>NW_005842187.1:1231968-1256704 GCF_000455745.1 Alligator sinensis | reverse complement strand
AAGAAGGGAACAGGGAGGGATAGCTTCCCCAGCCCAGCCCAGCTGCAGAGGCCTCCAATTTTCTGTAGAGAATGACTTGGCAAATGCAATATGGCATCTCTCATTAGGATTCCCTCCCTTCTCCCCTCCCCAGCCTCATCTGTTTTCTCATTTGGTCCCATAATTGACACTAATAGGAAGAAGGGCTCAGGGAGGCGGAATGACTTTGCTCAGTTCGACTTTCCCAATTTAGCTGACAGCTTCTGTCAAGAAACATAACACTTTAGTGGCCAGGCGAGGCTCTGGGAGCTCCGACTGGGAGATGGGCACACCAGGGGAGCACTACCGACTTCATCATCATCATTACTATTTGTTTAACTGTAGCTCCTAAGAGGATTGTCACAGACCAGGAGCCCATTGTGCCAAGCACTGTGGATGCCTCTTCCTTGCTTAAAATCAAGGGAGACTAAAGGCCTTCAAGTTTTAAAGAAAGGAAATCAATTTTCTGCTGTGTCTGTGCAGCAGTGAGGGATGACGACGTTCTGGGCAATACTACACAATTAGCAGCAATGTGTACTGGGGTAGATTTTTGCAAAGCCATTTAAGAGAACAAAGAGTTTACATCTTTGGACTTGCTACAAAGTCACCTGCACCATCTCACCAATTTAACCAGGTAGCTAAATGGATTCCCCATGGCATGACCTGCAGGAATAGCAAGGCAGTGACACTGTGAAGATCTCCAGACATACAAGCTCCACATTGCACAAGACAGAAACCCTGTGTATCCTATGGTCCTACAGATGCAACAGTGGTATCCTGTCAATACTTCCAGAGTCCTTCCCACTGAACTGTCTGCCTATAGCATCACACAGTTTTTCAGCAGCAGCTCTCAGCCTACAAGCTCAGAGTGGCCCCTAATGTGCAATGCTCATTCAGTCAGTTAGGATAGATGGGTCAGGAGGTAGGAAAGGGGGGGGCACTTTTCTGGTAAATAAAACAGAGCTATGGGTTGCATACGCAAGGGAATTGTCAAAATACAGAGCTCCCCTAACCCTTCAGCCCCATAACCAGCCTAAAGCATGGAAAGCCCAGCCTGCTACAGCTAGCATTAACCTAGGGCTTCCCCACATGGTCTTGTTCTGAAGCATCTTCCATTATCTTCTCATTTCAATCTGGAGATCTTGCATGGCAGTTCAGGAAATGTATCTGCACAGCAGGCGCTTTCCACTACTCCAGCTCTGTGTAATAGCATGTGCATGTCTAAATGCTGGTCCTGAAAATCTCCAACCTGCCCCCGTACCGCTTTCCCTCCCCACTCCCACACGCACACACAGGCAATGCCACAGTTATTAGCTTGGGAGAAAAGGTATCATCTGATCAGAACCCAGCTTTCCAGCTCTGTGGATGGAAAACTAAGCTGGGAAGCTAGGAAAGGGGCTGCTAAGGATGCTTTAGGCCAGCAAAGGTTCTGAATTGCTCTGTTCCATACCAAAGCCTACTCTATATTAGGGTTTCCCACTCTACCAGCAAATCCTCTAGGTGTGAGCATGGCTTTTGCCAGAAAAAAAGTTATTTTGCTAGTTTAGTTTGTGCCAAGCTCTCTGAATAGACTTCCAGTAGTGTCCACACTGGGGCTTGCCCTGGTATAGAAAGGCCTTTAGAAAAATCACTCATCTACATCATCCAAAATTACTAAGTGAGCAAAAAAATTAAGTGTAGACATTTCTCCCTCACACATACCTACAGCATCAATCATCCAAGTGCATTTGAATCACCAAAGGACACCTACCTCACAGAGCTTCCATGTTTGCTCCTACATTTTCACAAGAGTAAGCAATCTCCCATGTAAAGAAAGAAGTCACTCCCTCTCCTTCTCTTGCCAACACATACATGAACCAACTTTCCTTCTCCCTGCCTATGGCTAAGTATAGACAATCTAAAAGCCCAATTCCATCTTCACAAGTTAGTCTAAGCTGCATAGACTGAACTGATAAGCAAGTGAACAGACATTCACTTTTGATTCTGGAAATGCAACCACACACCTACAGCGGCCTAGGTCAAAAGCTGGGGGGCGCTAGAGCATGCCTCCCTGCTCAGCTGGAGCAGAAAGCTTGAGTGAGCCAAGGCTAGCCCACCCACCCTGTGAGAGGAGGTGTGCAGGGAGGTGCAAAGCATCCTGGGATGCTGGAGAACTGCAAGTTAACTTGAACCTGGATGGGATCTGAGACAGAAGCTCAATAAACCAATTTAACCTAAATCAGTTAAGTCTGATACTACCTCCACTCAGGTTTATCTTAAACCAGTTTCAGCCACTTTGAAAGTGGTTTATGTGCATTGAACTTCTGTTGTGTTACAGATTTGAACTGGTTTCCAATCGCTTACACCAGTTTGGGTGTAACTTCTGTCCCTAGGCCACAGGTCTGTGACAGAAGGAGGTCTTGGCAATGAGAGGACCCATGGACACAGGAATTGCTGTCACTGGAAAAGCTCTTGTCAACAGGCCCCAGTGAAGGAAAGAAGGATCAGATGTGAAACCAAGCTGAATCATAAGTGGAAGTGAGGCTATGCTGGATATATATTGCAAGTCCCTCTTCCCACTGCACCTGCTCCACCAGACTGTAACTGAAAAGAGAAGAGAGGAAACTTAGCCCTGAAGGCATGGGGACAACAGACTGAAGATCCAAGATCCATGGTGTTAGTAGCAGGAAGGGCTGTCCAGAACCAGCATAACATTGTCTCCTCCTGTACTTGGAGTAGCCACTGCCCCTTGCACTCCAGTACAATACACTTTACAGACTCTCTGGGTTTTCATGACCTTCATGGCCAGGCTGCCAGCCCAAGTCAGGCTGGTAGGGATGAAACTGCTTCCCTGTGGGCTCTGCATCATGCCGGTGCTGGAAGTCATCCCATCTCATGCCATGGGAGTAGCACAGAAGCAGCCGCTTTCCTCACACCGCTGCTGCTACCTGTCCCCCTCGCTGAGCAGCAAGTACTTTCAGAAGGACGGCTCATTTTCAACTCGTTCTCTTCGTCCCTGACCCCTGTGCCAACAGCCGCTTGTTTAAACACAACGCACACATGCAGAGAGATCTTCCTGAAGAAAAAGTCAAACTTAGGAGGCATTCAAGCCGGCCTCATTTTAATCTATTTTTCATGTTAAATTATCCAACTGAGGGAGCGGGAGAGAGAAAGGGGAAGGGAGGGATAATATGAGAAATGTTTTATTTGACAATGTGTCATTCGGAAACTGATTATTTCTGTCTCAGGGCTTTTTAATATTCCCAAACAATGGCCGAGCCGCAAGGGGATTTGGTATTCTAAGACTGGATTTATAATACTCTGTTCTGCAGTGATAAGAACACGGGCCTTTAATCCTCTGAGCTGTGAACATGCATATTCTCCTGCGTAATGTCCTTCTCACTGCACTCCTCTGTGCCCCTGGAGTCAGCCAAGCACCAACAGGGACTGGCAGAGCACACAGGCTCACAAGTGCCAAGATGCACATTGAGCTTGCTCCCCTGGCTGTCCAACCCAAAGGGATGACAAAAGCCTTCCCAAAGGCTGCACCTGACACTAGCTCTTTCCTCTGCTTGATGCTTGAGACAAGGGTGAATATGCATGAAGTCATAAGGGAAGGGCTTTCAAGCCAGGCCCCAATGGGTCCAGGACATGTTGATTCAAGCCATGTGACTCCACATTATCAATACATTGCAAGAGTGGATAAAAGCACTGCCTGTCGCTTCAGGACACTTAGAAATGCTGGCAACAAGCTGAATTCAAGTGGGACAGAGGTGTACAGGCAACAGGATTTGAGAGCTGGGTTCACCAGGGACATCTTAGAAAGGGTGGGTGAAGTTATTCAGATCAGCACTTGGAAAGGAAAAAAGTGAAGCACTGCACCTGTAGCCATCCTAAAGAAATGTAGCCTGTAGTCCTTTAGAACCTGATAAATGGTTTCTCCAGCAGATGGTTGTTGGGCCACATACAAGAGAAGCAATGATATAGAGAGGTTGTGACGAGGGCAACCAGAATGTAAGAGGACAAAAGCTTGCCATGTACACAAAATGCAGCTCTTATCAAGGCTCAGTAGTGGATGGAAGAAATGGGAGCAGATCCCCAGTGCAAATGAGAAAGCAGCAAGGCTTCTATGACCAATGTCCTCCTACCCAAGACAACCGGTGAGAATATGGGCATACATCTCCAAAGGGACAGTTGAGAACTGCCCAATGGCAAGGTGATTCAATATCAAAGCCATTTTTAGAAACACTACAATGATCTAGACAGATCAGGGATACCGCACAGTTAATCTTAACATAAGCACCATAAACATGTCCAATAGGAGCACAGGCCACCCACCCGTGACCTGTGCCTTGGGGCTAAAGGCTTTCCTTCTCAACACTGCCTGCACTGAGTCAACAAAGAGAAACAGGTGTCCCTACAGTCGCGCTACTTGCACTGAACTCTCAATCTATTTTGTGGGGAATGAACCTTCAGAACAGGAGCGGGCACAAATTCTCCTCGCAGGAAGACAATATTTGAAACAAGGGACTCAGCAGAAAATTGCTCCTTCCCCACCCCACCTACAAGCTCACATGCAATGGGATGAGGTGGTGTCAGAGCTCTCAGAGAAATCTAGGCGTCCCCCTTGTCACTCAAGAGTGACTTCCCTGTTGCGTGCCCTGGGCCTCCACTTCACTCTTCCTCAGACTCTGCTGATCTTTGAGCAGGTCCCTATGTTTCAACATCCCTTGTTTTTATATCATAGCTCCTACAGCAAAGCCAATTTGGCTGGGCTCCTTTCAGAAGCCTTTTCTCCCGGGAGCTTTGCAACTAGACAATGTGCAGCAGCGACACGCTACTGCCTTTTCAAAACAAAGAATTATTTATTTGGCAAGCAAAGCACAGTAGTCAGAGGAGCAGGTTACAGTAAAGAAGATGGCCTGCACGTGACTCACACCTAAACTTCAATCTCACTTTGCAAGTTCTGAGTAAACCGCACTAAGCCTGGATACTCCTGGGAGACAGAAGAGCCCCTGCCAGACTTGCTTCCAGTTGTGCTGCCTGATCAGCTCCTCTTGTTCCTTTACAAGCAAGAGTCTTTAACAGTTTCAGACCTCTTCAATCCCAGGGCTCAGGCACAAGGAAACTAGCCCTGGTGTCTTAGCCAGAGCCAAGAAGGCAGGCATTCCCCAAGGAATAAATCCCTTCAGCTTTCAAGACCTTGGGTAGTTTCTATGGAGCTATCTTCCTTGGATATTGTTTGCTGTTTGTTTCCTTTTAAACTCTATATCATCACACAGAATAACGTCAAGCAGGAAAAGTCTCTACATCATAGACCTTGGCTATTCTTTTGCTCATTTTAACTTACTGTGTACCCCTGTTAATATCACAGAACAGGTAATACCCTACTTTGTGCTTACAACCAACCAAGGAAGACAGGTAACCAGTTATTTCACCACCTACTCAGCATTTGGCAAAACTGCACCACCCCACTTCAGGGACAGCCATATCTCTGATTCCCATCAGTCTCAAAGCGCTTCCACAATATCACACACAAGGGTAGGCGTGGTCTCTTCCTAATCAATTCCTATTACCTGGTGTTAACTGACGCAATTGTTAATTCTACTACAAGTACGCCATAAATACTTGCTCCAGCAGCCAATGTTTGCTCCTGGTTGTGATTCAAAGGCTGAGACATAGGAAAAAAAACTAGAATTAAATGTTTAGAAGCTTCTACACTAGCATTTACAACTGCATTCAGTGGTAAGTGATCAATTATCTAGACTAAAAGCTATGATGAAGACCAAACCCATGGAGAATGCATAACAGTTCCCTGTTTTTTACATCGTACTGCTGCATGCATTGTCCCCAAAATTCATTGACTTAATCTGTTTTCACCCCTTAAATGTCCTTCAGTCTCTTTCCTTCCCAGGTCTTGGCCCAGCTGTGCCTACATTTGCATCTTTTTTGTTTTTTTTTTCTTAAATGTCCTAAAAGACATACAAAAAAACTAGAACTCTTGGTTCCAAAATGATACCTTTTATTAGACCAACTGAAAAATGGCAAGATAATTGTCCTTTTCCAGTTTTCTTGGCAATTTTCTTGCCATTTTCCAGTTGGTTTAATAAAAGGTATCATTTTGGAACCAAGAGTTCTAGTTTTTTGTATGTCTTTTTGTCTCAGACCAACATGGCTACCCAGTACACCCCCAACCCCTAAAACTCCTTTAGCCCAGAAATAGCAGGAGAGCTAATTCAGATCAGCTGATAGTCTATCCCTCTACTAGTCCTTCCAGACCAGTGCTCCCCACAGCAATACCACTGGTGGAGCTACATCCATTGGTAACTTCAAAGAAAAACATCACAGATTATTTTTGTCCAGATCCAATGCATTAATTCACATTTTTATCAGGACAGTTCTGTAATACGTGATTCTCTACCTGCGCTGGCCACCTCCTTGGGACTCTTCTGTATTATTGCTTTGTTTTCCATCTTTGCTGCACCTCTCAATGTAATTTCTTCTGCAAAACTTAATTAAAGTGCTGTTTGCTCCTTCCTTCAGATCATTAATGATGATAAATAAGACGGATCCCTGCAGAAACCTTTCAGGCCGCTCTTTCTCCTACACACTGCCATTTATCATGACCTTCTTTGCACTCTGTCATTTCTGTATCTTTCTGGGTGTAGGAGATTCGTATTTGACATTAGCTCCCTTAAGCTCTAGAGGAAGAGCAGGCCAAGGGAAAAAGATCCAATATTGTATTCTTCTCTTACAGCTGCCTTATGAAATTACCACCAGACCCTCAATGTCCCCATGTCATGACTGCAGATCATGACACCGAACAGCATGGAAATAGCATTAGCAGCACAAAACTGTTCCCGAGACTAACACCACTCTGCCCCTCTGCAACTTTTTTCACCTAATGAGCTCACAAGAATTTGCAAACACTAAATTTCACTCTCCCTGCCTATTTAGTTTGCATCCATCTAACATCAGTTTCTACATCTCAGGTAAGTGTATGGTTCAAGGCCATACAGGGAGTCGCATCAGAGAACAAAACCCAAGTCAAATGAAAGACTTCTTTTCACCAAGGCTGTGTACAAGGGAAGAGGCCAGACAATGGGGTAGGATTTTAAGAAAAATGGAGATGCCAGTGGTAGAGAGGTAAGAAGAGCTAGGTGTAGTAGCTGCAATGAGCTGAGTACTTAATGGAGTTCTGACGAGCCATCTCCAGACTTGTTATTGTGCACACGCCAGAAGATACACACTGCACATAAGGACTAGCAGCCTATTTACAGGCAACATGAAGTGGACCAAGGTAGATTGTAGAGCTCATTATCCTCTTATGCTGAAGGGCTGTAATTACCTTAAATGGCTCATATCCGCTGTGGGCTTCAGATAAAATAGCAAACTAATCCTCATTATTTCGTACATTACAGCTAGGGAAACTGAGGCCAAGGATGGTGATTAGATCAAGGTCACAAAGTCAGTCTGTGGGAAAGAAAGAAAAAGGGGTGGGGGTGAAGGAGTAAAACCTGGGATAAAATGAACCCACAGGAGTCCCTGATACTAATCTAGACCTCAGTCCAGTATGGAGATGGCGCGTCTACACAAGACACTAAATGAGCAGTAGTCGAATAATACTGCACAATAGCACATCACAGCACCAACAGTGCTAATATGCTACTGCACAATAGTGTTACTAAAAAGGCATTTGCAGGCACTACTGCACTGTAACTCAGATTACTGCACATTTATTTAATACTTAATTATACAAGGACTCAATAAATGCACAGTAACCAATGCTCAGTAGCATCTCGATTAGACATGCCCAGTATTCCTCTCTAAAAGACACCCCAGCAAAACACTACAGCACAAGACAGTCCACGTATGCACCAAAACCCCATGTAAGGTCCGATTCAGCAAAGCACTTAAACACATACTTGAAGTTAATCATATCATATAATTCCCATTAAACTTTATGAGTCTTAAGCAATTGCTGAAATGTTTTGCTGAATAGAGACGGTTTAGTGATTTGCAACCTTGGAGAGGACTCTATTTCCTTTTCCCCGCATAAGTTCTTATTATAACACGCCTAGACTCATGACCATGTTATTATTACTATTGTCATCTTCACCTGCCCAGAGCTGACAAGTAACTACAGATCGCTGTTCTTGCATGGATGCACTCATGCATGGAGGCTGCTGTTGGGAGCCTCAAAACAAATGTCCAGGGGTCAAATCCTTCACTCAGATGTAGCAATGATTTATGCTGATGTAACTAAGCACAGGATCTAGCACAGGAATTTAGAAGTCCAGGCTCTCCCAATAGCCTTAAGTCTTCCTCTCCTAGTATGCATTATGCACATTGGTATTATATGCTGTGGCATATGTGTACATGCTGGCCATAAATCATAACATATACAGTCCTACAAAACATGGCACCCGCACAATACAGCAGAGTTACAGTTGCTGTGGGAACCATAACTTTAAAATCTTTGACTCTTTTGTATTAACAAAAATGTCAAACGACAAGCCACATTTTCATAGTTTTGACGCACTGAATTTTGTTATGCTGCTTCATGTAGGCCATCAAACAAACAGGAGGAGGAGGAATGCCAATCAGACATCCTGCACCATTCAAACATGCGATGTGATGGACTAGCATTGTTTATTTGAATGGTCTCCCTCATACAGCCTGTATGAAGAGACTGACATGCACAAAGCTTCCAAATAAACAGAGAATATGCCTTTGTCTCTGAAGCTGCATGTCTTAGTAGGTTAAGAATTCACATTATTTCTTCAGAGTTATTAGAGGCACTTGTCTTCAATAGGCTAGAAGGGAAAAAAGGGATTTTATTCTAAATCTCTGACAGCTAACATGTTTTGAAATCTGAGCACAGACAGGGAAAATTGTTGTTTTATTGTGTATTTGTTAGTTGGTTCAGCTCAACCAGATAACATGCTAAAAATTACAGCCTGCCTCATCTATCGGACAACTGTAAAATACACTAACACTCAGGTGTTAACTGTCAGATTTCTTAACGCAGCTGGTCCAACAAAGTGCATAGTCCGGAACAAGATGAAAGCTTTTTTCAAGAAGATTCAATTATCCAAGCCCCCCTCTCCCACTCCCCAAAAATACACCTTTTCATCAGGAACACGTCTTCAAGAGACTCACACTTATTTTTCATACTCTGTTCATTCAAACCTTTCACCTGAATTTCAGCAACACTGTATGGGAAAAAAAAAATCCATTCGAGTCAAGAATTGACAGGCTCCCATTTAAATAAAAAAGGTTTTCAAAGTAACAATAACTCCCCTGCACTGCACCTATCTTAAACCGTAAGCTCTTTGGAGGAGGGATTGTCATTTATTTCATGCTTGTTCAGTGACCAGCTGCTGCCTCTATGTACTAAGACTATACACATATATGATATATAATATTTTAATTACTATTTAACCAGGGAGTTAAATGAAAATGCTCCGGGGGGGGGGCAGTTGCATGCATAGGGGTTGTCCCCCTTTCTAGCAGTCTGTAGGGTGGCCATCAGGAAAATACTAGTGTCACCCTGACTGAAGAAAGCCAGCTAACTCTGCCTTCCCTGTGATTTGTCTTTGCAGGAAGGGGACATTCAAAGTTTCTGATGCCCACCCCAAAACTGGTTTCCAGGGGAGTATTTTCAAAGATCTGTTGCTGTTCTGAAAAAGCAGGTGGCAGCACCCAGGGAAATTCTGCGCCTGCACTCTCTGTTGTGGTTTTTCCCTCCTTAGCTCTGCAAGGTGCATTAAACTGGGTCACAGCATAGTGACCACATTCACCTTCTCTTACCACCCTCTCGCCCAAACAAATGAATCCTAGTCCAGACAATATGCATGTTAAACGGCCCTTCGAGTTGTTAGCGCAGACTCAATTTGAAAGACATCTGTGGAATCCTTACAGACTGCACCTGCCCCTCGTGCTCTGCGCGACAACCCTGACCAGCACAGAATAGCGCAAATTAGGAACTTTTACCCAAGAAGGAAAATACTCACCAAGAACTAAAAGGACTGAAGAGACTGACGCTGGGATCACGCAACTTCCACACAAATGAGAAGGAAGAGAAATGAACAGCTCCCAGGTAGGTCTGTTTTGTTGTCAGTTCTCCAGCTTGGCAATGACTTGCCTGTGTTGTGCAAGAAGGGGTAAATTCTTCTTCCCAAAAAGTTATTCTGCTAAGGATTTTGCTCTCACCCCAAGTAGAGGATTCTTCTGAGGGGACAATGGGCTTTCCCACCAACCAGGCCTAACTCCAAGGAAACACTCGTAGACCAAGATCAGCATCCCACACACCCCATCAGCCTGCACCCATG
This sequence comes from Alligator sinensis, assembly GCF_000455745.1. Taxonomy (NCBI): domain Eukaryota; kingdom Metazoa; phylum Chordata; order Crocodylia; family Alligatoridae; genus Alligator; species Alligator sinensis. The sequence goes on along the minus strand of NW_005842187.1, from coordinate 1,246,373 downwards.
GGATGGCCTATCCCTCATGTCAAAGCAGCTCCTGAATTTCTCTTACCACTTCTAGAAGGTTACAGTATATATGAGCAGAGAAAACTACAGGGATTATCTGTTCTTCTGAGTGCATCTTCCTTTGCCCCTTGTAAAAGCTGTCTACAAACCCACAGGAGTCATGTTCTCTGAAATCCCAGCTCCCACTACCAAGGCACAGTTGGAAAACCCAGCTGTTATTGTCCAAAGGCTGCTCCAAAGGGAGCTCAAACTATTGTCAGGAAGTCACTGTAAGGAACCGGAAAGACACATTATGATCACTCCGACTGAATGCAAGTACAATTCATGCCACAGAATTTCACCCAGCGATTCCTCCACTAAGCCCATAAGGCTGTCACTCAGATGGATGTTCTCATATAAATAAGGATTTTGTGTCTCTTTATAAAGACTTGAAGTGATGAAAGCCCACCTCTACCCTTGATCAACTGGCTCTAGTGTACAGAGCAGCAGTGGCACTAATTGCATGGCAGTCAGAGGGGAAAAACTGGATACAGGGCAAAATGGCTAGTCAGTAAATGGGAAACTCAGAGAGAAACTGCACAGCTTCTTCAAGGAAGATGGTGGGGTCCTTAAGGCTAGGGACACAAGTTGCACATAAACCAGAATAAGTGATCAGAAACTGGTTCAAATCTGTAACACAGCAGAAGTTCGGTCCATATATATCACTTTCAAAATAGCCAAAGCCAGTTTAAGATAAACCTGGCTGGATGTAGTATCGGACTTGACTGATTTAGGTTAAATCAGCTTATTGAACTTCTGTCCCAGATCCCATCCAGGTTCAAGTTAAGTCACAGTCCCCAAGCATCCCAGGATGTTTTGCACCTCCCCTGAAAAGCCCTCCCCACGCAGAGTGGGTGAGCTAGCCTTGGCCCAAGCTGTCTGCTCCAGCAGAGCAGGGAGGCATGCTCTAATGCCCCCGGGCTTCTGGCCTGGGTCACTGCAGGCATGTGGCTGCATTTCTGGAATCAAAAGTGAATGTTTGTTCACTTGCTTATCGGTTCAATCTCTGCAGCTCAGACTAACTTGTGAAGAATGACTCGATTCAGCCTCAGACTTTTTGACTGTCTGTACTTAGCCTTATGAACTGGAGCTCAGGAGACCTGGTTTCTGTTCCCAGTGCTTGCACAGATTCCCAGAGTGACCTCAGGTAAATAAGTTTTTCTGTCCCCCAACACCCCATGATAACCTTCCTTTCTGCCACTCTTAGTCTTTCTGTTTATATCATAAGTTCTTCTGGGACCACATCACCTATCACTGGGGGCCATGAATTCAGCTGCAGCCATGAGGAGCTATCACAACACTAATGATAATCAGAATAATAATTACAGAAGGACCCTGCTAATTCGCTTACCTGGTAATTCACAAAGACAAAACCCAGCAGGTTCTCTCCTCTTCCAAACAAAGATTTAACAGATGCTGGAGCAGGGTCTCAAGTTACTAATACTTCATTATTTTTACAAAAATCTACTACATAACATTTTCTAGCAAACCGTGGAACATCATAAATAATTAAAAGTAAAGAACACTTGTCAGACAAATGCATGAAGTACATTTGCTATTGCAGAACTATTGCTTTCTTTCTATTTTTTTTAGAATAATTGTGTTTATTAGCTTCCTCGCTAATTTACAAAAACCACAGTTAATTCTCAGTGGATCTCCCAGTCATTAGTGTGCATTAATGCTGTTCCTACTGTATATTCTGCATATATTAAAAAAATTAATCTAATAAAAAGACACACATCTCCAGATGAGGGAACATTAACACAATTCAAATGGTGCCTCCAGCGCTCACGCGCTTTTGAATGACACATTACAGCATCCTTTCTGCTCAATTAGTCAATGAGCTTCTCAAGGCTGTGAATTCTCAGATGGCCATCCTGGGGAGTTGGCAAACCAGGAAGAGGAACACAGCAAAGGGCAGAGAAAGGACATAAGGCAAGGACTTAACAACAGTTGTATTCATATTACTGGAAATTCACAAAGCAGAGACCCTCTGTCAAACAAGAGAGAGAGGGAGAGAGAAAGAGAAAGAGAGAGAGAGAGAGAGAGTGCAAGCATCCTTATAGAAATGAACAACAGAGGATGTGCAAAGAGAAACCCGAGACAGGCAGGAGTGCTGCCGAGGTACCCCATTAAGTTTAGCTCTGGCATGAGAAACAGCCTAGTGAAGTGCTGCAAGAGGGCTAATTTAGTTCTGCTAAGGCTAGGGACAGAAGTTACACATAAACTGGTTTAAGTGATCAGAAATTGGTTCAAACCTGTAACAGAAGTTCAGTGCACATAAACCAGTTTCAAAATGGTTAGAACTAGTTTACTGGTTATATGTAGTATCAGACTTAACCGATTTATGTCAAACTGGTTTATGAAACTTCTGTCCCAGACCCCTTCCTGGTTCAAGTTAAATCACAGTCCCCCAACATCCCAGCATGCTTTGCAGCCCTGGGCCAGGCTAGGCTGGGCTGTACTGTGTGCTCCAGAGAGCAGGGTTGGCCCTTCCCCTCTGCTCCCTGGCCAGAGCATTAAGGGCTGGCTCACAAGCCAGGTGCAGGTGGGAAACCTGGCTCAGGACCGCAGCTGGATCTGCCGGGGCCAGACTTTTCCCTGCTGAAGCAGAGAGGGTGGGGGCATGAGCAGGCAGGCTCAGGCTTAAGGGAGGGAGGGAGATTTAAACCCCCTCTTCTACCTGCATGGGACCCCAGACAGGGCCTGCTGTCTGCATTGCAGGGGACCAACAGGAGACCAGCAGACTCTACCCTTTCCCACCTCTGGCAGAGACTGAGGCAATAAGTTTATAAGGGGAGGGGACATAATTCCCCTTAGCTCCCCCAGGCCATGGGAGAGGAGGAACCAGGGCAGAAGGTCCCCTGCCACCCGTGAGCACAGAGCCAAACCCTGCAGGACCAGACTGAGAGGTGGTGGGGTGTTAGCAAAACCTGGCAGAATCATCACATGTCTATGCTGGAGATGGAGCTAAGGGAACAGGAGAGGGTCACAGATAGCTCGAGCTAGTGTGGCCAAAGAAAGCAGAGAACTGCATTTACATTATAAAAGAGAACCTGTACAAGGAATGTGTCCCTGGAATACCTAAGCACGGACAAAAGACAATGAATGCATGAGAGTCTTGCCAAAGGTGCTAGAGGTGACAAGTATACTCATGTCAAGGCACCCCGTGGGAGAAGAGAGAACAAGTGCACCTGTAAAAACCCAAGTAAAGTTGAGGACTGTGAGATCTCCACTCCAACACCTGAGACCACCTGCTGATTCCCCGAGAAGGACTTTCTGGAATCCCTGGCTGTAAGGCAACACTCTGCCCTCAGGATTATGCAAGACTTATGCAAGACTTTCTCTTGTCTTTTTGGTTGATTACATTCCATTTTAAGTTAGACTAAGTTCTGTGCGCTCTCGCTGTGTTTTACTGGGCTATATCTTAGCTTAGGCAAATATTTTTGCTTGTTCTTTATTGTGTGCTTGAGGTGGCAAATAGATGTGTTCAATACATACTCATTTCAGAGAAAGGGCTATAGTTGTTCAAGCTTTTATGAATTAAATGCCACTACCTTTTTCCCCACCCATCACCTCCTCTGCCTGGCAGGGGCTGACCTCCACTCCCCCCTCAAGTGGGGCCTGACTGTTCCCCCTCTGCTCCAACAGGGAGCGGGGGAAAGCCTTGGATCTTCAGTCCCTTTCCTTTGGCGGTGGCTGGCAGGCTGGGAGCCATGCTCTAGTGCCCCTGCCAGGTTCCAGACTGAGCCACCACATGTGTGTAGCTGCATTTTGTGAATCAAAAGTGAATGTCTGTTCAATTGCTTCTCCATTTAATCTCTGCAATTTAGACTAACCTGCAAAGACTGAATTGAGTCAGAAAGCCCAAAGCTGAATATCTGTACTTAGCCTAAGAGGGTTGGCACAGCACCGTGCAAGCAGATCTATGCTGCCTTGGTCCCAAACTAGCTCAGCACATGCTAGGTCCAGCTTAGCTAATTAGGGCTGGCACAGCACCGTGCAAGCAGACCTATGCTGCCTTGGTCCCAAACTAGCTCTGCACACGCTAGGTCCAGACGTTTCTGTGGCATAACTGACTGTAGAACCACAAGGGAGGCACATTGTGAAGCTTTGTATAGGTTTGGGGGGAAGGATAGCTGTAAGGCAGAGTCAGCCATGGGATCATCCAGACTTATAATTACTGCCCCCAAAAATCGTGACTATGCAGGAAGGATTCAGATTACTGTTGTGCCTTGTTCATAAAGCAAGACTCCATTGTGCTAGGCATGTACTCTTTCTCACTCATATATACATACCATACAATGAAGGCATGAGAAAGAGTTAAAAAGGACTCTGAAAATGTATTTATGAACATTTCAAAACAACTTATGGAGCTGGGAGCTGACGGGAAGGTGCGATTGTGCATGCAGGAGCGCAGGGAAAGCGTTCTCTTTGTTAGGTTTTCTTTTTTTTTTTTTTTTTTTTGGGTTGTTGGTTCTTTTTTTTTTCATTATTATTATGGAGCTGATAGCTGGCAGCTGCTTCAGGAATGATCCAGGCAACTGTGTACATATGTTTAGGCAGTTTTTTAAAGTGCAAATATTTCAGCATAATGAACATGCTCCTGAAAAGCAGCAGTAAAAGCCACAACTCCACTTTTCATATGAACACTGCTTTCCAGGGGAGAGAGGGAGGACACTTGTCACAATGGTAAGGATCAGAGTTGTGTCTGTATGCAATTCCTAGCATCTGGGAGCACTTTGCAAAGTGGCTTCTTAGTGCACTGAGATGCAGCAATCTCTGGCATGGCAAGAAGCAATCAACTGGCTCACAGGATGCTGCATGATAGGGGTTAGGATAGGAGAGGGAAGGGGAAACAGTTATGCCAAAGTCACCCAATTTTGCCGTAATTGGCAGAGGATTATTCCCAAGAGATGCAAGCACACATAACAGAAGGAAGCCCTTCCACAGAGGAATGGACGAGCAGACTACTTTCTCAGAGGTCCACTCTGAAAGGATGGAGAAAGTAGGGGCTTCAAACCTCTCTGTACACCATAGCATGGACTAAGCATTGCCACTGGGTATCTGACTTCTTTTTAATCAAAACTGTAAGAGGCTCACAGTCCTCTTCCATCTTCCTCCCCTCTCCCACGAAAACCATCCATGTCTAGTAGGTTACTCAGAACCCAATTCAGCAGAGCACTTAATTCCCATCACCTTCAAACAGGCCTTTAATGTTTTGCTGAATAAGAATAAACCACATGCTGTAAGTTAAGCATAATTAGTGTTTGATTAGGGCCGAAATAGTTTCCAGTCCCCACTTGAAGGTTAGAAGTCTCCAAAAGAAGTTCAGCATTGGGCTGTATGTGAGGAATTCCACAAGGAAGGGTTATTACTAATACAGCATTTCTGTAATTAATGCTCACACATCTTAAGGTTCACGGATAATTTTGTTCTACAACACGTAGGACCATATGCTGGCTGTTACACTCACCGCTATGCCCTCTTGCTGAAAACTTGTAACCTGAGATCCTAGATCTCTTAGTGTATTGATTGAAAGCCAGTATGATAAAACAAGACTGGAAGAACTCAGCTGTAGTTTGGTTTTCTTGTTTTCAAGCGTGCTTTAAAAGGGACTGGCCCAGTGATCTCATTGCCAAACAAATGAGATCTGAGAAGAGGGCATGGAGCAAGGAGAAAGCACCGCACTTCACTACATGGTATTGGAAATGAAACTGTTCCAGTCACTAATCTTCTGCATCCATGAGCTTCAGAAGGATCCCGCCATAGTATTTGTGTGTATGGTTGCAGCACCTGTGAAATATATCCAAGGTTCAGTGCCCCATGCCTGGCTCTATACACAACGAAAAAATAGCCCCTTCCCCCAAGACTTCACAATCTAAACCATCCAGCTGCATTTGAATGGAAAAAGGGGGGAGGGGAGGGGGACCTAATCACTGGGGTCGAAAAGATTTGGGTAGAGGAACACAGACCAGACATCAGAGAGAGAAAAATTAGGGGTTTCTGAATATTCACCTTCCCCACTGCACATTTGGAATAAGAGCACTGAACATGTTTCATAGCAATTATTTAAAGGACACTGGCCTTTTTTTTGAGAAGTAACTAGTGACTGAATGCCTGAAAACTAGGCCTCCTTAAGTGTTCTTGACGTCCTGGAAATCACAGGTGATTTATGAGAAGCCATGTACACACAAGCATCTAGCAAAGATTTAGAAGGGAAATGCAGGCACTGGGTGAAATGGCTGCATTTGCTAAAGAAGCTGTTCAGAAAAATAAAATACAACACTTGTTACCAGCAAAAGAAGTATAAAATTCCACTGAAGCATGTTTGGGTGCAGGATAAGAGAGATTAACTTTTATTATAGTGCTGGGGGACACTATGGTAGGGTAGCACCGGGCAGTTTGTAGGGGAAGCAGGGCATATGTGACTTGGTCTTAGGATGGTAAGGGAGACAAAGCTAGCAGTAACAGAAATTGAAAAGATTTGGCTTGGGACAAATTCATGTTGAGGCCCAGGGTAGAATTTGGACAGGTGGAAATGGGGTGCGTGGGTACATGAACCAAAAGGAGTTGCTTCCCCTGGCCACCAAACATGGCAATATTTCACCTAGCATCCAAACAGGCCAACAATTTTCAAGCATCCACATGGACATCCAAACGGAGCTGGCTTTTGTCACTCACAGCAGGACTTCAGAAGCAATATTACTCCATTGAAACCACATGCCCTGCCAGCTTGAAGGAGAAGAAATCATGGTTTTCCTCCCCCTGCTCCCCATCTTGGTTGTAAGCTACTGAGAGAGGGACTGGCATTTTTGTTCTGTGTTTCTACAGTAATTTAATGAGCAGCTTTGGTCCGTGACTGGTGCTTCTTGGCAAGGGACAGAAGTGTTTATTCACACACACACACACACACACACCCCCAAACCAGTATAACTGATCAGAAACTGATTCACATCTGTAACACAACGTAAGTTCAGTGCACATAAACTGCTTTCTAAATGCCCAAAACTGGTTTAAGATAAACGTGGATGGATGTAGTATCAGACTTAACTGATAGAGCTTACACAGGTTTATTGAACTTCTGTCCTAGATCCCCTCCAGATTCAAGTTAACACAGTCCCCCAGCATCCCAGGATGCTTTGTACCTTCCCCATGAACCCCTCCCTCACAGGATGGATGGGCTAGCTTTGGCCCAAGCTGCCTGCCCCAGCTGAGCAGGGAGGTGTGCTCTAGCGTCCCCCTTTGGCTTGTGGCCTGAGCCACTGCAGGCATGTGGTTGCATTTTCAGAATCAAAACTGAATGCCTGTTCATTTGTTTGTCAGTTCAATCTACACAGCTTAGACTAAACTGTGAAGATTGAATCTATTCAGCCTCAGGCTTTCTGTACTTTCTGTACTTAGCCCTAGTGCTCCTGCAGTATAACAGATCATTTCCAGATGAGTTTAGATGCCTGGGTCCAACAGAGGAAACACTGAATGGAATTGTATGGCTTGTGCTGCAATGCTCAGTGTGCAGCATCCTGAGAAGCCCTCCTACTTTAGGACGTGTGACTCTTCTCCTCCCATGCAGCACCCCTCTCTTCAAACTGATCTACAGAGCAGTTCAGGGCTTGGGGTGGGGAAATCACAGAGGATCCCAGGAAGGAACAACCCTGTGCTGAGCACCATGGAGACATGCACTCAGGTGCCAGGCCCTCAAGTCTGCCCTTGTGATTCCACAAAGTGAAAATTAGCCATCACATCTGGCGCTAATTACAGCAGCATCCTAGCACAGAGGAAAAGAGCTTTAATTAAGAGGAGCTGGCTAGAGACAGGAGTGTTTCACCGCTCCCACCGAAGGGTTAGTGGCAGGCTTTTAAAAACACAACTCAAAACCTCTTCACGTATGAGAGCTTTTGAAACTGTCTTGCCGACGGGCCCTGCTCAGAACCTGGCACTCAAATGCAGCCTGAGGCCCTTCTCCTGTCCACCTCTGTTATCCCACATTGGGAGCATGGCTGTAAGGAAACACAGCACACACCAGCCCCTTAAAAGTCACTGATTCAAGAACCTTGCCATGGATAGATTCTCTGCACCCTGATCCAACATAAAGGCAAAGCCAAATCTCCCTCCATTCACTGTGCTGGGATGGAGATAAGGGGGTGCGGGAGTGGGAACAAGGAAAGACTGTGTATGGTAAAACAACCCAATTTGTTGCTTGTACTTTCCACTAAGCCCTGACCTGCAAGCGTGTGATCTGCTTTCCCAACACAGAGGCCAACTCAATCACTTTCATTAGCTAGGGAGCAACTAAGTCCCAGAAGGTCTTGACCAGGCGGCACAAGTAAACAAGTGATTAAAGAACCAAAAATAAAGCTGCAGCATTTTAAAGGGCCATTAAAAAAAATCTAGGCATCGTCTCCTGCTGTTAAACTTTATATCATGAGCTTTAAAAGTGAATCATAGCTCAAATCACCCTGCCAGGCTCATCCTCAGTGCTGCCCCCCAACTTCCTCCTGCTTTTGCTCCACCTCTCCCTGCAACCTTCTGCTTTGGTGACAAATACCACTCTGTCCCAAACAAAGATATGCTTTTACCACAGCCAATGCCTCTGCACTCCATTGCACTTAGCTGGCAATGAGAGGGAGATGTCACGAAGCTCCCTGCAACAGGCACAGAGATAGGGCAAAACAATGCCACCCCCACAGCAACAAACATTCCCAGTTCAAAGCCCTAACAGCTTCAGTTGCCCTCACAGGCTAGAGACAGACATTACACATAAAGTGATTTAAATGATCAGAAACTGGTTTAAACTTGTAACAGGATAGATGTTCAGTACGCATAAACCAATTTGAAAAGGACTGAGACAGGTTTGAGACAAACCTGTTTGAATGTAGTTTCAGACTTAACTGATTTGGGTTAAACCAATTTATGCAATGTCTGTCCTGGACCCCATGCTGATATAAGTTAAATCAGAGTCCTCCCAGCGTCTCGGCAGGGATTTGCTCTCTGCTCTGCAGCATGGCTGGCCCCTCCCCTCTGCTCCCTGGCTGCAGCTCTGGCAGAGACTTGCAGGCACAGCAGCATCTCCCTGGCTTCCTCCTGATCTCCCCCTCCCCTTACCACTCCCTGCTAAGCAGGGATACCCTGTCCCCTCTGCTTTACACAGACACCTCAGCATTAGCTAGCCAACCACATGCTGGCTACGGCCCATGCTATGTCAGATGGCAGTGTTGGCTTAGAGTTTTCTGAAGCTAATCAACAGCTCAGCTAGTAATGTCCCTTCATTCCTTCTTTGTTTAAGAAGATCTTGAACTAATGAAAGAGGCTGTTTGTTTTCTGATGGGGTGATAAATGCTGATAACAGAGCTGATAAATGTCCTGTTATCAAGTAGAGGGAAGAACTCCTTCCTAATCCTGCTGGAGCCTAGCCACGCCCCCCTCAGCTCAGCTCTGTGGAAGGGAAGGGAGGGCTGCTCTAGTGTCCTCTGGCTTCTAGCCTGAGCCATGTGCCTGCATTTTTTTCAGTTCAGAGGGCATGTCTATATGGTTACAAACTGATATAATCTAGCCAGATTAGTCTAAACTGCAAAGATTGAATCAATTTAGGCTCAGGTTTTTTGACTGCCTGTTCCTAGCTACATTATGCTGGGCTGAGGAAGGAAGCAAAAGTTCCCAATAGGTGTGCTATTCCCAGTGGGAATGAAGTGTCCACAAAGGCATGTTTCATCTGGGACTCAGGCCACATGAGTGGAAAACATACCACGTAGATCGGGCAAGAGTTCAACCATCAGTAGCAGCTGCTGTGGCTCAGAAGTTTTGCTTGCCTAATAGAATGAGACATGACTTTCTTCATCACTGGAGTGCCCATGCATTGAGGTACAGCCTGCTCAAGCCAGGACAGAGAGAACTCAAAGGACAACCTCACTCCTGGTGTCTGCCTGGCAGGGGCCACAAGCACTTTCTCAAGGGTCACTATCAACCTGCAAAAGCCCTTCACCTCTACCTCTGCAAAAGACAGCGAAGAACGAGGACACCGGACTCTGCTGAGAACCTCAGGTCACACTTAGACCATAAACTTACCACTCTTGAAAACAATGCGAAACATGCCACGCTGCTCTGCATGCGCTACTCTCCTCTTCCCTCCCTCCACCCTCAAACCAGAAGCAATGTAGTTACATGCTCACCATACCAGCGGTGGGATACCTGCCCAGACACAGCTGCACTGCTGAGTATGGCAAGTTTGCAATCTAGACACCTTAGGTAATCCACCAAATGTCACTGTTATGTTCTAGGGACTCACTATGTTGCTACACAAAAGCTTTGGTCTAAAGACAAGGCTCCTACTACAGGGGACTACACCTCTGAAGCAACCCCTCAACATCTAGCCACCAGCTAGGGCTACATGCTACATGCCCTCATAGAAGTTTACTCCTGCTTGGAGCCCCAGTAAGTGTAAGCAGCACTGCAGCAATCCCTGGCTTGTACTAATTTAGCCTGTCCTCATTAGGGAGTTTACTGGAGCCAGTTACATTGACCTGGGTACATCCTTAGTACAGGCAATGCCTGGAGCTACCAATCAGCATTGGTCATCTGCTTGACACCTCAGCTGAAATACCATTTTTTGACTAATCATATCTCTCCTCTGTTATCTGATTTTCCCACCTGCATCTACACCCCTGCCGCCCCCAATACCTTCCCATGCAAGGCAGCAAGAGACAGGGCCGACACTACACATACACGATACAGATCCCTACCAACTTTATTGTACAGGCTGCTCTGTATGCTTTCAGGGGCTGAAACAATTTAAGTCACATCCCCTTCCTCACTGAAGAGAGTGGTTCTACTGTATCCAAGTGGGACCATGGTGCATGCCTGCTAAAGGAAGAAGTCCTTCTCAAATCGGGAGAGAATTCAAGGGCATCACTATTAAAGCCGGTTCACTTCAGCCTAGCTGCACTGTGCTGTGACAATCTGTGATGGGAAATCTATGAGATGTAGCCTGTCCCCCTCTCTGTATTTAATGGTGGCTGAGAAGCCGTCCGTTCAGAAATGGGAAAGAATTCATTTCAATTAAACGTGCCTGGCACTCCGAACAAAACCAATTAATTCTTGCCATCTGAAAGCTGATTAGCTGGGATATGTGGGCAAATGGATAATAACGGGCTAATAACACCCCCACACCCATTCGGATGCTGCTCCACATTTTTGACACAATATTGCCTATGTAATTGCAGCATCTGTGAATAATCTTCTTGGAATGAAGCAAGCCACCCATTGCAGGCTGCATCATTGCTCAGAAACAGGCTGCAACTGTACTGCAAGGCAGATTTTGAGTTAGCCTAATCTCTCTTCACCTCGTGACCTACCTCAAAGCCAAGCCTCTTCTTCTGTCCCTCAACATTTCCCCCCACCCATCAAACCCAAAGTATCAATGGAGCAGAAAGCTACTAAATTGTAACAAGGAGGCTGATTCTGTTTGGGTGGGAGCGTAATTGGAAGCAAAGTAGAGGAGGCTTTTAGAGAGGAGAAAGGGAACGTGTAATACCAGAGAGAGGGAGAGATCAGAGACAGTGATAACCGTGTGGAAGAGAAGGAAAAAAGGTAATAAGAGAACGATGTCAGAGTGATAGCAAAAAGGAGAGAAAGATGAATGAGAGCAGCAGTCTCATCATAACCACAGGCTGTGTGTTTATCTGCCTCTGCGCAGCTATCCAGCTCTATCTGACCCAGCTAAGTTTATTACTGAATCCAGCTCAGTCATCATAGGCATTCAGAGGTCACATCCAGAATGCCTGGGGAAGTGAAAGCTTATACTCTGCTTTTACTCCTGGCTCTGCCCCGGGCTTCGTGGACAAGCTGCTCGATGCCTGGCCCTGGGAATGGTAATGTTCCAGCCTCCCAGCCTTTCCTCACCATTTGGATCACTGATTTGTGGGGCAGAGACTGTCTCTTTTACTCTGTGGATGTACAGAACCTAACACAGTACAGGATCCAGCTCTTAGTTGGGATCAATGCAACCAATTCACCCACCTCGTTTCCTCTCCAGAGCCCAGGAGAGACTATTCGGATACTTCTCCACTCAAATTTGCCCAAAGCATTTTGGTGCCCTTTCCTAAAGTGCTGCTAGTTCTGATTTTTCACCATCTTCCTCTGCTCCACATTTATCAGCGACTAAAGTTCCCTCTGCTGTTTGTTTCCACTCTCCCTCAACCTCCTTACTTCTGCATTCACAATGCGGTATAGAAGCAGCAAAGGGGAAATGAAAGCCCTGTCTGAAGTGATCTTGCAGAGGTAATGGACTGTCCCAGGACACAGTCTCTAGGTTAATCTGTGTGTCAAAGGTGCTTCAGGACCCGCGGATAAAGCCCCTCTCCAGCTGCCAGCACATCTCTCCTTGCACACTACTCATTACCGGAAATGAAATCGGAGGCAATGAGCATCCACAATGCACCCAGCTCTTTCAGCAGATTTGACACCAAGCTCCAGGACAAGATTAAACTTCCCGTGATTGTGGCATGTGGTGCAGAATCCTCATTTCCAAAAGGTTAAGGATGTGGAACGAGCTGTCGCATAAGCACAGCTTTCCACTTCCCTGCAGATCACTAGCTACGCTATACAAACCAATACACGTGTGCCCCAGTTTGATCCCTGCTAAGGCAAGAAGGAAGGGGAATTCCTCCACCCCCTCTCTCCTCCCAGGCCCATAAAGTCCTGTACAATCTCTGCCAGGGAGCCCTCTCCTTATAGAAACAAAGGAGCCCACTCAAACCAGCTCAGTCCTACGCTGCTCCCTTCAGACCGACTCAGCACCCAGCAATGCTGCTGTGATGCCAACAGCCAGATCTTTAAAAGAGTCCATGTAACCTGTCTAAAATCTGAATCAGGCCCCATATGTGTAAGGCCGCTGGGTATTCCAGCCTTGGCTTCACAGATCATGTAGCATGCTGCTGACATGATGAAAACCAAGCACATTTTCATTCTGACTCAGGGAAACAGGGTGAATACATCTAAGCCCCTGGACTGAGAGGAGGGATGATCACTCCAAAGGCCTCTGAGCAGCCCACAGTTCTCCAGCTCCTCCCCAAACTGTCTCTATGAACACCCGCAATTAAAACATCCCCCACCAACCCAAGCTAAATATCGCTACTGCATGTGCAGCTCCTGGAGCTACACTAAGGCTCTGAAGCTAGTGTCCTTGGCGACTAGAAACAGCTGAACCCAAGAAGTATGAAGGACATACATACACAAAAAAGCTTCAACTACTCTCCAGTATCCTCAAGTCTCAGAGCCCCACAAAGCATTATTAGCAGAGCTGCTTTCCCCTTTCTGCCCAACCTTGCACCTAGGATCCAGGCCATGCCTCTGCCAACTCTCAAACACTGGGGGGACAGTGATTTTCTATTCTCTTGTACTGGTCCTGTCTCTCTTCCTCTTCAGTCACAAGCCACATTAAAGTTAGTCATTCCTTCCACTTAAAACAGGCTCCCCTCCTTATCATCATCAGGGCTGATATTCAATTAAGCCTCCTTGCCACATCCTCTTATGAAACCGTCTGACATACAGTGCCATCCACAGTCAGTAAGATGGGCTAGAAGAGCATGAGATATACAGCTGGGCAGGAATTTTCCAAAAATGGGGGGTGAGGGAACTCATTCTCTCTTTTTTTTCTCCTTTTAATTGGAAAATCCTAATTAGTCTCCATGCCTACAACAAGATTTCAGTTTCAAATACCCCCCCCCCAAAAAAAATGTTTGAATTGTGACATTTTCTATATTTTCTTCTTTTCACAGCTTGCAATGAGCTGTTGTCCCAAACTTTTAATTAAAAACAAAAAGTGGTTATTTTTATTTTCAAGTCGCAAATGGGTATGAAATGCTTGGAAACTTTCAAACCAACCCCACTGAACTGGCCGAATCATATCTATCCTTCCTCCTCCCCTACCTTCAAATTATGAGTTTGTATAAAATTTTCAGAATTTCCCCTCTTTTTTTTCCTGTGTCCTTTTTTGGATTGTGAAAGATGTCTGCATATTCTCCTGGGACAGGAAAAAACATTGCCCGCACAGATTTAATTAGTTGTCGAGTATAAAAACCTTATGGGTAGGTGACCCTTCCTAGCTACACCACTGAGTGCACTGCTCACTCAGTCCGGCTGTTCTCACACCCATCTCCTCTACCACCCCCCATCACCAGTTCTCTCTTTCAATATGCCGTTAGGTAACTTTGGCAGCTGACACATCGCAGACAGATCCCTCTGTCTGCTAAGGGAATAGCGGGGAGGAAATTAAAATGCGCTGAAAGGAGAAACGTTAGTTACACATTATGCACTGTGTAGCAAAGTCCTTCTGACGAACAGTGCCTGAGACAGACAAATCCTTGCCA
>NW_005842187.1:1231213-1231937 GCF_000455745.1 Alligator sinensis | reverse complement strand
GAAAGAGCTTCCTTAATCTTTGATTTTTATATGGGGAGGAGGAAGGAGAGGAAAACAAATTTGCCTGCATGGGCAGGATGTATGTATCCAAACATAGAGGGAGGAGGATGTGCTGCTGGCATGGAGAGATGAGTTCTTGACACTCCAGCAGCAACTCGACTGAATTCCTACGCGGACGTCTAAATCACATTAGATTGAGTCCACGTGCAGCTTCTGCATTCAGAGGAGTCTTGGTCTCCTGCTGGAGGAAGAAGTTGGCCTGAAGGGAGAGAGCATGAAAGATGAATATATAATGCATGTGTTCTTCGGGAAGTTTGTTCCCGGAGTAAAGCAAAGCAGGGGGGTACAAGCCTCTCGGCGGTGTGCACTGCCAGGCTGCAGAGGGAGTGTGGGCAAGCGGATTTAGCTCAACCCTCAGAGCCAGGAACTCTGTAATCTTCGTTCTGCTGCCAGCACCGACTTGCTGGGCAGTCCTGGTCTGGCCATTTACCAATAGCCTCGTTGTGCCTCAGTTTCTTCCCAGAGAGGAGCAATGTAACACCTGCCTCTGGGATGAGTACTAAGCTGTGAAGATGTAAAGCTCCCTAGAACAGCATCATCTACCCTAACTGCTTCTAGGGCTCCCCTTATTTAAGAACGTCATCATCACCATTGCATTATCCTCACAGCTGTTCTGAGAGGTAAGACAGTGCTACGAACCCCCCATTTTTCATGAGGCACCAGG
>NW_005842187.1:1227922-1230274 GCF_000455745.1 Alligator sinensis | reverse complement strand
TGGGCCAGCCTCCAGCTTTCAAAGAGGAACAAAGAGGCTGTCCGTAAGAGCATGATAAGCTCTCTGTGTGGAACGTACTCCATGCCCTAATCCCCACAGCGCAACTCCAAGCAATACATCCCTACGGCTGCATAATGTTGCCTCCGTCTGTCCTGCTTCTGTCAAGAGCTGCCTATTTTAATAATGTGCTCAGTCCAATTTAGAGCCAGACCCTGTGCTACAGAAGGCAGAGGATTCTGGCAGCAACTACATGTGAGAGATGAAATTGCAGGCAGGTTTAATCCCTCTGTGCAGCATCATGCACACTAGTGACACTACACAGATGTTCGCCACCTTCGCAGCACAAAAGCCCCAGGCTCCACCTGCCTTATCCTGTCTTATGCTTCATTCTCCTTTCTGTTTTGGTGCTCCCCATATATGATAGCAGAAGGCAACTGGAACCAGATATCCCTTTCCCAGGGGTGAGCTGAAGGGTCAAGGCACTGCCATCTTGGGTCTCCCCTATCACACACTTCCCCTCCTGACTTGCCTAAGGGCTGCCGCTTCCAGTTTCCAGGTGCAAAACAAATTTATTGTTTTAACATTCCCGGCATCACCTTCGGGCTCCCTGTCCAAACAACACTTGCTCGAGATAAAATCTATGAGACGGCCAAGCAATTGCTGCAGGCAATTTAATGTAATAGCCCCAGATAGCAAGAGAAAACAAAAAGGCACTCTCAGGAGTAACAGGTGAGTAAAATTACACACTCAGGAGGACCGCCGTGCTCTCAGCTGCTAACCACAGAGTCATGCCAGTGGGCAAAGACCCTCAAAACACATGCAGCAGTGCAGTGCACCCATATGTACAAGGAGGATGCTGAGACAGGGGCAAACCCTCATAGATGATCCCTCCATGCCAAGTCACCATGCTTCCTGCTCATCCAGTGATGGAGCTTGCTGGACCAGCCATGGCATGCAGCATAGGGAATATTACAGGGACACAAGGAATTTAGCTCTGTAGATTTAACCTTTCCTCCCTCATACCGTCCTGTTGCCATTTAACACACCTCAGCCCCATGGCAGTCACAGGCTATACTCTACACAAGCGATGCCACAGGAACCCTGGGGTACTGATTTAACTGGAACTTGTTCACTGCCTGTCCTAAACTTGCAAAATTGCCATGTGCCATGCAGCAACCTTCTTCCTATTGAAAGAGGATGCAGTTCAGTCACTGGCTGCAGACAGTCCAGGGCGCAGTCAGGTTAAAGCAAGTGGGGTAAAAGGCCGGAGACAAATGTAGGGTTAGGAATATACGCCATGCCTCATAATTCCAGAAATGACCTTAAAGCTGCAGGTTCATCCTGGAAATGAGTCTCCATAGAATAAGAGAGGGTTACAGTTACCCAAGCACAAGGTGTAAGGACCACAGTATATTGGCAAGGCAAATAGATTTCATAGATTTCTAGGGTCAGAAAGGACAGATTAGATCATCGAGTCCAACCCCCTGCCCTGGGCAGGAAACAGCGCTGGGGTCAAGTAACAGTAACCCCAGCCAGGTGCTCATCTAATCTCCTTTTGGACACCTCCAAGGTAAGGGAAAGCACCACCCCCCTTGGAAGCCCATTCCATATGTCGGCATCCCTTACCGTAAAGAATTTCCTGATGTCCAATCTAAATCTACTCTCCTTCAGTTTAAGGCCGTTGTTTCTAGTAACCCTTGAGGTCACAAGCTGCGAGGTAGAGGCCGCCATACTTGCACTGCCCCTAGGCAAAAGGGGCCCTCATCTTTGACCACCATTTTGAGGGGCCACCATGGGACAGAGCATCAATTGTAGATTGATGTGCATTCTCAGTGCAAAAGGGAGCAGTCTCTTGCATCTGCCAAGAGAGGTGGTACTATCACCTAACTTGGAGATCTTCAAGAGGAGGCTAGACAGGCACTTGCCTGGGGTCATCTGACCTCAGTCCTTTTCCTGGCTGGGGCAGGGGGTCAGACACAATGATCCTTTGGGGTCCCTTCTGACTCTACCATCTATGAGTCTTATTAATTTGTACCAAAAAGCAAGAATCTCTCCTACTGAAACGTGCAGCTTTCTCCGCTTAAAGCACAAACAGGAGGAGGAGGAGCTTGGGGTCAGGACACCAGACTTGTGTTTGGGAAACGGGGTTCAGCTCCCAGCTCTGACACTGTGCCTGGCCTTAGACACGTCACGTAATTGCTACACCTTCCTGTCTGCCTCAGAGGGAGAAATATCTCCCTGTCACATAGGGTGTGGGGAAGATAAGACTTATTCAGGTATGCAAGGCACTCCGGCACTACAACCAAAAGGGTCATACGACCAGCTGGATTCTGGCTCTAAACCCAGCCCACG
>NW_005842187.1:1215736-1227912 GCF_000455745.1 Alligator sinensis | reverse complement strand
AGCAATCAGAATAATAATTTTTAGATCAGTTGCTGGATGTGACCTGCACAGATGAGAAAGGAGCCCCAAGAAAAAAAGGACTGTAGCGAACAAGGGCACTAATGGATTTGCTGCACAGGGCACAGCGTTCCCTGCCTCCGGCACCAAGTAACATGGTCCCTGCAGGGACTGAACAGTGCAAACCAGGAGGCAGAGATTAGTGTTTACAGGCAGTACAGTATCTGTCAGACGGGCAGGCAGAACATTATCCTCCTCCCCGCTTGGCCCCAGACACTTCTGGGTTCAAGGTAAACGCAGAAGAGAGCAGCAAAGAAGCTGCTTGCAATGTAGCAAGGGGGCACCTTGGCAGGAAAATAATGAAATGCTTAAATCTCTCTGCTGAGAAGTGCCTGCCCTGCTCCTGACATATGCTCCCCACAGCGCTCGCTTCTGTTTCCAGGCACCTGTTCTTCCCTTTTGCCCTGCTTGGCATCTCCCCAAAGGCTCAGCAAGGGGCAGATTCTCCACTGCAGAAAAAGTAGCGTCATGATTTTTTTTGTTTTTGGAAGAAAGGTGAGAAAAGTGAGACAAAGTCAAGCTTCCTATTTGCATACCCACATGCTTAGGCACCTTGCACTTCTGCTGAGGATGCTGCTCCCTGCTGAAGGTAGCTCAGGACATGGTGACCTTCTACCTGAAAACACCACTTACAACCAGATAGATGCATGCTCCCAAGCACCTAAGAGTGAGGAAGAAGAGGGCTAGATAAGAAAATGGCTAGGGCACAGCTTCTTTAGGGCTCTCTCCCACTTTCCTGACTAGCAAGGGCCCATAAAACACTCATTCCTTTTTCTTGCCATAGGCAGTCTTGATTCCTATATATACTTCCCCCACTCTAAGCAAACCTCCAGGCCGGTTTGGTTTCATCCTCCATTGCTATTGCATGCTGCACTGTACTTCCCTCTTTTCCTCCAAGCCCATTCTTTCAGGGTTCAGGGTTGCCAAGGCCCATGTAACTGTGGTACCAGCCACCTTTGGTGCTTGTTGAAATGCTGACACAGTGCTGACCTTGGCTGAAGAGAAAGTGAAGCAGCAGATTTGCTTTAGGTCTGTGGCAGAGGAGCAGAGCTCAACTCTGGGGCCGTAGGTCGGACACCCAGAGCCAGGCAGGTCCTTGAAGCAGAGCTGAAATTTTCGAAGGAGCCATACACAGGAGAGGGTTAAAAGAGATTTTTATTGTTTTTAAACTGTAAATTTAGATCTCACTGAGGAAGAGAGAAATCTCCACATTTGTGGTAGTGCAGCTTGAGTCAATATTTACAAAGAGCTATATTCTAAGCAGTGTTAAAGCCACTCGCCACCGCGAGGTTTGCTAAAGTCATAAACAAAGAGCTAATGAAAAGCAAGTCCTTCATCCCGCAACCTGTAACTTTATTCACAAACACAATCCCACAGATTTCAGTGCTCTTACCTTAAAGTTCAGCAGAAACATAAGGTATGAAGCAGGAGCCCCCCCTTCTCCTCATGGTGTAAGATGCACCATTTCAAAACAAAATTGCTTGTGTTAACAACAAATGGATTTACAAAGTTAGTGCGAGACACAGTTCACGCACAGGCCAAACGCTTAAAAATAGAAGGCAAAATTCTGATGCTGGGGAAAAAAAAGCCTAGAAACCTACCGGGGCATTTTCAAAAACAAATCTCAGTTACCAAGAAGAACAAGCTGCTCCAACGCCAAACGTTGACTGATGATGGAGGAGCATAAACCTGGACACATGCGGCTTTTGCCTAATCTGTAGGAGTTATATAGAGGAAAAGCTGTTGATGGCTGCAAACATAGTGGGAATTATTTGATTGTCCATTTTCTGTTCACATTTGAATTGTTTGCACAGTCAGGATGTTTTGGAGCATGGATGAGCATTTAAGTTTGAAACTTCTTAGAAAACTGTACAATCTGCAATTCTCCTACAATTAGGAAACAAGCACGAGACACCCACTTCAGCAATTTAAGAACAGAAAATTGGGGGGGGGGGTATAGAACTAGCAACATATAAATAAAGCTAAATTATGAAATCAGAACCTCATTTTTCCCCTTAAAATCATGGGTTTTATTCTCTTTGAGTCAAACATGTATCCATTAACCCTTTCTAGGCACATCACAGTAATGTTTGTTTGCCTGTTCCCAGCCCCTTGTTGCAGGTACAGGACGAGGTGTTGACCACTACAGAAAGGGTTTTGGATTTGGTCCATTGTTCTGGTGGAAATAGAGCGACCTCAAAGGGAGGAGAAGGGAGAGGAAGAGTCCGTCAATAGGCTGACAAAGCACTCACACAAGCAAGATAACGCAAGTGCTGAAGATGTTACGCAGCTCAAGTCAGTGGACTTCACTAACAGATGAAGGAACCATATGGGAACCAGGACAGAAGCTGGAAGAGGAACAGCATTTCCACAAACAGACCTGCCAATCCCTAGCCCCCCCCCCCCACCCCCAAAGCAAGAACCCAAAAAACCAAAAACCCTGTACTTAAAATACACTGATGTGTATTATACCAGTACAGGGGGCATCTGTCCACATCTAACCTGGGGTAGCCAGCTGCTCAAGGCAAGCTGCATGTGAAGGGCAGGAAGAACCAGAGACATCTGCATTTTTCCATGGTGTCATGCAAGGAACTAGAATAGAGCAGGCAGTGGTCTGTGAACAGCACTGGTAAAATCCAGTGTTACCTGGCTAGCTTGAAGTGTATACAGGGCCGGCCTTAGCCAGAAACACACCGGGCAGCACTGTTTTTGGGGAGGGCTGTAGGGAGCAGAGCTAATTAAAATAAAGATAAATGTTTCCAAGATGTATTCCCCTATGCATTTCTCATCAAAGATTGGGTTTAATGGAAGTTTCTCTCTGGAGCACAAGGCTCTGGAGTTTGTGGTCCAAGAAACTAGAAAAGAAACTAGCAATGTCCGTAGGACACCTACTCCTCTGTGATATGCACAAGGGGAGAGGTCATCCAGCTAGAAGGACCTGATCAGGATTTACAGACTTCAACAGAAGTGCATTGATGCAAGAGCTCAGTCCTCAAGCTGGTACAGGGACCCTTGTCTCCTCCGCTCTGTGAAGAAGTACGGTGACCAGCAGCTCAGCAGAGAGCTAACACAGTGCTCAAAACACCACTGGTCAAATGCCAGCGGCTCTGAGTCACTAATCCCTCTGCCCTAGTCCGATTTGTGCATTGAACTATGCACAAATATCTGTGACCTTAAAGAAGCAAATACTGTGTCTATTCTGCCATAGAATCAGAGAGCCCATAACACAACTCAGGACTGGGCTTCATCCTCTGGGGGGAGTGATGTTTGCTTGTTTTGTTTTTACCAAATCACAATGGTATTTCCACTGATACTGGGTCTTGTGCATAAATCTCCTTGGCCTCCCTTCTAGCAGGAAAGATCCCATACGCAAACACAGGAACACACAGGCGGCAGCCAGGGAAATGGTCCACATTTCCCCCCTACAGAGACGTTTTTAAAAGGTGACAGACAGCAAGCATTGAGTCCAGGAGCAGAGGCAGCAGCCACAGCTCAGAAAAAAGACACACGCCTTCCCCCACAGCGTGCACTGGAATACGAGAGTCTGTTTATACAGTCAGAACCAACATCATCTCATAGCCCACACCGACCTGCCACTGCACGGTGCTAAAAAGTCATTAACACCTCCTTGTGCAGCAGTCAGCAGCGTGCAATGGGCAACACTCCTCCGGCTGCAGGCGGTGAAACAAGTCATGGCTGAAATTCTCCGTCCAGACGTGCTGCTCTGTCCTCAAACTGTTTCCCAGCACGACGATCCATTTAGCCCAAACAGTCCTGCAGAGAGGCTCAAGAGAAAGCATAGGGTGGGCAAGTATAGAAGCTCTCCACTGAACCATATGGAATGTTTTTCAGAGACTGATCTATCCAGGGAAGTTGTTGTAGGAATAAGGAGGAAGTTCAAAGTACTGGAAGATTTCCACATGTGGGCTCTCGTGGACCAGAATAAAAATATTTTTTTTTCTTATTTAAACCATTTACAAAATAGACTCAGCGAATTCAGGAAATGAAATAATCACCCCAGGCTAAGGCACAATTTACATAAGGTTTTGGACACCAATGTCAGTTATATATGAGTTCCAAAATGGACAGACCCCTGACTAGCCAGGAGCAGCTGCTTGCCTTGAGCAAAAGGCTACTGTGGAATAGAAGCAGGTAGATGACCCTTATGCCAATGTAACTTAACACTGCTGGATTTTAATTACAGCTCATTTCTGGGGGAATTTTATCCTGAATTTGAGGCACTTAACAGTGTAGGGATTTACATTGAGTCTGTTTCTTGTTTACACCACTGCAGAGGTTGATTAAACCAGAGTGTATCTACCATGTGTCCCAGAGCGTCCACTCCAGAATACCTGTTCTAACAGCTTTCACCTGCAGATGAGCCCCAAATCTTGGCACTAAGGAATAACTCAATGATGGGTATTAGGCCAGGAGTGAGGTATTTGACAGCAATTAAAACAAATGCTATGAAAGTGAAGATGAAGTGCCCAAAGACACCTGCAGTGAAGAATGGACAAAAATAACTCAAGAGATCTGAGTTTATTTCCTGGGTCCATCACAGAGTCTGCTCAAGCGTGGGAAGGCTGTTCACATTTCTCTGATTCTTGAGTCTCAGAAAAAAAATTAAGACAATTTATTTCTTCCGCTCATTATCTTTCTTGCCAGCTCTTCAGAGCAGGGAATGGCTATTACCATCTGTATGTCCAGGGCCTGACACTTTGAAGCCCTCTTTCTCAGCAAGGCTTTTCCAGCTGCTGTTACAACAGCATCTAACGTAAGTGGAATTTGAGCAGATTAGAGAATGCCCCAGGACATGAAAAGATCTGCTGCCTGCCCCTGCAAGCCTGACCTCAGAGCCACCTTGTGAGAACTACAGCTTATCCCTGAAATGTGTGCTTACACATTGTCTGCAGCAGAATTACAGGTATAAATGCAGCATCTCCCATGTCAAAAACTTGGAAGAAAGGAACATGGCCATGGCAGGCAGGGGTATTTTGTTACTTGAAGCTGGGTTGCAGCTAATGTGAGCAAAAAGAAAAAAAAAAAAAAAAGACAGGAGCAGCTCGTAGACTTGCCATTGCTCTGACCTCCGCCCTTTGGCTTCTTCTCTTGCCCCCCTCCTTCTTGCTACTCCCAAATCACTTCTCTGGGATATCTTGCCCCCCCTTTTTTCTTATATTTATTCTACTTGCAGGGGCACTGCATGGTTCGATTTGTTCGAACTTTCACTGGGTTTCATTTGCACCATCGCGCTGGTGAGACCAGTCTCTCCAATTTGAGGACCCTTTTCACTAAACTCTCCCCAGAAGTTACTATTTCAAAATCAAGTGATCACATGGTCTATAAGAAGATAACTCTCTTTTTTCAAGTGGCAAATGAACTAAGTGTTAAAATGTTACAGTAAGGAAAGTTTCTCTAGCATGTAACTGTTCAAGACAATACAACTCTCTTTTTCCTAACAAGATGTATAAGCCAGATACATGTATTTTGAAGGCTGCTCTTTAGTGAAAAAAGCTAAATTATTTTTTTTGGCAGAAAATGACACTGAAGTTTCTAATCTGAGTGCAAAGCAGGGGGCTAACATAGATCTCAAAAAAAAAACAACCAAAACCCGAAAAAAACCCTGCATGACTCTAGGGAATGGAATCTCCTCTGCTGTATCCTAAGATATCTGATGCCAGGATGGAGGAGAAAAGAGTTCAAAGCCCCAGGCTGCATTTAGGAGCCAGTGCCCTCTCACATAAGTGCCTCCTTGAAGGCGTGTAGAAAGAGGGCTGCTGGCAGCATGGCGGGGGGCTGGGGAGTGGTTCATCCAGCTCCTGTGCTGCATTCCAGCGACTTGATGTATTGCCTCTCAAGCAACAGCCTAGGAAAGGACTTTCCTCCCCACCTACCCTATTCAATGGCATGGTACAGCAAGCAGAGAGCCTTGACCAGACACTTGGAAATAAGGTCCATCCCCTTAGGGACCCCCAAAAGGCATTCTGCTTGAAGCCGACTGGGTGGATGGTCCAGGTCATGTCATGGGAGGTCTGCTGGGCTACACCAGGCTCCTCAAAATGCCTGAGAAACCTGAGGCACCACAGTGAAGTATCTTGGCTCAAAGCCACTCAGTAAGTCGGTGGCAGTCAGGAACAGAAACCCAGATCTCCTGATCCCAAGCCCTTTTCTTGAACTATTACACTTTTTTTTTGTTTTTTTCCCTTCTGAAGAGGCAGGTGCATACGAAACCCTCTATTCATGGTATGGATTAACACTGATGTTCCTGCTACTACAGAACTATAGCATATAGACCTGCCCTTTCCCACCTTTCCAGGCTGGCATCTTTGCTAGAAATGAGGGCATGCAGGCAAAGGCTTGAGGGAACAGCTGCCTGTCATAGCTTGTGTTATAGACCCTTTCTCCAAAGAAATCTCTAGTTTTATAGTATTTTGACTCCTCTTTGAGCTCACCTAGTTCTGCTGTCTCCAAGTGGCCTGTGTGGCCCTAGTCTATCTCTGCCAACAGGAATCTCGGGATGCCGTAACCTTGGTTCTTCTTAGTAGTGATCTTGGGGCAAGAACAGCTCACTGTGTTAGTCCCTGAGGATGCATCAGGCAGCCATCAATCAACTTGGCTCCTTCATTCCCGTCCTGCTGAACTTCACGGTTTAGATTGCAGACACCCTGCCACTTTACAAAATGCAGCAGGGTAATCCGCCATATCAATCGCATCACGGGTCCATCCAGAAGACTGTCAAAAGGGGTGCTACAAGCGCTGCAACTTTCTTCTTCTGTGTTTTACCTCTGGGCACAACAGGGTAGCAGAGAGCTCACCTTCAACTGCCCGATCTCTGCCATTTCCTGGAGCACAAGAGACTCAACTCCACCTGTCAGAAGCTTCATCTTGTGCTACTACATGAACAGACCAGGCCTGACAGTGCCAGAGCAGATCAAGATACCTAGGAGATCAAGGTGCAGGAAGTAGACAACAGAAGTAAAGGAAAGGATCACGATGTTAGCTTTGCTGCAGGGCCTTTTCTCTCCAGAAGATTTGGGAGCTAATATTTAGCACATATTTCCTAACGCCTTCAAAACATCAAGGCTATTGGCAACAGGAACTATAGCAATATCCAATGTCTATGGCCACATGCTTCTCCTTTGTTAGAGAACAGTAGCAATAAAATAAATAAAGCTAATTGGCATGAAAAGAGCTGGGGTGTGGGATCACCCAACTGCTCCCCACCCAAGCCCGTTTGATCAGAAATTAGCATGCAATTTGGGCAATGGGCAAGCGCTGTTGCAACATATGAACAAACATGTCCTGGGATAGCTTGCTCTCAGGACAGGAGAAGCACAAACAAACTGATCTGATAAAGCCAGCTCCACCCCATGGCCTGATACCATCATAAGGGAGCCCAGGCTCAGATACCTGACCTGATCTCTCACAGGCATAAATTGCACTGCAATCTATACAACTGGATGCTGGGACCCCTGAAGCACATCTACACTGAACCAGCGCCTGCTAGGGAGTTCTTCTGTAAATGCCTAGCCTGCCTTCCCCTGTACACCCTGAATGCAGGGGGGAAAAAGTTCAATATAATTGTTTTTTTGGTAAATGCCAGGCGCCACCCTCCGGCTCCATCTTTGCCATCCTTAGAGTAGTGATGGGCACAACCAACGCGACTCCGGTATGCGGCGTTTTTCCAGCATTCGGCATGTGCAGAGCAAAAACAAGCACGCAGGGTGTTTTCATGGTGTTGCTCTGTAGCACACACTGCCACAACACAGACAACCCCCTTGGTTCCATTTCCTGCAGTGCCACGGATCTGCTCAGGGACTTTGGGTATATTGATCCATTCTGCTCAACATGCCTCAATCTCCCCTCCCACCCCTTCTGCCTCATCTTTGTGGAGTATAAGCTTTTCCTAAATGAGACCGTCTATTACATCCCATTGCAACCCAGAGCACAGTACAGTCCCCAGTTTCAGCTGGTGCCTCTAATTATAGTAACAAGCAAAAGCCAGGTGTGCACTCCTTTGCAAGCATAATTTCTGAGCAATGCAAATCATAACCAGTAGCAACAGTTCAGGACTCGGCCCATCCTTTAGATTTGTGCCTTAGCGGATGCATCTACACAAGATGCTAAATGTAAAGTAGACTAATTCTACTGTGCATTATTGCAGCAGGGAAAAAGCATGTTAATACACAGTAGAATTAGTCTACTGCACATTAGCATCACAAAAAAGTGTGTGCCGGCGCTACTGCACAGTAGTGTCAATTAGGGCCTATTAAGTTAGTAGCTGTTATTACAGGCGTGAAACTTAATACGCTGTAATTACAGTGCATTAATGAATGTGTAGGCACACCCAGTGTTAATCAACTGTCACAGTGTCATTTAAAATGGACCTATCTCCAGTGCTTAGGAGAAGGCGATTCCAGGGCTCTGTCAATCCTCCCACCCACCCCACGCTGGTCTGCAGAAGCTAGGAGTGTGCAAGAGACAGTAACTCCAGCCTCAGAAGAAGATAATTAGCATGATCAAAAGTCCTCAAGGTAAAAGGGAAGCATTATTACATGTGGAGCTCTCAGCTGTACCAGCACGCTGAGCAGGGATGGGCAGGTGAGTGAGGGGGATTATTTACTAAAAATAGTGTCTCAGGAGACAATCAGTACAGATGTTCTGAGCAAAAAGTCCTTTTCTTCAAAAGCTGAGGAATGACACTCATCCATAAATGCCTGCTCTACTGAAGGAATCCCGTGAGCAAGATATAGGCAGTGCCCAGAGGGTAGAAAGATGCTTGCAAAGCTTGCTTCCAAGCTCTGAGCAGCAGGCATTTGGGAGAACAAGCCTCTCAAGGAAGGACTCAGGGTTTGAAGTTTAATTGCCTTGTGAGCTGAGGAAAAAAAGGGGAAGGAGAAAGATTGAGAAAGAAAGGGACAGGCACTGCTATCAAACCTCAAACTCAGCATACGTCTCACATCAGGGTCACAGCTTTGATAGCCTCGGAGCCAAGTGGCATGTGCTATTAAACAGGATTGTTTTATCTCTGCGGCAGAAAGTGTCACCTCCACTGCACCAGAGCCATGCCTGGCAAGGCCCACACATACGGGGAAAGTCACAAGACATCATGTATCAACAAAGACACCCGAAGACAGGCGAGGCCCGGACTGACGAAGTGTGCTCACTTTAAATTAAAGTGATGGCTGCTGACGGGCTCATGGCTTATCCATTATTAATGCCGTTCCACCCATCCTCTCTGCATCAGGTTGCTTGACCCAGGCATCACACACTCAACACTAATTACCCAACTCTGGAAGCTGGAACACACACTCGGGGTGACAGAGGAAGGGACTCGCAATGGGTTTGCAACCACTATAGGTTAATGTGTCATCTGACCTCAGGAAGTCTGGACTCACGTGTGGACGGTCTCAGCCAAAGCCTTAAGGAATGACCGCACCAGAGACTCCCCGTTGGAACAGTAAGGGAGTATCATGGATCGGGATTGTTGTACAGGGATGCTTAGGACTGGCATGCCGAAGAGGCAGTCATTGGGAGTGTGCACTGAGTAGGCAACATGTGGGCTCCAACTATGGGATGTGCCAGGGTCAGCCTCTCCAACGCTGGCAGCAGAGCCTGTCTGCAAGATGTCCCCAGCTCTGTCCACTCCCTCATGACCCGTCAGGACACAGAGCATCAGACTGTCATTGAGGGAATTCAGAGAGAGAGCCTGGTATATCTTTCTACCTGCTGATGCCAAGTCAGAAGTGATTCACCCCCCACCCAAGTGGACAGAGGAACAGCAAGCATGAGAAAAGGGACGCTCGCACTAGTGTTGGCTACTCCCCCTCCCTCTGACTCCACCAAGCCCAGTGAAGGGGAAGGCACCTTCCCTACTTTCGCAAGGTGATTCCCCAACGTACAAGGGCAAGAGGCAGTCAGTTACTGGAACAACTTGAATTGCATTGTCTCCTCCCTTTCTTCCCCAGACAACGGGAGGCTGAGCAAAGCTGTGTCGCACAGGCAGCAGTTCAAGTGTGTTCGCTGTGAGAGAGAACAAAAAATAGCTCTTTGCTTGCAGCTGCTGCTGAAACAGTAAGCATTGCCCAGGTGAGCACAAGATGGGTTCATGCAAAAAGGGCTAGGATCCTGCACAGAAGCTGTCTTCACAGGGGAAGCTTAGAAAGGCATGTTTAGCCTGTCCCCCATAGAGTTTGATACTTCTTAGTCTGACACAGATGGGAACCCATCAAGTATAGGGTTTTGAGAGACTTCCCAAAAGCTAAGCTCAAAGAGAACAGGGAAAAAAGGGAGCAAGGGGAGGACAAAAAGAGGAAGATAATGATCAGGGGAATATTTGCCATTGCAAACTAAGTTTACAGACATACTCCTGGAGGTGGAGGGAGCTTTAATTAGCACAGCTCCCAGAGCCATGCTAATTAAAGTGCCCAGAGTGTCAAGCGTATAAGCGTCTCCGTGCTGAAAAACAGCAGCGGGGCACTTTGAACTAAAGCTCGTCGAATAAACTTTAATTTAAAGCGCCCTGCTGCCATTTTTCTGCGTGGAAATGCTGATACACATGATGCTGGGTCTGCTGGAGTGCAGTAATTACCATGTTCCAGCAGACTCAATTAATCGAGTCCGCTCTGACATGCTGTAATTACAGCGCATTGGAGCAGCCTCCCTGCACACGTATGGGAAACCTGAGCTCTGAAACACAGGGCTTTTTTTTTTCTTTTTAAATAAACCCAGCTTTGACTCTTGTTACTTGAGGCCTCAACTGTCCAGCCCAGCCCTGAAAATAGAGAAACTGTGTCTTCACCTAGGTTACCCCCTGCGCCCAGCTCTACCCATTCAGCTGTGGAGCAAGCAGCAATCCCCAGCTCCTTAAAATGGCGAAGTGCCAGGTTCGCTGTCACTCTGTACAACCCTGCACAGGCTTAGGGAGGCTCATCCCATCCCACGAGCAGGTCGCAGAGTTCAAATCATTAATTTCTGTGGCAGAGAGAGTCTGACAGGCTCGATGCTGACATGAATAATGATGGATCTCCAGGAGAGGCCAAGCAAAACCTGCAGCTTAATCATAGAGAGAGAGTCTCTTTGGGGCATTAATGTAGGCCAAGTGCTTTCCATCCAATCAAACCCCATTTCCATTTCATGCTGCAAACTGTTGCCATGCAGCTGCTGCTCGGCACACTCCACCCCACCCAGAGGGTTACCCATCTGTTTAACTTTGCCTTCTCACTGCCTGCCATCCGCACACCATGCTCACACTCCCTCTCCCTCTAGTGTTACACGATGCACAGCTGTTGCAAAGCTCTGTGGCCTGCAGCATCCCCAATTCCCCCTTGAGGCTGTGCACAGCCCCTCACTGCTCTGATACATTGCGGTACTACAGTCACCACCAAGTTCCCCCCAGTTTGACTCAAAAGCCATGCAAAGCTCCACAAAACTAGTGCAACATGAAAACAGTTGCTCAGGTTGGGACAGAAACCAGAGCCCATTTCATCTGAGAAGTGTGTATGGTGCTCCAGGTTGTGAACTCGTAACAGAACCCAGACCAGGGGTGGGGAGGGGATGTGGGGGGCAGGGAGGGTAGAATAAATGTACATACACTACATATAACCATATAGTACTGTGAATCTGCTTCCTCTACCCTTCCTTCTCTCCCCCCTCCCATAGCTCCATATACATCCCCAACCAAGATTAAATAAACTAATGATTTTGGGGAAAGCACGGCCATCTGGCTAATAGATACAAACTCTCCAACATCTCCTGGTCCTCGCTTCACTATGGATTGCAGTCTGTCAACATCATCAGGACATGGGCTTCTCCTCCCCCCTAACAAAGCTGCTTGGAACCAGCCTTTGCCACATGTTGGATTTTGCCAGCCCTCGATGGAACCACTCTACGCTCTCCGGGGCCAGATGGAAGAATGATATCCAAGTGTTGATCAGATCTCAGAGCCCATTCACAGCAAATAAACTGATTGTTCAGAAGACAGAAAGAATGAGGGAGGGAGGGGAAAGGCACAGAGGAGGAACCTGGTATTTCTTTCTCTGATTTGACCTAGTTAAAGGGAACAACTTGATAGAAAAAGAAAAACCCGAAAAGAAACAGGTCCTTGTGTAGACTCCTTT
>NW_005842187.1:1200385-1215705 GCF_000455745.1 Alligator sinensis | reverse complement strand
TCTTTCCCGACACTGACCGAAAGCCAATACTTGTAGCTTTCTTTCTAGTTAAAAGAATCGAGTCTGACCCTGAAATGATTTAGTCCTTGCTATGGAAGAGGCATCTAAGCCCAGGCTGCAACAGTTAGAGGTAAATCTTTTCCACTTGGAACATTTTACTCATTAAAAAATAAATAAAAACATGCTGGGACTTTAAGATAATTGGATTTTAAAATAAATGCAATTATTTTATTCTTTTTGTGGTACGCCTCGAATGCACGGCTGTGCCTCCGAATTCACAGAGACCTTTGAAGGCTAAAATAGAGCTTGTTTCTTTTTGTCCTGGGAGGCAAGGGGAGGGGAAGGAAAGGTGGAGTGGAAACAGCGTCAGGTTTAAAAATAGCCATGCTTAGCCTGATGTTGGTACCAATTAAGTCAATGGGAATTTTGCTGACTTTCCACAGTAGCAAGATCTAGTTATACACATGTTTGCTCCTTTTTTTAGAGCTCACCTATGTTATCAAGGGGTGTGGAAGAAGAGCAGTTAAGGTGCCTCTCTCTGCAGCTCCAGGGGAATGAGTTTGAACCTTATTCTGGATCTGTGCCAAGAGCTACCCCACTCAGTACAGCGCTCAATGGGCAACTGGACATTCAAGCCAGGGAGTAAAAGGTGGATAAATGTGATGCTGGCCACACTGTTCCCTTTTGTACTATTGGCTTACAACCCCCCCCCCCCCCCCCCCCCCCCCAAACAACCAAAAAAACCCAAACGGTCAACCCAAATCATCTCAGCCAGGTCTGGTTTCAGGACGTTCTGTTTCAAAAGTCAGCTTTATGTTAATTACAAAGAATTAGCAAACAAGATAATTAAACATTTTTAGATCCAATAAAGTACTTCATTCCACTGGGAAATGAAAACATATTCCAATTTTTTGGTTTGGCCAACAAAATGGAAAAAAAAAAAACGATCATTTGCACAGTCCTAATGCAAAATCCTGCCCGGTCTCTCAAGTAAAATGTAAGCTTGCTTATATCAATTAATCTTACCTTGAGTTATACTGATATAAGACAAGTTCAAAAAGAAAGAAAAACAACTATCCCAACTAAGTTTGCTTTGTTTTGTTGTTTTAAAGGTATATTCATTTAAATATGTAGTCCTCCATCCAGACAGGGCCAATGTAAAAAGACTTTGTTACTAAACAGATCTGTTTCACATGCATGTCCAGATTCAACTGCTGAGTTCATGATAGATTACAGATTTTCTCTGCTTTCTACTTCCATTAGCACTGCAGAGCCAACATGGCTAAGAGAGGATGAATCGGACTGTGTTCCTTCTTGCACCTCATCAGCACAACTGCCAAGCTGCAGTCACTTAGACTAAACACATCTGCTAGCAATAAAATGACTGTGCAAGTCCAGTTGGGGACATGATTTGGAGAAACAGGAAAACCATTTCTCATGAGAAACTGAATGCATTTGCTCTGGGAACCACCAAAACAAGCAGAACATCACAGAGCTATTTTCACCAAACCTTGTGTTTGTTTCCACAAGAATATTCTTGAAATAAAAATTTCATGGAAACTTTACAAAAGGCTGTTTTGAGAGTCAGGTTCAACCCAACAGCATTTCCAAGCCAAATCCTTTATAAATGCACTATTTTCAGGACCAAACAAATCAATGGGGCGAGAACTAGACGGGGGTGGGCAATTATTTTGGGTGGAGGGCCGTTTACTGAGTTTTGCCAAGCCATCGAGGGCCGCATGACAGGAAGCCAGGGGCAGCTAAATATTAATTTTCTAAACTTTTTAGTGGCCCCGCGGGCCAGATAGAGTGGCCTGGCAGGCCACATCCGGCCCACGGGCCGCATTTTGCCCACCCCTGAACTAGATGGAGGCAACGGATACTGGAATAAGTTTGGGATCAGACCATTATCTGGCAAGCATTCACTTCTTGCCTGCATTTCCCCCATCTTTTTGGCCAACACTCAAACTCATTCAGAACTTTGCACAAAGGCAGCCTATGCAAAGGAATAATACTTCATGATCTTTCAATCACTTTTTCCTTTCTAGAGCCTACTTTTTGTTGGTGTTGTTCCCTCCCCACCACCCCTTTGGCCAAAATTTTATTTGGGTGGCTAGTTCTCCATTTACAAAAGAGTTTGGTATTACTTTTGGATTATTATATAGAACATCTCAAGTAGTTTTGAGGCTGGCAGTTTAAAATGATTAGGTCTAGACCAGTAGACAATATTTCTGCCTTTACTTCAATATTTCAAAGGAATCTATCCAAAACTCAGGGTGGTTTAGACTCAGACATAATAAAAGATTAGTGCCAGGCTTCTGCACAGAATTGCTTTATTTGACACCTGCAAATCAGCAGGACTGGCTAGGGACAGAAACAACCCTTCTGCGCTGGACAAGGATATTCTAACCACTCCCCCACAGCTTTGGTAACACGGAAAAACACAAAAATGAATGCTTTTCCCTCAGCTTCCTTGTGTACAGAGGAGAGATGCAGAGGAGGAGTTGAGCATAAGCATCCCAAGATACAAACAACTGTGCCCAGAATTGTAGGTTCATGATTTCCACCCTCCGCCCCACCCACAGCAACGAGTGAGATGCACAAGATTAGAGTTTGAAACACAACATTTCATTCCTAACCTAAAAGGAGAGTCATGTAAAAATGCAGCCTTCATGCTCGCAGCTCTCAGGAGCTCTGCACTACAAGGGGAAAGGTACTCCTAATGAGTGTCCATTGTGACTCCTCCCTCCAATACTCTCAGGAACCACCAGCAATCTGATGCTCACCTGAGCCTCTGCCAAAATCCTGCTTCCAGTCCTCAAATATCTGCTCCTCCCCGACTCCAACTTCAGCTCTCTCTCACTCATCCCTCCATCTGCTTCAGGAGTTAATCTGTAACAACATTTTTCTCCAAGTGCCTGTCTCTTTTCAATGTACTTAAACTGGGAGTTTCTGTTGCTGGAAAGGCATTTTGCACATTTGCTCTTCTCTGCAAAAAAGTAAGCCTCATATGAATGCTTCACACAGCTGGTCTTCCCTTGGGCTACTAGCTTGGGTTGTTCTAGGGACGCTTTGAGAAAGTTGGTTCACTGCCCAGTCCAGGTACACCCTGGTTGGATGGACTACATTTATTCACCCCTGCTGTATCAAAGATGCAAATTGAGCACTCCAGTTACATATTTTAACATAGAACAAACTTGCTAGACTAGAATGCTGCGAAGTGTTTAATGTATTCGCAGTAACTAAGATAGAAAACATCAAGGCCTGTATTGAGAGACTGGTGCAAAGCTATTAGCATAACAGGTGTCTTTGTCACAAGAATGACACTTTAAAGACAAATCAAAAAAATGAATTCCCTAAATGCAAAAGCAAATCTTTAATTATACTTAACACTGGTTTTATGCTGTCTTTATAAAAGGATAGGAAAGAGAAAGATGTTTCTTCCTCCAACTCAGAAGTTGGTTAATGGAACATAATGGAAATGAAACTGAAATCGAGAACATTCCTGACACAAGAACGTGAGCGGATGCTACTGACAGCGCTGCTGGGATGAGACTGGGAAACTGACTGCTTGCTTCACTCAACCATGGTGCCGAATTAAGATTTCATCTGCTCTTTCCTCTCCACAGCACAACTTCATTCCCTCCTCAGGTCTGTGGAATGAGCCAGTTATTTCTTTTTATTTCCCTGTGACCAATCTCATGAAGTCCTCGGTAGAATCCAGTGGAGCGGGGACCCATAAGCGCATTTTATTCACAAGAAAAAAATCCAGCACTGGATTTCTTTCTCTATGCATAGGTCAAGGTGCAAGACCCTCAAGAAAAGGATCTTGCATGAATCCATGCAAGCAGAGGTCTCAACCAGGGTCCTGATTCAGCAGCCCTGTCCTGCAGCACAGTACTGAAGTGTGTGTGTGCAACTTTAAGCAAGTGCTTCAGTCTGTTTGGTATCAAGATACTTAAGTGTTCTTCTGCTCAAGAGGGAGAGAAAGAAGATCTCATACATCCCAACATCAGACACGCTGAGCTCCTGCCAGCCCTACTGAAGTCAACAAAAGCTACAGGCACTCAGTGTTGTTGGCAATTGAGTCATTAGTACCCATTCTGGAGCAAGATCCCATTAGCATTCTCCTCTGGGCCTTCGCTCAGCAAAGCGGTTGAGGAGATGAACTTAAATGCCTGCTCAACCACTGCCTAGATGAGGATGCTAATGGTCTGCCATTGTGGGGTAAGTACTAATGGCTTGATTTTCAATTGTGCCAAGCACCTGAAGTTCCCATAGACTTCAGTGGGATTTGTGGATGCGCAGCCCATCTGGAAGTTGAGCTAAAAGCTCCTTCCCCCATGCTCACTAACTGGGAGCAGGGCCACCATTGCCACGTGGGGATGGCGCGGAAGTGGGTTTCCATTTATTTAAATAATGAATCTCATTTGAAATCAGTTTAGTTTTTACACATCTCAGAGAAGGAAATCTGCTGCAGCAGCAATTCCCTCCTTGTCCTAATTAATTCCTAAACATCTCACAAGCTGGAAGTGCATGTTTTATGAATCTAGTTGACCTCCTGGTGCAGAAATGATGACACAGATGTTGTGCCTTCTTCATTACCTCATTATTCATATTACACCACTTTTCCAATAGAGGAAGCTGACGGTGTCAGATGTTGCCACCAAGAGGGAGAGAAGGAGGGAGGTAGCAGCGGAGCAAAAGCACACATTCCCCCAAAAGAGAGCACTACCTTGCATCCGTTAGACCTGGGGGGCGGTGGGGGGTGCAAAATGGCAAATCTGGATAGCAGCCACACTTCATTTCAGAGCAGCCCCTGCCCACGCCATTCCTGGGGTCTCCATGGAGGCCTGCCTGGAGCAGCATGAGCTGGGTGAGGAGCTGCCAGTGCAGGGATCTTGATGTGGTGACAGCATGGGGCAGGAGCCAGGGCAAAATCCATTGCCTGGATACCCCTGCTCATTGCAGGGTATATGAGCAGCAGATTGCACCTCTGCCCTCCCCGCAGATCCCAGGGACTCCCCAGACCCACCCACTCATCTCACTCTGGCTGCAGCCTCCTACCAGCCGCCTGGCTGCGCGCTCTGCCCGTGTGGGTCCCATCCCTGGCAGTGGGTAGGAACAGACAGACTGGGATGCCCAGGCAGCGGTGTTGGGGCAGGCAGTGGCAGCCAGAAGCTGCTGGGAAATGGAGTCTGCCCTGGGCCCAATCTAGCCCGCAGACCAGACTTTGCCCACTCCTGCATTAGACCCTTCCCACACTATAGCCAAGGAGACCCTGGGGAGACTCCAAGGAGATCAAGCTTTGAATTCCATGATTGGGAGAATGGCAACTCCACTGAGAGCCCCTCAACATGCTCAGAGCAGGGGAATAAATGTAGAGGCCTATGAAGGGAAGCTTCCCAGGTTCATGCCAAGAAGATGAGCATATTAACTGTGAAGGATCCTAGATGCTGAGGTGCAACTTAGTTTGAGACTTTACAGAGAATGAATCCCAGCACTTGCTCTGTACTACCGGACTGGCATCAAGTCCAGGAAAAGCATGACTTATTGGATCCTGACCAGATTCCCTTTACTCAGCGCCTGCCTACATACAGAAAGTCATTCCTCTGCAACTCTGAACAGTATGATTAAAGTGGTAACACCCCCCCCCTCCCCCCCTGCTCAGGCCCAGGTGCACAGGTAAAAATATGCTTATATAAAAAGGTACCTTAATCACTTCTGGAAAGGAGAATATTCGCTACTGCAGGGGTTCCCAATGTTTATGTGCCCAAGGGCACATTTGAATTTAAAAGAAAAAGCAGCAGGTGCCAATAGGAATATTAAACTCATGGATATGCGCATGTGTATAGTATCGTTTGGGGAGGGAGTAGTAAGCACCACTCCGTCACTGCGTCAGTCAGACTGACTCAGTCTCATTTTGGCGGCCGTTGCGTACAGCCTGTGAAAATTTTTTTGAAGTGTTGCTGTTCTGAGTTCAATTGGCAGCATTTTTTGCTGGAATAATGACTTTTACTGATTATGAAAATGTGTGCGGGCACCTGAATAAACCTTGGGGGGCGCCATGGTGCCTGCGGGCATCATGTTGGGAACCACTGCCCTACTGGCACGTAAAAGCATCCATTCCAGGGATTGTACTGGCATAGCTATATTACTAAAATCTCATAACCTAAGTAGAAGTTATACCTAGACAAAACTGTAGTTACAACAGACCTTAGAGGAAACGTGCAAAAGCCAAGGGGTTCCCTCTGTGCTACAGACTACAAAGCACAGGCACTTGGGGAAACATTTTTGAAAAAATAAATCCTAGCACTGTTGTACAGTGTCAAGAGGATAGACATGAAGCCATGTCACATACTTTTTACAGCAAAACTCAAAGCCAAGAGCCTATGGAGAGCTATGCTGCTCCAGAAAATGCATGCAGTAGTGGATGAAAACATGTTGCAATACAGTATATAGGTGAAGCAGCAGATGAATGCACCTGTCAGGGAGAGTTGTGATTGCTGGAAGGAACAGGGCCTGAAAGGAAGGAACTTCGCCTTTGAAAACCCTCCCCCTGTTTAAGCACACGCTTGTGCTGTTGTAGGAATAAACCCCGGGACCACAGACACAAGGCAGTGAGGTGTGACCATCACCATGCACTGGGCTAACCAGTAAAACTGGTATGTGGGTGCAGAGAATCAGGCCCACTAGATCTATCCCCAGACTACACTTCAAAACAGGCAGAAACAGGATGCTAAATCAGAGTGAAGTGTTTAAGAGTGCACTTTATGTCCATCTCAGAAGCTGACAGAACACAGCCCCAATGACTGATCATTAGGGAAACATCAGGACACGTAAGAATGTAATAAAAAAAGTAACTGGTATAAATAAGAGCTGGAAACTCTGCTGGGAGAACTCGAATCCAGCAGCTAACTGGCTAATGCTATTGACAGCCAGGAGAGTGTAGACAGAGAAAGCATCTTAGGAGGCTCGTTTGCTTTTTATTCCAGACACTCTAGTACTCCCTAAAAGAGAGATGAAACGAAGCATTTGTTTGCTACATTTCTCTGAAGAGCTTAGCTCATCCCTGCAATGAATCCAGAGGAGTCAATGGGCAATTTGCCTATGCAAATGCATACCTGCACACACTCACAGTGCCAGCTTCTGATCTTGTATACACCTGCATAATGCCATTGACTTTAATGGACCTGCTCGATTACGTGGGCAGAGGCAAGAACAGAATCCAGCTCCCAGAACATTACTAAAGTTCCCCCTGTTAACTTAAAGAGGCCTGCTGCCTCACCGGTGTTTTACCCCATGATCTTTGCCAGCCCAATTTGCTGGAGGGGATTTACCCCCAGGTCCCAGACAGCGAGCTGAGTCGAAACAAGTGCAGGTGGTGTTTACCTGGAACACATTCCTTCCCAGGAGCTGCACACCTGGGTGCATTCCTCACCTGTCTCACGTCCGCAAGGACCCTTTGAACTCTGAACCCAACGAGCACGTCTCAAAAAATGCATGCTTTGGCTTCAGAGGCAGACAAGGTTCCTTGGGTGAATTTGATATCTTTTATTAGACCAACCCAAATGGTTGGAGAATAGTTATTAAGCAAGCTTTCGGGTTCAAAAACCCTTTGTTAGGCTAAGGAAGCTTCAGCAGTTAGTGTGTGCTCTTCAGTGGTTATGGATTTGACTAAGGCTGATTTCAGTCTTGACTTCCTTCCCCCTTCTTCATAGGGAAGATTTTTCTTTGTTTCCCTTCATTTAGGAGAGGGAATCTACCGTATTACTCTAGAACACACTTCTTGGCTTCGCTTAAGAGCTCCAGGCCCTACCGAAACAGAGAGAAAGGAATCCTGCCTGTTGAGTTTGGCTTCAAAACATTCCTCATGAGCTTGCCCTGGTCAGATAATAATTGAAACAACCTTCCTTTTGAAAAGGTCTTTGCCTTCCAAATCAAAGACCCTGAAGCCACCTAATTTGTGGGCCAGTGCTGGTTTTAGCAATGGGATCTGCCTGCATGGTAATTAGTGTACAAAATGGAAGCAACATAGCATAATCTTAGGGCCATCTGCCATGACCTGAGAGGGTTCAAACCTTTGCTCTATTGCGACGCCCTGTGTGCCTGGCCTGAGGCAAGTCATTTAGTTCCTGTGTCTCACTTCTCCTCTGTAAGAGGGGAGTAAAAAGCATGGCCCTACATCACACTGTTGTGAGGATAAGCCCATTAAAGATAGCAAGGGCCTCAGACACTATAGTAATGAGGGTCCATATACATACCATACATAGACAGAATCATTGGGCGAAGGACTGAAAACCAAAAATAATTAGAAATCAGTGGTTAACTATCCTCCTTTCGTTGGCTCCTGCTGACCCTTCTCCCACCCACACTGGGGTCCCCTCCTTCAAAGTAAGGCACGATTAAAGATAGCCTTTGGCCTGGACTGATAATGACCCAGAACAGCAAATGAAGAGAACAAGATTTGGGGGGGTGGGATCTCTCTCGTGTTTTGTTTAATTCAGCACTTTACAGGGCAAGACTAATTAGTGGTTTTAACTGTTTTGACACAAACAGCCCGAATAATCATGATAAATCATATCAGGCATATGCCCAGATCCTTGAAGTGACAGATGACAAAACAGAGTAGTGACAAGATGCTCTATCATGCAGGGAATCATTGAGTTAATGGCAGAATTATTGCTTCTGAAATCCACTCCAGTCCTATTGTGGGGAACATTCCAATTTATCAAAGCCAAATGAACATTAATTGCTGCAGCCTGGTAAGTTTTCGAGCTGCTGTGACCTTCATTGAATTTTAATCCAAAACAGATAAGATTTACTTCCACACAAGAGGAAACAACACAATTAAACCCAAATGACAGCTAAGATTATGGAAAAAAAAAACACAACAGGCGTAATGACAAAAATATTGATTCCTTTCTACTTGACACTGCGCAAAAAAAAGTAAATAAATAAAATCCTGCATTAGCATTTTTCCCTCTCTTTCTTTTTATTTGGGAGACAAATTTCAGATGCTCAAGCCAAGACAAAAGGGGTGGCAGACAGTAATGGAGACTGAATTCCCTTTAACTGCGGTAATTAATGTTATGTCTCATTGGGGAGAGATTAGGGAAAAAACAGTGAGGGGGAAAAAAACAAGTATTATTTTGCTATTAAAGATGCCCTTGAGCTGGGGACTGTTGCTAGAAGTTTGAATCAGGTAATTGTTGCACTGTATCCATGGCTTTTACAACAATGACTCCAATGCATTAAAATACCACATACTGCCAAATCCATCCCCTGCAACCATTTGTAACCTTACAGGCACTGTTTCATGCTCATTTCTTCTTGTTGAGTATATCTTCCTCTTCCCCATTACTGCCAGTTCTCAGAACTGAACTGGATCTTCCCTCCACCCAAACCCTGCAAGGAAGTAGCCCACTGTAAACACTGAACACAATTAGCTCAACTTGGAGAATAAAAGCATTCCCCACTGTTTCACTGCATTAACAAAATATTTTTTTCAAATCCACCCTCTCCCCGCACCCGCATGAGCACCAGAAGAATCTAATGGAAGTATAAAGGCAAAATTAAATGTGAAAGATGCCAAGAGTGGTTAATTTGAGGTATGATTCAATCATTTCTGCAGCTCATTTGCTCTTCATCCTTGCGCCCTCCCTCGCAACGTACGCCATTCCCCAGCTCAGATCTGCACTGCAGCATTACAGAAGTTCCCCTTGCTTTCTTACTTCAGTTCCGCACTGCAGTGCTTGAAGTTTGAACGTTGAGCACCAGTTTTACCCCATACCTCACACCTGTTACACCCAGAACGTGCCAAACCTGAAACTCCTAGTTGCCACTGACCCAGCCTCTGGAACCTATCCTTTATGCTGCTGTCCCAATGCAATGAACACTTCAGCTTTAGAGGGAGAGAACAGGTTACTAGAAAGCCATGCACAGACTTTACCAAGGACACATGTTCAAAATAAAGTTTTCCTACGGTAGAGTTTTAGGTTGCAATAATATGCTCATCCACTGAAATTTCACCAGAAGACTCCAGTCCCCAAGTCAGAAAATACAGAAAGCTCACAAGTAAATTGCATCCGTATGTTCAGTTATATTACAGGACAGGGAAAACTGGGCTCTGTGGCCCAGAGTGAAATGAGGGCAGAAAGGATGTAGAAGAACCCTGAAGAGGTAAGAAGGACACCGCCATTTCAGCTGCAGGAACAAGGTAGCATAAGTTACGGAGCCATGCACGGGAGACAGAAGGTTACCAGTTACCAAGTACATCAGGTTGGGCGTAATGTTTTAGCTTGTCCCACATGGAGCAAATGACTGGATGACACAGAAGACAGAGCATGGGACAGTAAAGCAACACAACATCTCTGGGAGAAGTAGGAGAGATACAACATGTATGTCAGGTTGTTTCAGAGATATAGGCTTAGGGTAAACCAGGGGAGGCATGCCAAAGGCTAACTAAACAAACCCAGACACTCAGATGAAAAAGCTCAATTAAAACCAGTCTTACCTAATTGTAAAACCAGGATTTACACCTAATTCTGAGACCAAAACTGCCAACCCTGCCTTTGTTAGCTCAAAATTGGGCCTAAATTCACTTAAAATGAATGATTTCAACAGACAACAGGGAAGAATTGCAAATTTGTAATGAAGCTCCCAACTTGCTGAGACAGTTTGCACACAACTTTTCACAGACCCTATAAGCTATTCCACACAGAGACACGTCAGGATCAGACCTGTGTTCCCCCCTCCACTTCAGCCTCCGACCTTCCACAATGATTACAATTCAGCCACTTTGGAGGAAGGTGAAAGCATGGCACAAGTTGTGCATAAGGGCATTTCTTACTGTCTCCTTCGCTGGTCTGTAGTTGGTATATGCCCTAAACCACAAGTATTCATACTCCTCCTAGGAAATTTGGCCATTTAATCTGGCTGTAAATGTTCTCAATGCCCACGTAAATGCTTAATTTTTTTTCCCGGAATACCACAAGACTGTAGCAATAAAATTTACCCATGATGGGCAGGGCATATTGCCTTCCACTTCTATTAACTAAGCTTTTTCTTCTATTATGAGAAGCATGAAGTAGGAGAGCTGATGGACTTTTTTTATTAAACAGTTTTCCATCTGAAAATGCCGATTTATCACAACTGAAAGTATTTGCAAAAAAAAAAAAAAAGCCTCAATTTGAATAAGAAGGTTTCTCATATCAAGGATGCCACTTCTAGTTAAACCAAAGATAACTCTGCATGTTAGGTGATGACTTTATCTACCAACCCTTAGACATGCACTCTCTCTCTGAGATGCAATGAATATTTTATTATTAATAATTAGTAAATAATTACTATTACATTATTTATGAAAAATGAAACAGTTTCAACAGACATGGCGGACCTTTCAGGAGTAAGTCTCTCTCGGTGGGCTGCCCAAATCAATCCAAGTATCTGGCTCTCTGCACGTTCCAAGTGAATGCCCTAACTGCAGTGGATATAGGTGGTTGCCATGTTGGTCTAAAAAGCAGAGGCAGGCAAAACTACAATGGTAATACTCTTCTGGGGTTTCTGTTTTTCACATACTTCATCTTCGTGTGAAGTTTGAGATGATCTAGGATTTCTTTTCAGTGCAGTTCGATTCCTACCTCTATCCCAGACTTTATTTGGGCAGTTAAGTCGCAATGGGTGCATCTGCACATGCCATTAAGGTGACATGGTAAATTCTGGCACAGTTTGTGGAGTCAGCTGCTCCCGGGTGCAGTATCTGCATATGCACCCGGGACCACAGCAGTTTGAGCTAGGGTGGAGTAGCCCAGGGCTGGCAGGAAGCCCAAGGGGTCAGCTCCAGGCTCTGGGTGGTGGCATTGTGTGGCAGAGGGGCTTGTTGGGGCATAAGAGTGCTAAAATGCAGGGCTAAGTGGCAAACAGCCCTCCTAATTTACAACCCTTGTGCCCCAGCCAGCCCTTGTCACTGTCTACATGTGCCTTTTGGCAGAGTAAATTACTCCACTGTAGGATAGTACTGTCCCCAACAATACTGTCCTACAGTAGAGTGAATTAGTTTACTGCTCCTTAATAACAGTGCATGTGTAGACTGTGATGCTTTACTGCGGAGCCAATTAGTCAATTCTTGAGTAAAGCACATGTATAGATGCACCCACTGTCTCTTTGTGACTCAGTTCTTCATCTCTGAACAGAATAACAGCAATCTCCCCACATCACAGGGTGCTGTGAGTTTAACCACACTATAGGTTGTGAACTGCTCAGTGTAAGGAGGGACATATCAGTAACTTAAATGAATAGATTGAAAGAATACAGAGGACAAGAGATGAATTTGAAGAACACTGCAAGATCATATTTTTGTTTCTCATAGAACAAAATAAAAGTTTTGTCCATAGTTAACACTCTAATGGGTAGAAATCATCTTAAAAAATACTAAGACATTAACATTAATCTCTGTGTATGTGGGTCAGACATCTGCTAGGAACTATTATAGTGACAGCACCTGAGATTTCTATATATTGTACATGTGAAACAGAGGCAGTGGTAGCACCGGTTCCCATGCTCTTTTCTCTTGGCATTAGTTCATAGATTCACAGATGTTAGGGCCGGAAGGGACCTCAATAGATCATCGAGTCTGACCCCCTGCATAGGCAGCCCCAGGGTAGGGGGGGAGAGCACCACCTCCCTTGGGAGCCCGTTCCAGACCTTGGCCACTCGAACTGTGAAGAAGTTCTTCCTAATGTCCAATCTAAATCTGCTCTCTGCTAGCTTGTGGCCATTATTTCTTGTAACCCCCGGGGGCGCCTTGGTGAATAAAACCTCTCCAATTCCCTTCTGTGCCCCCGTGATGAACTTATAGGCAGCCACAAGGTCGCCTCTCAACCTTCTCTTGCACAGGCTGAAAAGGTCCAGTTTCTCTAGTCTCTCCTCATAGGGCTTGGTCTATAGGCCCTTAACCATACGAGTGGCCCTTCTCTGGACTCTCTCCAGGTTATCCGCATCCCTCTTGAATTGCGGCACCCAGAATTGCACGCAGTACTCCAACTGCGGTCTGACCAGCGCCCGATAGAGGGGAAGTATCACCTCCTTGGACCTATTCGTCATGCATCTGCTGATGCACGATAAAGTGCCATTGGCTTTTCTGATGGCTTCGTCACACTGCCGACTCATGTTCATCTTGGAGTCCACTAGGACTCCAAGATCCCTTTCCACTTCTGTGCCACCCAGCAGGTCATTCCCTAGGCTGTAGGTGTGCTGGACATTTTTCCTCCCTAGGTGCAGCACTTTGCATTTCTCCTTGTTGAACTGCATTCTGTTGTTTTCTGCCCACTTGTCTAACCTGTCCAGGTCTGCTTGCAGCTGTTCCCTGCCCTCCGGCGTGTCCACTTTTCCCCATAGCTTTGTGTCATCTGCAAACTTGGACAGAGTACATTTCACTCCCTCGTCCAAGTCGCTGATGAAGACATTAAAGAGTATCGGTCCAAGGACCGAGCCCTGAGGGACCCCACTGCCCACACCCTTCCAGGTTGAAGCCGACCCATCCACCACGACTCTCTGGGTGCGACCCTCCAGCCAATTCGTCACCCACCGGACTGTGTAGTCATTTCTGACCTCCCTTGGAGAAAATACCATTAAACATAACCACATTCAATCCTCTTCCTTCCTGTGCTGAGGCTCAACAAGGATGATAATCAGAAGCGCTGTCATGCTTTTGGGATAGACACATTTACAAACTGGAAACCCATCTTAGACTCACCAGCTTACCATCCATCAACACCACCCTCTCACTTCAATCTGGCTGCCAGCTGGAGTTCCCTCCCAGTTGGTTCTTTTTGCCCCTAGAATCAGTAGGTTCACCAGAAAAAGGAGATTTTACTTACCATGACAGAGATGTGAAGAATGTGCATCTGTTCCTCCACTATCTCAGAAGGCTCTTGGAGGGTGGGCGGTGTAACCCGGGACAGCTGCTCAGCACTGTTCATAGAGACGTGGAAATAAAGGGTACCGTTCTCCAGCCACTGCTGCTTCCAGTGCACCAAGGAAATGTCAGCTACAGTCCCAGACATCTCTGCAACAACAAACACACCCCGGCAGTTAAACTTCCTGCGCTCACAAAGGGACTGCACTCAACTGCAAGTCTCATGACATGTGCAGCCCTCCAAGTG
Organism: Alligator sinensis; assembly: GCF_000455745.1. NCBI lineage: Eukaryota > Metazoa > Chordata > Crocodylia > Alligatoridae > Alligator > Alligator sinensis. The sequence goes on along the minus strand of NW_005842187.1, from coordinate 1,201,540 downwards.
AACTGAACAAGGATCTAAGAGCCAAGACAACTTGGTCCCCTCCTCGTCACTCCATTTGACTTACTGAGAGACCCAAGGAAAGGCAATTTGCCTCTGTCCCTCATTTCCCCCGCATACAAAATGAAAGTACCGTCCCTGTTTCCCAAAGGACTGTGTACACTTAATTACTGGCTATTAAGTGTTTTGAGATCTTTGGAGGAGAAGTGCAACAGAAAGCCCAAGCAGAGCTCCATCTTTTCTATATGGTTAAGTAACATAAACCAAATCTTTTTAGGCAGCTAGAAGACAACACAAAGTGCATGTGTGTTTGTGCGTGTGCACATGCGTGCACACACATACAACTAGGATTTGCAATGAAAGAAAGAGGACTTTGTCCCCAAGAGGCAAGGTGCCCCATGCAGTAAACTCATAACAAATATTTCAAAGGGATCAAAGATGCAATCCTAGCAGAGATTTTGCTGTCAGTCAAAACAGGAGCCAAAGACATCTCCTGGTTTGACGTAGAAACCAGTAAAGCAGAGATCAACATGCACTCATCTGGCAATTACAAAAAACAAACACTTTTCCATTGCTACCTTACTGACACTGCAATTATGTTCAGTGCTGAAAATAGCCCCAGCCCCAGCATGGCAACTAAATACACAAAAGTAATACCAGCAGGAGGCAGCACAACTGAATGCAAGCTCCCAGCAAGCAGGGAAGATGCTGCAAAGCATTGCCCATCCTCCTAGCCCTTGCAATCGATTTTTTTTTTTTTAAGTCTCTCATCCTCAGTGTCAGAGTTTCCAGCTCTTGAACCTCACTTTATTCTAACTTCCACCGTAAACAGCCCAGGGCTGGGACTGCCTCTTCGAATCGCTCAAAGACACCCCACATGCCTATGGCACCAGAAACAAATCATTAAGGGTTTGGGAATTTCAGACACTTTCTATTCAAAAGCAAAGCCCAAAAACACAGAATCAGTGACAAAACAGAGCCAACAGCTACTGCGCCTCAGCTTCTGTTCAGTTTTACCTGGCATGCGCAGCATACCACTAAATGGGGGGTCTTGAAAGCTCCATCGCCACCTATCAATCAGTCAGTTCAAATAACTGATTCTTCCACTTGCACCCAAGCCAAAAACACCAGGAAAAAAGTCCAGATTGACTCAAAATA
>NW_005842187.1:1196321-1200375 GCF_000455745.1 Alligator sinensis | reverse complement strand
CTGCTGTTTTTCTGGCATGAAATGCAAAAACGGAACAATTTTGCCTCAGGAAAAATAGAATGTATTGGGAATCTGTAGTGAAAGCAAAGGAAACAAGCGGCATCTTCTACAATAGCTCTCACCGGGACCTGGGCAATAGAGGTGTCATTCGCTCCTGTGCTTGATGGAGGATTTGGCCCTAACCTCCCTTCCAACACTGCTCCATTCTGTAGACTCTCAGGCAAATGTCTTCCCTATGGCAGGACCAAGTAAAACTGCTGCGGCATTATCACTTCTGCGATTCTAGTTCGATTTGATTTTTTTTTCTTGCCAGTTGAAATTATTCAGGCAATTTGCATGAATAAGTGTCCAAACTTGCAATTCTTTTTCTTTACCATTATTATTCAAATAAACTATTTGTCAAAGAAACCCAAAAAACACACACACACACAACCTCCCTTCCCTGAAAAAACCTAAAAGACAAAACAAAAACCCCAAACCCTGCCGGGCTTCAGTTCCAAACAGCAGCAGCGAAAAGAGGAAGTGTTTGGCCAGTCTTGCAGGGTTGTGGTTCAGTAACGCCATTAGCAGCTGCTTCGGCTCAAGTATGGAGGTGTCTAATTCACACTGATTTCCATTTGAAGCTCTCCAGCAGCCGTAAGGCGAGCCGGTTTTGCGCAGTTTTGCACGTGCTCCGATGCGTTCCGATTAGAACACGGCGGAGTAGGCTGGACCAATCAGAGCGTTCCAGTGTTTCAAAATGGCAGAAGGTGCGCTTTAACTAAAGCTTGTCAAACAAGGTTTAGTTAAAGCGCCCCCGTCACCATTTTGAAATGCAGGATGCTGACTGCATGAGACACTGCGAGCGTTTTAATCCGAGTGGCTCCCGAGAGTCGCTGTACTTGAATGCACCCCCTTCCTCCCACTTCCCACCACCCTAGAGCATGTGTATAGGCATCCTTTAATTTCTACCGAGAGCAATGGATCAAGGTCCCTCCATTCAGCAAATAAACTTCTCTGCTCTTCAGGGGGGAAATGGATTTTTTCCAGCCCTGAAAGCAGTATGAGCTCTGTACCAAGGGAGATTGGCCCTCGCAATATCTTTTATCATCGGTTTAAACCAAGAGAGCGATTCCTTGCTCACAGAGGAGAAATCAGAACCCTTTCCAAGGAACTAAATTTACCTGTCAGTCAGGCTTCTCCTGCCCCATGGCTGGCTGCAGCCCAGCTGACAGCAGAGGCAAGGTTAGGCCATTATTGCAAACTCCTGCGCTCAGCACCTCACTAATTATTCTATCGACAAATTCAAGACAATGGCACTGTCACCGGAATCTAATTGGAGGGCAACTAGTTCCCCACAGCACTCGTTATCTCTCCCTTATACACACAACAGCAGCTAGTTTTCCCAATCACTATTCTGCGACACATCCCAGTACTTAGAAAAAATAAACTCCTGACCAAGCGCAGAATACGTAAGAGGCCAGACTTGCCCCTCAGAGGAGATGCATGAATTCACTGTCATGCCTCTGCCACCAGAATGGGTTTTCTGCTCATAACCCCTTTGCCTCCTGTAATATAAATAGCTATTTCCAGAAGCAAGCTCAAGCAACGGTGCCCCCTGCACTCACCCCCAGCTAAATCAAAAATTGACCCCAGAGCTAATGCTCAAGGACGCATAGTGAGGTAAAGCCTGAGACGGTCTCTAATAAAATAACAGCACCGTGTTCTTATGGGACTTCCTTCATCTTCGTAAGTGCCTCCAACAGAAGGAGTTTGCTTCTCCCATAGGTGGGCAGTTCCCTTTGGAACAAGCATAACCTAATACTCCTTTAAAGGCAGGAAATGAAGAACAACCCCACGCCTATATAAAACTGCAGGTAGAGCTCAGGGAAACAAAGCTATTATGCATCAGGAGTATTAGAACCCACCTGTGTCAAGCTCAAGCTTGGAGAAGATGCCATACATCCACTTACTAAGTAGAAACAGAGTTTAATGTTTGAAAGGCAGGACCTCCATCTGCCCAGAGCCACCCTGCTGCCATTCCATGACCCGAAACGAAAGCATTATTTACAGGATCCACATGTACCTCTTGCAGCACAACAAGCCTTTCCAAGCAAGCTCAGGTAAGAAGGTTCTGTCCAAGCATTTTTCTATGCAAGGACGATGATGAAGAATCTGTGCCTATCCCTCCTGGAATCCAATGCTAAGGTGTAATGGTCTTTGCCTTCTGTTAAGGAAGCACAGAAGTGACTCCAGAATCAACCTTTCCCTAGAATGCCTTCTGCATGCCATGACTCAAGGTCAGAGCTGTGCATTTTGGGGAAGTTCTGAGGTTAGCTGAAATACAAGACTCCAAAATAATGAGCCAAACCCTTGAAAAAAGGAAAACTGGCCTTTTGTAAAAGCTTCCTCCCAAAATGGCTTAAGCCTGGAACTTTCAGTTGACGTTTTATTCCACCGTTTCAGTAAAAATCAAATCCTGAGACAATTTCTGATAAAGATCAGACACAAAGTGCCACTTATCGCAAATGCATAAACCTTTGAGCAGCTTGTTATGCCTCAGCAGCCCCAGTGTCCCCACAAAATATGAAGGCCATAGAAGCTTCTTTCCCCACGGCTTTGCTGGAAAACCTGCTACTTCCATCAGATGAGTTGCTCCAGTAAAAACAGATTACAGACTCTGCGAGAACAGAGGCATTTGGAGCTGAACCCCTGGGCTGTATGAGTGCTGGGAAGTTTTCCAGCTTCACATTTGAGCATAATACTATGCTGTCCTGTGTTTCACTGAACTCATATCATTTTTACACTATCTACGTTGTAGTTACAGCAAACTATATATATATGTTGTCCATCAGAGAGTGTAATAGCCTGCACCATGATTGCCTGTTATCAAAGCTTTCAAATGCTTTCTGAACAAATTAGCATCATTTCAGCACTGAAGAGAATAAAATACTGCTAAGGCTTTGAATGGGCAGTAATGAAAAAGCATTAAGAGTCCACAGGTACTTAAAAAAAGTGTCTAGAAGACAGGAGAGTCTTAGCCTAAGTTCAAACATGTCTTTAAATTCTATCCTAACACAACTGAACGTGCGACAAAACACCACCGGCACTAGCAGGGAGACCTGCTGGCAGGCTACCTCTGCCATTTCCTTTTCCTCCCCTGCCTGATTACACACCAAGCAGCTCCCACAAGGGAACGGAGTCTCAGTCTGGAAAGACAGTGGGCTTCACATGCACTTCATATGTCCTAAAGATACAGTGGAGGATTCCTCTGTTATTCCCTACCACCTGATAGACCTCCTTCAGGACTCCCAAAACCAACTAGCCAACCGTGCATTCACTGCTTTCCAAGGTATGAAAAGTAAAGGGAGCATGTTATTCAGGGTTAGCAGGGATATGTCTTTTCTCTCTCCACACCTAGCCTCCTTGCATGCACTCTACACTTTTCCCTTCTTGTGCCTTTCATGCAGGGTAGCTGGGACCTAGGGTAGCTAGGCTCATGATCCCTAACCGTGCCCGATTCAGAGGTGTTCCCTCACTTGTGATTCCTCTTCCATTCACCTGTCGCAGAGACCACTGACAAGGTCCCTTACCATCCAGACCCTCTCTGCTGAACTCCTGGGTGGTCTCCTTGGCCATCCCTCACCTTGAATCCCAAATCCTCCCTCTTGTCCCTCCCCGTGACCACTTGCCTCATCACCTTCTGGAATGGCCGAAAGGGTTTTGGGAAAGGTCCCTTCCTCTTCTCAGATCCTACAATACCTTCCTTTAACCCCAATTGCCTTCAGGTGTTTCCCATCTTTCATCGTATCCCATTCCTCTGTTTCACCTACAGGCTCCACACAAATCTTCCTTCAACCCAGTGTCTCTTCTTCACCTTCCCAGACCCTAACTTCAGTGCTCATTTTTTGCTCCTCACTTGTTCAGCTTAATGGCTCCCACCACTCCCTCATATGCCAGCACCTTACTCAAGCTCTTCTCACTCAAGCTACAGCCTTTTAGCAACTGTTTTCAAACCCTTTTCTTTCAGCAAACTTGATCTCCTCACACCATCCATTTTACCCAAACTCTTTCC
>NW_005842187.1:1183721-1196266 GCF_000455745.1 Alligator sinensis | reverse complement strand
CCCTGGAACTGACCTTTGTTAGGGTGACTGCATTTGAATCTTGGGGAGCATTGGATTTGCAGCTGAATAAAAGGGCTACAACCTGTGGCCTAGCAGAGCTGCTAACCACAAGGCAGGATGGTATGTTAAAACTAACACTGTAAGACACTTAGGCAAGCATTTTCCTAACAATACAGTAGTGTTGTAAGATATGTAGCTCGTTGTGTAAAAGAAACAGGATGCAAACCACCAGCTATCATTAGAAGGTAATGCAGATTTTGCTTATGAATGCTTATGCTAAGAAGCCATTCTAACTGTGTCAACCATTTTCTGAAAAAAAGCAGCAAGTGAGTCTGTGTAAGTCTGTGTGCCATGAATGAGGTGAAGTCTTAGGTATGTGGAGATGGTACCACATAAAAACAGACTGGAATGTGAAAGACAACACGTAACTGGTAACAGAATCTGAGATAAACATATGCAAAAAGGTGAATGGTGACTGGTAAAGAAGCCTCCAGAAGCCCCCAGGCTTTGGTCGAAGTCCGCCCAAGAGATCGAAATAAGTGGGGTCAAAGTCTTAGACATGGCTCATAGCAAAAAGACACGTAAATAAGTGAAATACATAGGCAATTCCATGCTAATGAAACAAACAGTAAACAGAGGCGGAGCTTAAAATGGGAAGGACTAAGGATGGAACAAAGGAGGGACAAAGGTGGGGTAAACGTTAATGAGTATAAACCAAGGTGTATAAATATGGTGAAAAATTAATGTTTGGTGCAGCTCCCTGGTTTGTTGGAGCTAGTCCAAAGCAGTCTCCATTTTGAATAAAGCTATTAAAGAGCAACATGTGCAGGTGATGCAAGATAGCATCGACCCGCTGCCTCCTTAGTCGTTGGGCGTCGCACAGAGTCGAGGTCTAACAACCGTCAGTTCACTTCTTCTACCTTATAGCAAAGGCTGTTTGGTGTGAATCTCATCCTTATAATGTGAAGTACTAGGTACGTTAATGGCAATGCACAAGGTGGTTGTTTCTTCACTTGCATTTTGTTTGTTTGTTTAAAGAATAGCAATGTATCCTTCTCCTGGGTTAGGGATAGTGGCCATTACAGTAACAGGAGGTCAGAGAAGATGATCCAATGCTCCTTGATGGCCTTAAACTGCTTGATTCTAAGAGAAATTAAGTTGCAGAGAAACACAGCTCACCCTCCAAATATACCGTTTCCTCTAGTGAATAAGCACAGAAAACTCAAAGTAGTCTCCACATCTCTCTTGGAAATAGTTTCCAAATGCCTACACCAGGAACTGGTGCAAAGCCAGCCGATAGGTCGTCTGTTCATGAGAAAGGTCAGAGGGAGTCAGGGAAAGCAGTGGAAAGACACCAGAGAAAGATCCCTTCTGATTGATTTTGTAATTCCATTTTCTCTTTGCCATTTCTACAGTCCTTATGTATAAACATTTCATTGAAGTCTTCAACTCATATTACAATCAAACTTAAAAGCAAGAGGGCCTAAATGCATTTGGTCGGGAACCAAGACGATTCCCATAAAAGCAGATTATGCTGACATGATGAATATAAAATGAAACAGCAGATATTAAAGTTGGAAAATTGTAACTTCATGCCTTCAGGCTCCAGGCCGGCTCAGCCTACCCCCACCTTCGTTCCCCCCTCTTTGTTTTACTGAAGGCAGAAAGCAAGCACTGATAACCTTTTCACCCTTCTCCCTTTTCCAAGGTAAGCTGCAACTCTTGAAATATTCAACAGCCTAACCCTCCTTTGCCCTGCCACCCCTCATCCCCCTGCACAGTTATTCATCAGTTATTCTGGAGGTTACAGGCCTACTTTATCTGTCACCAAGTTTTTACAAAGCATGTTTTGTATGTAACTAGCTTGTTCTTTCTAATCTGCTGTGCATACTGTATTTTTATTTAATTCCTGAAGGTCATTATTAGAATAAGCCATACTGCTGATGGCAGTTCATTTCTGTAACGCCTCCCCCATGAATAACCAAAATGTTTCTTGTGCTTTTTCCCCCTTTGTGCACAGATTGCTGGACTCTATCAGGTATGTTTACAGAAAGAAAGAGTCCTTGGGGATGGGTGGGGGGAGCAGGAGGACAGCTCTAAGGAATTTGCATGCTTCTCTTACCCTTAATCTACCACCTGCTATACACCACCGGGCCTGGGTCACGCCAAACAGCTTTAATGTCTCTCATCTGGACAACCGAGCATTTTCATCCCCCAGAAAAACCAGGAAAAAAGAAAAGGAGAACGAACCTGGGGAGTACACTGTCTGTAATATGAAGCTAAAAAATACAGATTGTTCTCGCTGTGACTAGTGCCAGAGGTGACACTAGAAATTGCTTTGTATCATACCCTGTAACACCCTCCTGCTACTGGCCCCAGCCTCCTTCCCCACGGAGGGTCCTAGGAATGCACTGACTCCTCATTAAGTATTAGTTTATAGAGGCTTCAGAGCTAATAACCCAAAATTATGCAGAGAGTCATAAACAGAGCGCCCTCCCATGCCCTTGCCAGCATGGAATTACTCCCTATGGAACAGATTACAGTGCTGTACTCAAATGAGTTGCCAAATGACTGAAGCAATGGGGCTTCCCCTGCATTCCCTAGGGCTACTATTGCCTGGCTGGACAGATCTAGTTTTTAGGACTTGTTTTATCCTGATGACCTGCTTACCTTTTCCTTTGCTGAGTTTCCATACCACCTTATTTCCTCGGGGGCCTTTCTACAAACAGCACATCCAGAGGGCTCTACAGTTTTATAGATATAAACACAGTCAAAGCTGTGAAAGGTAAAAAGATCAGGAAAGAAACCCAAAAGGTTTCAGAAAGGGAGAAGCTGGTGAGAGAGCCAGATTTTACCCCAGGACTTCTAATCATCTCCTCTATGTATACATGTAACCTTCTTCAGAGATACCTCCATCAGCTCCAAGCTCCCTCATAACCAACAAGCACTCAAACTTTAGCAATTAGAGCACTGGAAGAGAAAACAGGGAAAGATCCTGAATTCAAAGACAGCCAAGAAATACGAAAACTAGGCTTCTTTCTAGTGGTTCACCAATGGAGATTTTTGGGGCCGATATTGATAGCCTATTTTTAAGGAGTCATATTGGCTAATACAGACCCGATTTCTGATATGCAACCCAGCAGCTTGAAGAGCTGCATGCAGCTGGTAAATCTGGTGTGGTGGAAGGGGAGTGGGGAGAGAAGGGGGCATGGGGGCAGATCAAGCCCCCTGCGGTGAGGGAGAAGTGGGGCTGGGACAGGCGCTGCCCAGCTGGGGCGGGTGCAGGATGGAGCAGTGGCTTATCTGCAGGGCACAGGGGGAGCCTCTCACTGCTGCACGCACCCCAGGAGGGCATGGGGAGGGGGGGCGTGTGCCCCTCGGATCTGCACGGGGTGGAGCAGGCTGCAGCTGTGAGTTGGGGCCGGGGACAGCGCTGGGCTCTTCCTGGTGGGGGCTGGGCTGGGCTGGACTGCACTCGGGGCAGGCAGCAGTGGCACTAAAAGAGGGGCTACAGGGTGGGGGGGGAGGGAGAGGGCTGCAGCCACCCCAAAATTCACCATAGCCGCCCTCCCAATGCTGCCGCTGTCCACCCTGAGCGCAGCCCTAGCTCAACGCCTCTGTCACCATGGGGACCTTGATCTGCTCCACAACACCCCTTCCCTTCCCCCCACCCCTTCTACCACAACAGACTTACCAGCGCACACAGCTCTTCAAGCTGCCTGACTGTGCTCCTCACCATCTACGTGCTGTGCTGTGGCTGAGCACAGCACGGGCATTTATCGGCTAAATTACTGGCCACACGAAGCCAATTTCCAATACAGGAAATTTTCTTTATATCGGTGCCAGTCCAATATCAGCCCAATGTATCAGTGCACCTCTACTCCTTTCTGTAGATCCAAAATAAGTTTCTGGTCTCAGACCACAGAGCTAAGTTTTCCGCCATGCCTTCAAGGTTGACTGGTGTTACAAAATGAGTGGGGGAAGGGGCATGTTTGACCAATTAAAGCTGCCCTCTCTGTTAAATGAGCATTGTACCTAGACTATTCAGAACTTTATATGGAACAAAAAGTCTATTTGAAAGCCAACATGCCACAGTGCATTCCCAAATCACTCCAAGAGAAAGTGGTTGGGAATGAACCAGGCAAACCAGAGAAAGAAGTAACCATCCTACCTCCTGCCTTTGTTTATTCTACAACAGGAGTTCTCAACCTTGCCAGACTCAAGGCACCCCTTGGAAAATACCAGTTCTTTGCTTTCATTCTTTCATTTTTGACCGCTCTCTACATAATTCTTCCGTTGCAAAAAAATTCAGACAGACCACAACAGGTCTGAATGTTTTTTGACACTGTGGATTCCTATTTGAAATCTCTTTGTTTCTTTTCTGAATTGTGCATGTGTTTGAACATCTAACAGTGACAATATAGAGTGGCAGCACTCTTAAAACAACCTCACCCTTAAGAACAATGGCTGTTGTAGAAGTATCTGGGGATCTGTTAGACACCCCAGCCTGTTCCCAAGTGGCAAATTGGTCAGAAAATCCCAGTTCAAACAGCTCCTGGGCTGCTAACATAGACCCTGACATATCTCCTAGCTGCTTCTCCCAACCCTCCAAAGTTTGTCTTTACCTGGCTTAAGCCTTAATGACTTGCTCACAATACACAGCCATGCTCTTTGAGCTCTGAAAATGGAACAGTCATAGGATAACACAAGCACGGTGTGCACTTCTACTTCCTTCGTAGGCCTTAAGGCACAAGCTAAGAGGCATCAGAACATAGCCCCAGGGTAGCCCATGAGACAGACCTCAGGAAATAATAATTCACCTACTATTACCCTCTGGGATCTCAGGAGGAACAGACTCCCATACCAGAAGTGCAGGTAAGTCAATACCACTTCACAATCCATAATATCAAAGACAGGAATAGAAGATCTAAATGTCAATACAGACAATCTGTAACGATCCTCAGGAGAGGACATTCCCCTCAAATACTTCCTCCCTCTCTTTGGTTGTTCATGCCCTCCACACACACCCAGCAGTAGCCTCCTAGCCAAGCCTTCTCCCCTGCATTTCTCAAACAGTCCATCTGGTTGACAGTATCAGAGGCACTGAATGCAAGGAAAACATGTCATCCCACCCCTTACAATGACTTTGCCAAGAATCCTTCCCTTCTCTACCCAGGCATTTTGGAAATACCAAGAATGGCTTTGAACTTGTTTTCTTTTGAGCAGAGATCACCTATTATGTTGAACTATTAGGTGCTTCAGGCAGTAAGTAGCAATCATGAAACACCAAGCTTGTCCTCACTTGCAAACTATGTGAGCCATAGTTCTGTACATAGAAGAGCCAATACATGCACCCTGTTGTGCCATCAGAGCCCTGGGTCACAGGGGCCTTACAAGAATGTTTTTCAACTGCGGTCCATGGACCCCATGTCCATGAAAGATGGCTATGATTAATTAGACATAGGTGAATACTCACACTTACAAATGCAGGGGATCTGCACCTCCATTTGAAATTTCTAAAGGGGTCTGCACCTCCATTCAATTTTTTTTAAGCTGTCCATAAATGAAAAAAGGTTGAAAATCACTGCCTTAGGGGATTCCAGCACACCCTTTGGTCAAATTTCCCCCTTCAGTCATGAGTGCAATGAATAGGAGCTTGGTCTGTGTGTAGCTGGGGGTGGCATTTGGCCGTGCATTCATTCCTACTAACACATTCATTCAGCCTTTGGTTCTCCAAGTCAGATCCTGGATTCTGCCTTAGACCTGGTGTGACCACCTTCTGCAGGGATGAAGGTTGTGGCAAGGTGACAGAGGCTTGTCAAGGCAGCACAGGGGGACATATGCAAAAAGAGCCATCCTCCCTGTCAAAATGTTTCATGGTCTCGTTAGGAGAGAATAGCAGCATTATACAGCTGAATCATCTATTTCAGAGCTTCTAACAGAACAGTGATTGCTCAGCAGACAGCTACATTAGCACAATAGTGCCTCGGCACGCATAAGCATCGACTCTTAATTCAAGCCTGGTCTCTCTATGGAAGTCTTATCTCTCTCAGACTGATTTTGTACTAGGAAGGCCCACTGATGTCACCAGAATTACTTCTGATTTATGCTGGGGTAAGTGAACTCAAAATGAGACCATGAGATTGTGGTACAAACCTATACTGGGTATTTTGTTGTTCATTTACTCTATATAAATTTAACTAAAGGGAAATTCGATGAAAGATCAGACACTCTGTCTTGTAAGTTTGGATCCAGTCTACAATGCAGGGTTGTGGACTAAGAGTTTTACAGAGAGAAGAGAAGCAAGACACTCTGTGTATGGAGAAGCCTCCTGTGCCGTGGACCGGTGCAAGAACACAGATGAAATGGGATGTTCCAGTTCTTATCCTGCACTTCATACTCAAATCCCACCAAAGAGCCTTGCCTCCCCGTTTCCCCTTCCTAATCAAAGTTTTCTTGGCCCCCGTTGAGTGAGTGAGTGAGTGAATATTGATTTGCCTGCACTGCATTGCCTACAGATCATAATCTGACTCTATATACTTTAAATAAGCTTGGTGCACATTCTATGTTCTTATGGATGCTTTGACTGTAATTCAGTCTCTAGTACATTACCCTTATTTATAATGCTACTGCTTGAGCATGGTGCCTCAGGCAATCTAAAATTATTACAGGGCCCTTTTGACTTTCAATTCCATTCCATTCAATTCCATTTTTATTTGTCATCAGAGACTCCCATTGACCGAAGACTTGTGTATAGTGGAACCCAACCGCAAACAGGCAGGCTGCACAGCCGAACGTTAAGTCAGCCCTTATAAAAATCACTGCCACACTGTTCAACATGATGGGCTGTCTCTGTTCAAGGGGGAGACCTGGAAACTGGAATGAGCAGGTGGCCCCGCAGGGAGATGAAGCTGGTATGGATGGTCTAAGTGCCTGGGATTCAAATGGCAGACAACCCAATCCATGAGACAAAGATCGGAGAAGAAAAGTGTGTGAATACAGTGCCCAAAACACCCATAGTACCCAATAGACCCTCTTGTGTGCCTGCTCCCCAGTTTTACCCCAACCCCCAAAACAAAAGCCAGATTCATTTAAACCAACGATTCTCAACCTTTTTGGACTCAAGGCACCTCTTCCATAACTTTTGTGAATTGAGTAGCACCCCATTTCAAAACTATTTTATATATTACTGTTCTTATCTCCTTGCGGAGGGGGCAGGCAGTGGGGTAGAGGATTGTCCAGGTAAGGATAAGCCTGAGCCTGTGTTTAGTTTATCTGCTTATCTCCTCATGTCTCAGGGGCACCCTTCAAAGGATCTAGCATCACCTTGGTTAAGAGTCACTGGTATAAATAGTCAGGATTGCTCTGTTAGCATTTAAGTACAATGATGCCCAGACTCGAAGCAATCCTGGTATTCTGATAAATTCTCACCGGTAAGCAAAGGACAAGCAACTGCACCATACAAATGGGATGTTTACCACTCAAATCCTATGAACTTTAACAAGCGGTATGGCTTCTGCTTTCTGAGATGCTGTGTGGATCTGACATTTCAGGATCCATTAGGAACGTAGCATATAAGATCACACTCCACTCAGCTAGCAACCAAGGGATCATCTTGGGAATCCTTCTGTTACATGCACAGGAACTTCAGGAGCTTTGCTCCCCGTCTCCCTGGGATTTTCCAATGGTATCGTTGAGGTTAGGTATGATTCCTTTGAAAACACTGCTGACACATTCTCCCTGCCCATGTACTCAGACATTCAGTTTTACTCAGGTCCTGAAGCACTTTCAGATGAGCCACCCAGGTTTACATGTATTAGCGAGAAAAGGAGTAAAGTCCATGCCTAGGAGTTTGTAGTCACGTGCTCATTTGATTAAAAGATTCAAACTCTTGTATTTCACTCCAAGTTCCCGATTCAGTCATTACAGATGTCATTTATGCAGAGCTTTTCAAGATGGCATGAAGAACAAGGGGCCAAGCCACCTCCTCCTGCAGGTACACAACCCCAAAGACAAGAATTGCCAAGAGGACAAATGCTTCTTTAAAAGCTGCCAGCATGACCTTCCAAAGCTGCAGCAGTGACATGTCAACATGAGAGCTCTCCTTGGAGTGAAGCAACCCGTGTGCATCATCACCTCGAAGTTCACCACTAGTACTTGCTACCAGTCAGAAGCCAACGGATCACCCGACAGATGTCTTTATGGTGCGTGCTGTTACAAAGTGAGTTCTGATCATTTTTGGCCAGAAAGCTTAGAGGAGCTTACTGACAGATTTGCCAGGTTGAGGTATCTGAAGATATTCAGGGCCACTGATGAGACGCATGTGCCTATTCACTGCCCCCTCACAGTAGACAAACTTCATCAACAGAGAGGGAAATAGCTCCATTAGTGCTCTGAGACCTGCTGATCACCATGGCAAGTTCATGGATATCGAGAAAGGTGATCTGGAAAGGTCCTGTGCGGGCCGGGAGCGATCCGGGCCCTTTTTTCACGCCGCGGGCTGTGGCCAGCAGCCCGGGCACGCTGGGTCGGAGAAAACAGGCAACACGCTAGAATTAGGCACGGACGCATAATGGTTGATTCAAGATTGTTTACTTACACTGTAGATGGTCGCGGTGTAGGCTGGACAGTTTCCCAGGCAAAGCTCCGCTTAAATCCCCAGTTTAGGGACTCGGACAAAATCTGACTCACTCACACGGAGTTGTCGAGGCTCCGTGGGTCCTTTTCGCGCGCAGGGAAGAGGGATACGTCGAGGATTGCGCTTGGCGACGGGGAGAAGAATCGATAGGTGATCAGTCTATCGATCAGCACCCGCAGGTTAACTCTGCAGCGTGCTCAAAGTTCTCCTGATGTTCGTGGAGTCCTCCCTTGCGGGGTTCTCCTCTGAGTTCTCCAACTTGGGTGGAAACCACGCAAGCCTCTTATACGGCTAGCAAGCCAATCGCTAGCCGCCACGTGGGACTATTTTAACACTAGCCAATAATGGGGCTCGAATTTTAATACGAATGGTGGGAACTCCTCGCAACGTGCATTTCTATGCTGCAAAGAAGAAATGCACCCTGCAAAGAAAGCTTCAAAACGGCGGGAAAATAATTCAGTGGTGCCAAAGCACACACAAAAACAAAAATCACACCTTTGGGTTGTGACAGGTCCATGATTTCAGATTTCGCAGAAGCTCAAGACTCGCCATCGTCAATGAAAAGAGGATTTCTGTGTTCAGGACCACAGTGGACATTCAGAGTTGCATTTCCCTTTCTGGGAAGTGTGGTAACCTGCTCTCCGACTTGTGAAGCTTTTGCTGCACACCCGGACAGAAGCAAGGAGCTGATTAACTATGCCCTCAATAGCTGCAGAAGGATAGTAGTGTGTGCTTTTTGATGGATGAAAGGGAGATGAAGGTGAGAAATGAAAAGCCTACAGGCTGGTGAACAAATACCTGCCTCACATAGCTGCTTACTGTTTCTATGGGATTTTTTTTTGGTTTTGTTTTACCATGTTAGCTCCCCCTTCCCAACCTCCCCTCCCACCAAAAAGCCCAACAACACTGCATCTGAGAGTTCAAGAGAGAGCGCCTCATCACCGTACAAGGTACAGAGTCTTTTGTAATGTTATAAACCATGAGTGAAGCCACTTCTGCAAACAGCAACAAATAGCCAGGGCTACAGAATCACAATGCCTGTTTCAAGGATAAGAGCTATAAGTGTTGAAATGACTAGCAGGTATGTTTTTTATGTTTTGTCCAATGATTTCATGAAAGGGTAATTTTATTGCATATGGCCAGTGTGATGTTATGGATGTGTATTGAAATGTATCAATAGCAACCTTTATTGAACAAATAGTGCAAATAATAAAAACCTTTATTGAACATTAACTGAGTAAATTGCACAGCACGCTGTGGATGTGACACATGTCCGCAGAAGCACCCATGTGTGCATCTGTTCTAATTTGCACAGTCACTTTCTGCCTGTTGCTCTTCCTTGGGTGTGAAACGATGAGAGACAAGCCCATTTCTTGCAGGAAGGTGAGATCCCAGAAATCTCATTGTCTTCAGGTGTAGAGGGGAAAGGCTGCAGTTAGAGTGGGGATGTGTCCTGCCACTTTCAACAGGCTGCCATAGCTAGTCTGAGATCACAGTGCTGGGCACAGTCTTTACACCAAAATGTTATCCGCGGGATTGTCTATTACTTCAATTCCAGCAGCTGTTGTGGCATGTCTTTGTCCTCATATACTTTACCTTCCCCCTTTGCATAGGGCCACCATACCAAAACTGAACTCATGATGCACTGATGTAGGGTTGGGTGGACACAGAGGATAGGCAAATGTGCTTCTGTAACCATTATATTGGAAGATTCATAGATGCTAGGGTCGGAAGGGACCTCAACAGATCATCGAGTCCAACCCAGCCAGATGCCTATCCAGCCTGCAACTGATATAATTAAAAGCAGAGAAGAATCTTCTTCTCAAAAGGCAAATGTGCAGACCAGCAAGATATGCACAGATGTCTTCACTTACCCAGAATATCCTCCCCACAGCTGCTACAGGACGAGAAGGGCAATTTTCACTATGCAGGTGACCTCAAGAAGTCTGCATTGACTTGCAATGTTCATGCCAGAATAGTCACCCATTTTTGTCTTAAAATTAGCTTTTATAATAAGTGTAGATCAGCACAAAGTGCCGTGCAGAATAAAGCTTCTGCACTGGCTGTTCAGAATCCAAGAAGTGGCAGTTTGATCAAAATTAGCCATGTGTTTTCTAATCCCCATACATTTCTTTTAAATGTCTCATTTTGGGAAATAAACCTCAAAGAGAGAAGGTAGCCGATAGCTGAGGGCATTGCTCAAACTGTGATGGCAAGTACTGTTTTTATCTATTGTATTGCTTTTTTTCTTTATCTGCCACTCCAAAGACCATGTACACTGCAGGATGCTCATTTTACCTTTGTGGTGCCACCAGGTGGAGTGTGAAGCAGAGAGAAAAACGTTATTATTTTGGGGCGATGTTGTTTAG
The DNA here is from genome assembly GCF_000455745.1 of Alligator sinensis. NCBI lineage: Eukaryota > Metazoa > Chordata > Crocodylia > Alligatoridae > Alligator > Alligator sinensis. Next base: position 1,185,259 of record NW_005842187.1, on the reverse strand, counting down.
TTCAAATTCCAGTGATGTGAAGACCATGTGGCAGATGCAGAGGGTAGGGCAGGAATTATCTTCTACCAGGAGGAAAAAGGAACATTAAATGGGACAGAAAAAAATGGAGCGGGGGGGGTGGGTGAGCCCTGGAATTAAAAGTGGTGTTGTAGCTGATGTCTGTAGGACATTAAAAAAATTAAGTTGCTGGAAACCTTAGATTTTTCTAGTACAGGTACTATGCTGAGCATGAAGTGGGTGTGTCAGAGTCAGGGCAATAAAAGCCAAGCAAGGCTGGCAAATCTCCTAGCTCATCTCTGCCCATAATGGCAGCAGCCCTAGGCACTGAAGTTGGTTAAAATCCCTGACAGCTGCATTGTAATGTAGCACACGACACTTACTGGAAGGAGTTTCCTTCCAAGCCCCATCCTGTGAGTTGTTTGCTTCGGTTTTACAACCATCTTCTTCAGGACCTTGCATGAAGAAAAGGATCTTGGCTCCTGGCATAGGTGATCTCCCCCTCCAAGTACTGGTCAGGGTTCATGATCTCAAGATGCCTTCAGGGCTGTCAGCTAAATACCAGGGTTCTGTGGCAGCCTCCTCGGAATAATCCAGTCCAACTCATCACAGCAGCAGCAGGTCCTGGGATCACTGCCAGAGGTCCTATTATTAACCTTTTTTGTATATATTATTCTGCCAATGCTCCTTTCCCTTGTTGTAGCACTGGAACCTGTCCCAGAGTGATCGCTCTGTCACTTGCTTCATATATTTTGGCATTCCTATGGCTTTATTTAAACCAGGCCAGGACCATTGCCCCCCTCAGATCAAGGAAAATGCCTGAATGGGTCCAGAGGGAAGTACATGTCATGGGGTGCTGTGACTCTGAGAAGGGTATGCAACTTTAGGAGAGAGAGTTTGAAAACACATCTCACTTGACCGTGCCCTTGCATTTAAACAGGGAGAGGACAACCACAGAGCAGAAGGCACAGATAAACAGGGAAAAAAAAATGATCCAGAAGTAAAGCAATGCAGTGGGAGCAGGAGGACTGCCAGAGGCAGAAAAGTTCATTTGAAACCCAGCTACATCCCCATGAACCTTTTTCTGAAAAAAATCGTCCTGAAATGATTGTCACATTTGCAAGAAGCATCCAGATAATTTGAACAGTTACATTGTGCGGACGCAAGGCATTTTAATTTGAACAACAAAAGGTAATATGAATCCACCCAACCCCATACACACCGTATAACCAAGCCATACCTCTCAGAACCCCACGTGTGAGGTAAATGATCCCCATTTCACAGGTGGGTGCATTGCGGCAAAGAGATTATGTGATCTGCCAAAGCCACAAGTTAGGCAGCGGCCCAGACCACTAGATAGCATTCCCATTCTACAACAGGCAGGCAGTGAGGAAAGAACCAATATTCTCAGAAGCCACCTGGCCAACCTCCCACCTGGCATGAGATGGGATCCTATTCTAGGCTATCACCATTAAACCCTCAAGAAATACTTCCCCTGCAGCTGTCGCATTGCACTCAGTACTCCACCTTGCATCAGTGAC
>NW_005842187.1:1152036-1183658 GCF_000455745.1 Alligator sinensis | reverse complement strand
CCTACACCGAGTATCAGTGACGGGCAGGTGGGGGCTACTGCACTGCCTGTGATCGAAGCTTGTGTCTGTTCAGCAGCCCAGCTGTTCCAGAAGCTCAAGGGAACCATTTCTACCAAGAGTTTTTCTAAATAACACATCTGCTTGGTGGCTGGGGAAATAGCACACGTGTGTGACAGGAAAAGATACCCACTCTGTTTGCAAAATGTTATACGACTTGTCAGAAATTAACCCAATGCAAGAAATAAGAGCAGACTCTTGGCTCATTAGATAATATTGCTTGGCTGCCACAGGAGTAAGCTAGCCTTTTATAAGTGCCCACTTCCTGTGGCACTGTTTCCACAGTGCCAGCAATGAACCATGCTATGGAGAGGGGGCACATGGCTTAGCCTTTGTTTCTGCAACCTAATGCTTGGGTTGTGTATGAATGGGTGGGGGAAGAAGATGCAAGAGTCACTGAACCCTATAAAGACAGGGAAGGAACTTAGCCCTACATTTCTTCAGAGCTAAGCAGTTTTCAGCCACCAGACTTCCATGACAGCCTTGCCTGGATCTGGATGTACAGGTTACTACTATCCATAATTCAAATCAAGTATAGCACATGCTTCCTGGGAAACCTCTTCCAATGTTGGACATGGAAGGGACCCTTGGATGAACATGATGGACCCTTGACCCTGAAACTTCTGCTATTGCCTGACACCTTTCGAGAACAAGACTCATGTAAGCACTGTTGGCAGGTTTCCTCTGAGGAAGAAGCACAAGGGGCCACTTGCACTCTGTGGCTTCTGCAGATTGAAATGATCACACACCATAGGGACTCCCTGCATTTCATCCCACAAGCTCTCTGAGTGTGATGCACCTATTCCCCTCTTGTCCACACAAGACATTGTGCAACTTGCCCAACTCCTTCAGTCCTGAGACTCTGATCTCCCTCTCTCCCTCCCCTGCAGCACTATTTCTCATTCTGTCAACTATGCCAGCAGCTCTGCATGCTCCCCATGCCCCCTCATCCCCATTCAAAGGTTAAGATCATGTCTAATATATCCCAGAAGAAAACCACCAGGTCACTGGAGGTGACAAGCTGATGCATACACCCACTAAAGAGACCAATTAATCTATATCCACAGCACAATTAATTTCAAAAGAAGAATGTGCTCTGTATTAACAGTTCATCTGTAGGTGCTGACCAGGTATTTAGGGCCCTGGGAGGGGTGGGAAGGTGTGCCATAGAGGGAGACAGGTACGTGAAAAGGAGGAGCCATGCAGAGTATTTCTTTTTTTGATACACACACACAGAAGGGGCAAAGGCAGGGGGAATGAATCCCTGCACCCCCCTCGTTAAGAGAAGTAAGAAAGATGGCTTCTGCAAATAATAATTGATTTCTAAATTTATCCCCTAATTAAACAGGTTCCCTGGATGGAATTTGCATGCAGGCTGCAAGGTAATGATTCAGAGCCTGGCTTCTTACGGGAATGCACTGACATGTGTTTGCAAATTGCCTTTTTCCCAGACTCAAAAGTAGGGGGACTGTGTCCCTGCACCCGCACGCCGGTAGCAGACACAGCCCCCTCTTGCCACCTGGAGCTTTCTAAAAGCAGGCAATGCCAAGCATTTCCCTCCTCCAACCTGGTTTATGGCACCACATGTGGGGGAAGGGAAAGGTTTTCAGTAGGCATCTTGCTGCTGGTCCTGTGCTCCAGGCCACATCAGGAGGGCTCTTTGGTGGGCTGAAGTACAGGACCAGTAGTGAGGAGGAGGACTATTGCTCCAGTGCAGCGTCTGCGTTTCCAGGTGGATGGCACCCTGGGGGACAGGCTTGCCACGCAGCAGCCAAGCAGTTAGGGTGGAACCAGACTAGCACTGCTTCAGTAGCACAGAAAGGGAAAAGGGAGACATGTTCGCTCCCAAACATGCTGCTGCTCTCAACATCAATTCCTTGGCCTGCCTAATCGCTGTGAACCTTTCCCACAGGCACCATTCAGCTAATAAAACCTCAGAGTTGGATAAAGCCAAGCTACAAGCTCCAGGAAAAAATAATAATAAATGCATTTATCATTCTTATGTGGGGAGCTCGGTTTGAAATTTGGAGATCTGACGATCTTTCGACAAGCGGAGACATCATAAAGAAGCAAGAGTGCCACTGTGGCTCAAACAGTGATGAATCTCAGGTCTGCTGCAAGATTACACTCATTTATTAACCCCTGCAGCCTGGGAGATTTTTCTACAAACTCGTTCTGTCTTAAAGCCAGGGATGCAATTTCAGGGTAGGTCAGCTTTAAAAGCACCCACCATTCATGATAGACAGCTACTGATGCTTCAGTCTTCCTCTCTGCATAGGTCAGGTTTTCAAAAGTTCTCGGATAGGCACCAAAATAGCTCACCACGTTTTCAGCGTAGGCTGAGTAATTTTGGAAATGTGGCTCTCAGTTGCCTTGTCTTGTTCTCTTTTCCTCTGGGAGTGGGAAGCTGCTTTGGATGAACATTACCAAGAGCAGTCCCAACCACTAATTTGTACGTTCATCGAGAGGAGCTTGACCTGTAGCTGTCTGGCTTGAAATAGCGCAGCATGCTTAGCAGGGCTGCAAATTCAGTCAAGCTTTGTGACGGCTTGATCTCCTTCTGAGAACAGCATGAGTACTTGCTTTCATGCCTTTTCAGCCTGTGCAGCATTTTATACATCCAGAACATGTCTACACGAAACGCTTTACTGCAGAGTTGACTCATTAGCTCTACAGTAAAGCGTCACCATCTACACATGCGGCATCATTAGGCTGCAGTAAACCAATTAACTCTGCTGTAGGATAGTACTGCCTGACACAAGTACTTTCCTACAGCGGAGTAGTTACATGCAACAAAATGCACATGCAGATGGTGACCAGGATGGCTGTGGCACGAAGGTGTTACAGTGCGGGGGATGTCTGCAGGTTAGCTCCACACTGGAGCCCCTCGTGCCCCAGTCACACACCCCCTCCCCTGCCCAGCATGCTGAGCTGGGCTGGAGCAGCCTTGGGCTGTCAGGCTGATGCCCGGGGCCCCCTGCCAGCCAGGGCCGCTCTGCCTCAGCTCAATGTGCTGCCGTGCCAGGCACACGTGCAAAAACTGTGCCCAGGAGCAATAAACTCCAGTACAAACTGTGCCAGAGTGTATTACTATGTGTTAATTGCACATGTAGACATGCCCCCAGAGACCAAATGTTCACCAACATAGGTACCAGAAACCACAGAACGTGCAAGGAAGATTTCAGTCCATTGCTGTATTACAATGTTTCCCTCTACAGGAAAGACGGCACCTTCCTGCATCTGTACATAGCCTATTCTCCAAAGAGAAGAGAAACTGATTTATGAATCAAGAGTCTGACTCAGACTACCTGGAAGTCCTGAGAGACTGAGCCTAAGGGCTGATATTTTTGCAGATCTTTTCAACCTCAAATTCTTATCATTCCAAGTCTTGCTAACAGTAACCCAGGCAAGTACTCCCTACCTGATCAAACAGCCCCATTGGCTTTGATTTTATTACACAAGTTGAGACTCTTCAATGAGTGTTTTTATGACTGGGTTCTCAATACATCAAAATAATAAAGTGTCTATGCAAAACAGGGAACTACTCCATGCATGTATTCAGAAAGGGCAAATTGAGGCTGTACACTCTAGGGCATAGACAGGCACAGGAATCTGGGCTCACTTCTCAACTCTGAAATGGGTTTTCTGTGTTATATCAAGCACATGACTTTTGGCCTAAAAATGTAGGTGAGCACTTAGTGGGATTTTCAGAGTACCTAAGTAGATTAGATGCCTCATTCCCATCATGCTGAAGTCACTACAACTTGGCAGACAACAAGTCTGGTCATCCCACAAACCTTTTTTTGAAATCTCAAAAACCGTCTCATTCAGTATCAAGATGAGACCAACACCTTTCATGAAATAAAAACGATAGCACAGCCCCTCAGAAATCCAGGTGTTAGGGGCACTCAACCAGAATGAAGGAGAGAGACTCTACCTGATTCAGGCTATTTGCTGTCCTAGGTAGGAAGGTGGTTTGTATTTCCTCTCTAGTTATGAGCAAAACTTCATACTAGAAGCAAAAATGTTTCAGTGAAAAATGCTGGTTTTGACCAATCAACGTTTTCTGATGAAAAAAACCCATTTTATTGAAAAATATGTAACTGCCTGTAGAAATCAGTACATCAAAGATCAGAGCTAGGCACCTAGCCTGCTTCTGCACTTTTGATCAGCCCACTAGGTGCTTAAATACCTCTGAAACTGGCTGGTAGTCTCTCTGCTTCAGTATCTCCAGCTACAAGACACTACTCTTCCTTAAAAAATGTTTTGTGAGCTATGGATCTGCTATATAAGAAAAGTGTTATTCATAGTTTGTGTTTGTTTGTCTGTTTGTTTTTTAAAGGAAGTGAACTAATTAGTAACAGTTTATAAGTTTGCAAAACACAACATTTAAATGAAGCCTGTTTTTTTGTTTTTGTTTTTTTTTATATTGTGATGCTAAATCTTTGGGCTGCTGGTACAGATTCCTTTCCCAAAGACATGTTGTTGCTCACCTCAAGCATCCTCGAGGCAGAGAAAATTCCCTTTGAAACCAAAGCAAATCCATAATCTAGCTCTCTACCTGTTACCAACTTGAGCACATTAAAACTCTGTTAAAAGCTGAGCAAGATGAGTCCTTGAGGTCCTACTCCCCAAGGATGCGTAAACATAAAGCAAGGAAAATGTGTGGTTATTAGAGTTTAGCTTTATTGTTTTCATAAAACACACCGAAGATTGTGTTTATGATTCTGGAGAAAATAAAACCCTCAATCCAATTGTTAAAATAATGAACACAAGATACTCCAGCGACTTCTAAACTGTCATCAGACATCCTGGACTTGCATAGCACCTTTCAACCAAAGAATATTAGGTTTGCTTTATAAAGGCTAAAATTGAGGGGCAGGATCTTACTCTGTATCTGAAGGTAATAGAACAGGCTGCTGGTTACAGAACCTGCCCACCTTAAAAAAGAATCAGGATGGGATTTTTCCAATGCATGGTTTAAAATGACTTAAAACCTGGCTTACAGCCTTATTCAGCAGCCTCTGAGATAGCAGAAGCCTTTCTGCTGACTGTCATGGACCTTGGATCAGGCGCATAACAGCATAAGTCCTGCGGATGAGCGTTAGGCTCCTATATTCTTAGTCACTTTTGAAAATGGGATTTTGGCTACTGAATCTCAAGGGCACATGTGAAAATTGTAGCCCTGTATTCTATTTCTGGCTCCGCTACAGACTTCCTTGGGGCCTCAACGAGGTCATTTCACCTCTGCAAATCAATTCCCTCATTTGTGAGGCAGAAATAATACTAGTCCTTTGTGGGCCTTCAAACAGAAAGCAATATAGAAGTTCAGCACCTCACTGGCTCTTACCTAAGCCCCACCAACATACCCAGGAACAGACCTGAGAACCCAGCTCAGTCATTAACTACTACTGCTCCCCAGCCGTTTGCTGGAAGGAGAGAAATGCAAGATCACACCACCCCATCCCACTGGGACTTTTTTCCCTCAGAAGGGCAGTTCAGATATAGTCATGGGAGGAAGAAATAGAGCAACCGGTTATAAGCAAGGATCCAGGTTTTCCATTTGCCACATAAAAATGTGATAAAACCCAGATTTTCTCCTTTAAAGGAGAAAAAAGTGGGGAACGGTGGGTTTCCCTTTGCAGGCTGGCAGAGGTCCAGCCTGCAATGGGCTGGGGGGAGCAGGAGGAGGGCACTCAGTAAGGGGCACCATGCGTGCGTGCACAGGTACATGCACATGGCCACCAGGCAGCCTGGAGAGCAGCGTCTGCAGGTATGTCGGGGGGGGGGCAGGAAGAGGCAGCTCCCCACTGCTGCGTGCACTCATGGGAGGGTGGGGGCATAGGAAGAACATGCCCCTGCCCCAGCTTTGTGCATGGGGTGGGGAAGGATACGAACTGTGGGCTTGGGCTCCCTGCCCTGCTATCTTCCCCCAGGGCCTCTACAGCCCAGTGGATGGGACCCTGCATGGCAACATAGTGGGGCAGAGAAACTCAATGCTGCCGCTGGGAGCCCCACGCCGCTGTGGGGGCGGCTGGACCCACGTCCTGATTAGCAAAGGAAACATGAGGTACTCTGATTTTTCATGATAAAAAACCCAAAATCAAGCACCAAAATGTATAGTCATTTAGAATGTATTGTATTATAGTGATTGAGGTATTGGTAGGCTTCCAAACTGCTTTAAAATTGAAAATATATCAATAAAATATTGTGTCCGACTGATATCTATCTATCTATATATCTACCTATATAGTGCCATATCATTTTAACCACAGAAGAATGAGGATCTTGGGGTTTTTAAATCAGAGAACCTGCAATGTTTTGCTTTTTATCAGAGAATTTGCAATTTTTTAACAGAAAAAACCAGGATCCCTGGTTATAAGCAGAAATCTATTCCTTCTTATTGCACCTTCAGACTGTCCTAAATGCTGAAGTGATCTAAGCAGCATTTGATGCCCTTCCAAACACCAATCCAGCACAGAGTACTTACTCCTTCAAAGACATCTACTTGCATTGCATGCCAGTTACCTTTCAGGGCATCTCACTCTGCTTTGTGAAGGGGATTTGTACAAATAAATTGCATTGCTCAAGGGACTAAGTGGCTTCCATTACTTCTCCTCTTCCTCCCTTGGCCTGGAGGAAGGACAAACCACAGGTTTTCTTTTTTTCCCCCCCTTTAAATATGATAGAGGCTCCATGGGGTTATGAATTATTGAACGAGTGCTGTCTCTTCCATTTAGCAATATGATGATGGAATGGAAATGCAGACCTCAGAAGGTTATTGTCCCCAGCATAGCAGCCAATGTGCATACATAACGTCACCCAAATGCCCTTCCCAAGCCAGCTCCCATCAGGCGAAAGAGGGGGGCAAGGGGAGGGGAAGAGACAGGACAGGCTAGTTACCAGGCACTTAGTTGTCACTGCCTGCCAATCAATGCCTGACACTTGCCTGGCACCATGGGCACTGTGGAAACTGAAAATTCAAAAGGGAGAGAAATGTGTTTTCCATGGCCAGAGCTGGGAAACAAGGTGGGCTCTCTCCAAGTAGGTGACCCTTCCACACTCTCCAGCTTCCCCTTCCCTCCCACTTCTGGGACACTAATAGAAAAGAGGCTGTCACCATGCATTTCTTTCCTCTGCCATAGGAGGTAGTGACAGTGGTGACTGAGGCCAAGAACAATGCAGCCATTTCCTCTCTAAGGCTAAGTACAGACAGTCAAAAAGCCAAAGACTGAATTGATTCAATCTTCTCAGGTTACTTTAACACGAGTAGACTGAACATGCCTCCTTACTCAGCTGGAACAGACATCTTGAATCTGGAGGGGATCTGGGGCAGAAGTTTAACAAACCAATATAACCTAAATCAGTTAAGCCTGATACTACATCCACCCAGGATTATCTAAAACCAGTCTCGGCCATTTTGAAAGCAGTTTATGTGCACTGAACTTCTGTTGTGTTACAGATCTGAGCTGGTTTCCAACCACTGACACCAGTTTATGTGTAATTTCTGCCTCTACATCAAATTTTACCCTCCCAAAGTCTGACACCACCGCATAAGTAAGAGGTGTCTTAAAGGGAGCAGGAGTCTGGCACCTCAATCCCATGGACTTTCACTGCCTCACGTTCATTGAAGTATCTACCCCTTGGAGCCCAGTCCTCAAAAACTCAGTGCTAAAGGGGAATAAAGCACAAGTCATGGCATAACAAGGATAATTTTCCTTTCATCAGGTCAACTCACTCTCTGCTAGGAGTATCTTTCAGAAATTCAGCACACTTCCCTCACCCCTAAGGCTGGTGGGAGGACTAGAGCTACATACACACATGCACTTTCACCAACAGCCTGCTCTTTAAGCAGAGGGCCCAGTGATTAGTGGTCATTATGCTCTCCCCGCACAGAACCCCTGCCCCAACCCACTGGCCCTCAACTCAACAGCTGGAGTCAATACTGGCAACAGCTGGAACCGCAGTACTGGCATAAGCAAGCATTGTATAGGGCTTCTCCAAAAGACCGCAGCTTTGGGCAAGGAAGGCAAAATGCCAGGGTGGGCTAGGATATACCTTCAAACCAACAGAGCAGTGTCAGGCAGGGCTTAATATCCCAAAAGCTTCTCTCATACTTTGGAAGGGTTACTGAAGGTACCAACACAGCTTGTTAATAAAGCTTTTGAGGTTTGCAATAAAAACAGAAAGGTTTTTTGTTTTGTTTTTTAATAACATCAAGCAAGATGGAAAGGCTGAAAATGATTCAGGAAGTGGACAAACGGATTCCAAGTCCTCTCTACCTCTGCTGGACAGAGGTCATTTGGAGAGTAACAGAGACTGAGCTGTATTTATGCATGGAGCAGGTGCAGCAGGCTAAGGCCTGTCCAAGGTACAGGTCCATCCTTCCCAATGGTGCGTGTCAAATACAGAAGACTGCTGCTACAAGCAGTGCTAAAGCATCCCTGCAATATGGGTAGTGGTCGGGTAAAAAGAGACAACCGGTTTAATCTGGGTCCAATTAGTCCAATCTGGGTTTGATTAGTTGAGATTTGATGGCATCAGAACAAGCAGGGGAAAGTTGCTTACAACTGAAGCTGAAATGGCACTTAACTTGAATTAGCCATGATTGTTACATTTGGATACTGCATAGGTATTTAATGTGGAACGAGAGGTTTGTCCCTCCCTAAATCCTAGGGGTTTTTGAGGGACAAAATGCTCAAATCTGAATCAAACTGGTCATCGTTTTTAGCCCGAGTCCAGCAGCCCCTGAAATGCAGCCTATTAAATGCTTCATACGAGCAATTGCAGTTTCTACACACTGCCCTTTTCTTAGTGATTCTCAAGAATTAGAGGAGATGAATAGCTCGATTTTCAGAAGAGCCAGGTAGCCATAACTCCATCTGAAGTCCTTGATAGCTGCAAGTGCCTGACACTTCTGAAGGTCAAGCCCTGATGGTTTATTGCCAATGCATAGTAAATGCTCCTTTAAATAAACCTCCCAGGCCACACAATTGGCAGTTATACTGTAGCACATTATATACTTCTCTGAGATCTCCCTGCAAATGCCTAATTTGATCAGGTAGTCTCAGCTAACCAAAGTATATTCATTTCCAAAGGCAGTCTGGAAAACCAGTTGCCAAAGTTTACCCTGGTGTAAATCAGCATTATTCCAGTGTAAGAGGGACAGACAGATGACATAAGCCTCTAAACCAGGGTAATATTGGGCAACCTAATGGGGGATTCATGCTCTCCGCTGGCCCCAGACAAATCAAGACTAAACCTTTATTATATATAAATATAATATAAATATAAATTACGCTGGCTTAAGTTTCATCTTTCTGAGTCTATCCCACAGTAGCCATCTGTCAAAAGCAAATCAGACTATTACCCATTATTACCTGCCAGTGAGGTGTTATAATAGCCACCTATTGTGTGAACATATAGCTGCACATCTCCCCATCTAGATCCTAATTTAATTGACCACATTTCCCTGATATGACTGCATTGGTTATGTGTGTGCATTTGTCTGCCCATGCCCTTTGATTGCTCAAGGAAACAGCCTGGTTCTCTGTTCCCAAGAAAGCCTCATTGACTCTGCACTGAGGGCTCTCCCCCTCCTCCCTTCATAGTCTGTGTGATGCTGTTTAATTATTAAGAAAGTCTCATGAAGCCCACCCTAATTACTACTGTAAAGTTGCCCTCCTGAAGGCTGATAAGGGAAGTAATTAGGATGGACGAGCACAGATTAGAGTTTTAAATCGCTTTCTTGTCAAGATAACATTGCTGCCCAGCCTTAAAAACGACAAATGAGTCAGTGAGCAAACATTCGACAGTGCCAGAGAAGGACGAGGAGAGGCGGGTGGTCCTATCATGGGGCTGGGCTCTTACAGGGAAGAGATCTGAGAGCAGCAGTGCCATCCAATCACTCTTCAGGGACCTACTTAGAAAGGACTGATGATCTCTGGCCAGTGCCAGCTGGCTAAGCCTGTAACCATGAGGCACTCCCACAACCGGTCCCCTGGGTAGCAATCTCAGCCAGAGTCTAACACAGGGGTGGGCAAAATACAGCCTGCGGGCAGGATTTAGTCCAACAAGAGATTGTATCCGGCCTGCAGAGGCTCCCTCGGCCCTGCCTGGTCCTGGACTGCAGGGTGTGCAGTGGGTCCCACTGCCCCCAGGCATGTGGCAGGGTGGGGGCGGTGCAGCAGCTTGACTGTTTCCCAACAACCCCCGTGGTGACTCTTTCCATCTTTTGCTGCTAGTGTCTCCTCCATCGCTGCTGGATCCAGCCCTGCTGCCCAGGCACTCTGGCCCATCTGCCCTGCACCCATGGCCGGGGGGCACCACATTGAGTAGGCAGGTGGGGTCTCCATGAGGATCCCCATAGGTAGCGAATGCTCAGCCCCATCCCATGTGCCCAACTAAGCATGTCCAGCCTGCAGGGGTCCCAGCCAATCTCCATGAAGACCCCACCTACCCGCTCTGTCCAGTGCCCCCCGCAATGGATGTGGGGTGGACAGGCCTGGGCCAGATGGTATCAATTGCCACCTCCCCTCCACCCATGGCAGACTGGGTCAGTCCCCCTTTCCCCCTGCAACAGCTCATCCAAATTTCTAAAGAGGTCCTCTAGCCAAATAACTGCCTACCACTGGCCTAACTGGTCTCATCCCTAGCCTTCAGTGCTCCAAGACACAGAAGGAAAACTGAGTGGATATGTTAGGGCTTGCAGTAATAACCTCTGATCTGAATGAGGATGTCAACAGCCAGGGTTATCTGACCAGCATATAGAGGAAGAGGACATCCAACTCCTCTGACCACTCAGTAGAGGTAAAATGAACAGAGGAGAAAAAACACACCCTAAACACCTTAATAAACCTTCCAGTATCCAAACAAGCACTTGAATACCAAGACATCTGTGCCAACTCCAACCATCCCTTTAACAATAAGGGGTTACTAGGCCCACCAAGTGCTGGACTTGTACTACACTTGCCCCATACTTGTACTATGCACATTTACCCTTCATTTTCATGGAGGGGCGTTACACTGGATCCCCACCCTTCCAAGTCAGACAAACGGGGATCACTATGCACTACAAGAAAATGTGTGTTTGGATATGGGTTTCCTCCCACTTCTTTATCTGATCCCCTTTCACCTCCCAAGATACAAGCTAAAACAGGGACAGTTCTCAAATGCATGGACTGGATAGAAAATGACAGCAACTCAATAGGATTGTCAGGGGATATTTTCATCCCTATTAAAATAAGGGCAAAATGTGACATCTATGATGCCAGGGGAATACAGAAAGACTCTGGAAATTGGGCTATTCCAAATGGAAGCCTGTGGCTAGGGACCTACCAAGAACAAGTCTTGTTCTTGATCAGTCACCGTTCCTCCTCTGATGTAAAATGTGGTATAACTCTTACCTGCCCAAATGGAACTGTTCATATCGATGGGACACTGGAATGGGACTCAAGAAACTGGGGTTCAAATATAGCCTCAGTCACTGAGTTTGTGTTACCTAGTGTAAGTTCCTTAGTGCCTCCACATCTCTGTTCCCCAGTGCCAAAAAAATGCATCGTTTCCTCCTGTCTACTTAGGCCGCAAGCTCTTTGGGATAGAGGCTGCTTTATACAGAACCCACCAAGCTTCATTCTATCTAATGAAGACTTCTGGCACCGCTAGAATACAAATAAAATATCCATACGAGTGTGAGTCTTGGGGCCCAGGAATGCAGAGCGACTTACTGACAGTCGCACACTAAATCAGGGCAGAGCTGGGAAAAGAACCCAGGAGCGCTGACTAGGAGTGTGCCCCGATTTAAATCACTGAAGAATTACTGACACGAGGAAGCAGTGTTTCCCTTTAGACGTTCATGTACAGCCTGCATTTCACACACACTCAAGATTACATCCCTGTAACAATTTCAGAAATCCTGAGCTGAAACATTTATAAGCAATACATATCCTAATGTTCCTGGTCACCTGGGACACCCAAAACTTTCCTGACTCATTTGTCATTTTTTATTCCTTCTTCCCCTCAGGCCAGTCAAATCAGTCCAGTTAAATTTAATTTCCACAGACGTGTGAAGTTGTCTCAAGGTCATTTATCGGTTGCTTTTCAGTTTCAAGTCTCAAGGATTTTGCAGGATTTGGAATGGAAGCTTCTGATTATCTGCTGCATATTGCAATGAAACAGGTGTTGGCTGAGAAGAGACAGCGATAGAGCACCCCAATGACACCCAGGTAATGAAGGAGGAACAAACAACTTGGTAGGGCAGAAGCAAGAGTGAAATTCATGCAACGCTTTTTACTCAAGTAGGGGAGGGGGTAGAGAAGTCAGAATTGATTAAAATATTGTTAATTATACATCTTTTCTCTAACAAAGGGGCCAAAATGAAACATTTTGGAGACATGCCATTTCAATGGGAAGGTTAAGGTCCAGGACAGACTCTCCAGTTGCTTGTGTTAGAAACAAGGGCAGAGAGGGAGAGAGAAATCCCAAGTCAAACGCCTTCCTGAACAGTAGTCTAAAAATGGACATTTGAAAAAAAAATCTGGTTTGCAAAACCTTCTGCAGGTTTTGGGGTCATTCAAAAAAAAAAAGAGAAACCTTGAGAGTTGTCACCAAACTTGTGTCCTCTGGTTGGCTGTAGAAATGAATGTCCAAGAAATTATTCCCTTGTGAATCTGGAAAAATCCCTGGCAATTTAACTAAATGCTTGTTCTTTCAGACCAGTGACAGAAAGCGACTGGGGAAGGGTCAGTCAGATCTGTGTACTGCCCACCGCTGCATATCGTCCTCTAGCAAGACAGAAGAGCAGGTGGGAACCTCAGTGTGAACTCCAGCCTTTCACTCCCAGGCTGAAATTCAAAAGCATCAGAACTTTATCTTAAAAACATGTTTATTAGAGTTTCCAATATTTCTGTGGCTGACTGAATAATACAACTCAGGTTGTTGCACATTTGTGGTCTACAGGGACGTGGCTAGAAGGCTAGCATGTTTTTGTGTTTTGTTTTGTTTCTTTCTTTCATATAGAAGGATAAAGATACAAAACTAGAAGCTCAAATAGCATCTCTTCTCCAGAGACAGGGTAAGGTAATTAGTTTGTGCACATTAGAAGCATCTCAATACAGAGAGCTGTTCTGAAATCCTGGCACAAACTGCTCGGCATGATAGATGTGGAGCTCTTCTGAATATCTGACCCCGATTGTGAATTGCTAGCATTTAAAAATATGACCGTGACCTCTGGAAATCTGGCCTCCCTCTTCTAACATTTCTTTGCTATCTGAAAAACTCCCTTCCCTGTTAACTCCCTTCCACTGATACATACCTCAAGACAATCGGGCCCCACGTCGGAAGTACAGTCTCAGTGATGCAGTTTCTCCACTTGCTTTTCTTTGCAATCAAAAATGTGAAGTGTATTTCTGGACAAAAGACTGTTCTAGGCAGTGTTATGGAGACAGGGAAAATGAATTACGGCCTTGGTATCCAAGCATCTGCACTGGCAGTGCTTTTGGAAGAAAGTCATTTGCCAGCTTGATCTAGCCTCAGTGTCAGAGGGAAAAATGTCCCTATGTATTTTAAGGAGTGAAATAACAGGAATAAATCAAGAAACAAAAGGTCCATTTGCATCACTGTAGGAATGGGGCTTCTGTGGCCCCAAACTCCTTAATAGCCTCCTGTTGGTATAACAGGGTCATAAGTCTTAAGGCAGTGTTATTCTTGCCCACAAATACACACTCTGATGTGGGAGCCAAGGGATAGAGGGAGGTCTGTGGCAATGCCCGTACTTTAATCCTTCCCCACAGATAGCCCATCTGCCCTGTGGCACTCTTAAGCAGCTGTTACTCAGTAGAGCCGCAGCCGCTTCACATCTCCAAATGGAAATCCAGTTTGGAAACATTGCTGTCATTAGTTCTCTAAATGCAACATTAGCAGATGTGCAATGGAACAGGCCAGGCACTCTGTCTTCTCAGGATTAGGGGATTCAATGAAACTAAGCTTATAGTCCAGCTGGGCCATTTAGCTATGTAAACTAGTCAGCTTTCAAATAAGCATAGAGCAGGCGGAGGAGGGGTGGTTATTTTAAAAGTCAGGCCTTTTTGAACTTTCTCTCAACTGAAACAAAACCAGACTTTTCTTTTCTAAAGCCTTCTCTCCAACCTGCTTCCTCTAAAAGAAGATTAGAGATGAGAAGTCTACTTTGACTCAGAGTGACACATCCCACAGCTCACCCCACCCAAGGAGTTTAGGGAGACCGGAGTGGTAAGAAAATAATGTTGTACCTATTTTACAGCTAAAAGTGGGGGAAAAAAACAGTATGAGCAGTGATTAGAGGGAAACAAGGGAACACAAGGAACCCACTTGTTCAGTGTGCAGGATTGAACTAGATGGTGTTGAGGTTGCTCCCATCCTCACTTTTCTGGGACTATAACACGGGACCTTTCACTTTGAGGTTACTGTTTCCAATCCAGTCAAAATCAACGTTTGACTGCCTTGTGGTAACTTGGTACACAGCTCACAAAGACACTCTCATGGATCCAGAGGGACAGACTTCCATCTTCAGCTCCCTCTATGCAAAAATGAAGTTTATTTCTGACCTATGGGGACTTTTTACCATCTTGTACCATCTACACTTTTCCCAGAGCCTGACAAAGGGACTTTGATTCCCGAAAACATGCAAAAAAGGACAATTTTCTTGCCATTTTCCAGTTGGTCTAATAAAAGGTATCATTTTGGAACCAAGAGTTCTAGTTTTTTGTATGTCTTTTTGTGGTAGCTTGGACTTTTCCTGGTGCCCAAAACTTCCACTACAGAACCTGAATTTGCAATTCATTTGCAATGAAGTTCTTTCCTCTAGTCTTTATACGTCTGAAGGAAAAACTTTCAAAAAATGAACCATGCACAACACACAAAAATACTGGCTCGAGTCGCACACTGGAAACAATAATGTAATATTGTGAACTGTCCCATTCATCTACACAGGAGGACAACTCTGAAATCTAATGTCATTTTGTTGCCATCTAATGCTCCTGAGAAAAACAAGGGGCAAAAAAACCCCCAACACACTAGATGTACACAACCTACTGCAACAGGTGTCACATTTTGGCACCAAAGATGGAGTTGTGAGAATAGTTCTATTTTCCATTCACTGGAATTTCTGAAGAACCTAAATAAATACAATACAATTTCAGGCTGAAAATTTCCCTCCAAAAGAAACACTGGCTTTGGATAAAAGAGATATTTTACCACCCCACCCCATCCTTAAAAAAATCAGAAAGATTACACAAAGAGGTTCAGCCAACCCAAGTCTGCATTGCTGAGGAGGGATGGGAAGAATCAGTCATAAAATTGCACCCAGCTTGATTCAGAGCTGGGAGAAGTCTGCTTTGTGGGCACAGCCTGGGAAAGGACTATTACTGTTTTCCAGTCTGACTCTGGTGAGTAGCACCTCTAGGCTGTCACCTGATGGCCCATATTACCCAGCTTTATGGGTGGCTTCACCCCACAACCTGTGTGTCAGAGGCGCCGAGCCCTTCAAGTGCCAGGCCCACTGAGCTCTGATGGCTAGAAAATGAATTCAGAGATTTGGTTTTAAGAACTGGCTTGTAGGTAAAGTAGATATTGCATTAGAGCAATGGTCCAGGGCAACAGAAAGGGTTAATTGGTTTTAAAAAAGCCTACTTGCAACAGTTTCCTTCAAGGCAGACACCATGTCTTAGGCCAACAGGCACACAGGCTGGGAAACTGAAGTCATATGTTCCCTATAACTGAAGACACGCTGTTCCATAACATGAAATAAGGGACTCGGCCACATTGGCCAGGTCATGGTGACCAGCTGCAGAGCCCTTGGGATTTCCAGTTTTGGTGGATGGACCAAATTAAGATGTGTGCAGGTGATGGATTTGTTGAAACAAAGGAATATGCTGGCAGGACAGAATGTGGACAGTATGACCACCACAGGGAGACTAGTCAACAATGCCTGGGAATGAAGAGTCATCAGAGGAGAAAAAGGATACAAAAGGAGGGATCTCAGAGCAGCAAAGGGTCCCTGAGAGGTGAACCTGGGGCCACCATGGACCAAGGACACACCACCAGCCCATCTCACCCACCCTGCAGGGAGGGGAGGGAGGCTTGGCCTTTAACCTCCAGGCTGCTGACATCTGACATTCAAGAAAAAACTACAGGGTGAAGCTCACATAATGGCCAGACATACCTTCCCCTCTGTGACAGCCCTAGTACTGGTAAATATAGAATCAGGAAGGGTGGGGGCGTGTATTTTGTTTGCCTTGCCTGCATTATTCTTATCTGCTATCACTGTGCATCAATAAAACTTGCCTCTTATCAAACGGAGAAGTCATGGTTGGTCTGAGGGTTTGAGTCCGCCCAGAAGGTATCCATGCAAGAGCTTTCACTAGCACTGAATTAACATTGGCTGCAAACCCCCACATTCCCATTCTCTTGTGTTACCAACTAATCTTGCTAACTATAGGACAACTGGGATAACATTCCCCACAGCCCTCCCAGCCTGTGACTGCATTCTGAGCATGCGCCGCTGATCACGTTCCAGCTGCACCTTCTGTCCATGTGCATTTACTAGCCTGCGTTTATGTACGGGGATCCTGGCAAAGCAAGTCTGCTAATGGCGGGAACTGCTAAAGTGCAAAGGCATTATAATGACTCCAGCCTTGAAAAACAGCTCCCTAACATTCTGCCCGCTAAGCAGGTTTATTTTCCAAGTCAGTGCATTCAAGGACTTCATTGTTTAACGTTCATGCAAAACTCTTGTCCCCTGGCAGGTCAGGATCAATTAGGTGTGTGCCTGTGCACACGTGAGACTGGGATACATAGAGGGCTCCCCACAGTGAGGTACAAGATTAGCTGTGGTTGATTAGCAATCAAAATTTAAAACAGCATATACTAATTCCAGACTGGGGGAGAGAGACAGAAGAGCCATCTGCTGGATTATGATGTTAGAGAAAGAAGAGGTCAGCTTTAAACATGCAGAAGATGGATTTAGATCAACTCAGTTCACTTGCTGCCACCCTTTGGCAATGTTGCCACTATGTATCTGAATGGACTATTCTTTTTTTGTGGTAGTTGCTATCCTTAGCCATGGCATGAATACATGCATACACAGATGATCCCTACCCTGGAAGCTTCACAGTTGAGAATGTTTTAAAAGGAAAGTCATTGAAAAGTGGTCACATCTTAGAAGCCCCAGAAGTGCTTGCCATGGCAAGTACTCCTTGGTGACACCATGGTTTAGTACAGACAGTAAAAAAGCCCAAGCCTGAATCAATTCAATCTTTGCAGGTTAGTCTAACCTGTGTAGATTGAACTGAGAAGCAGGTGAATAGACATCACTTTTCACTCTGGAAATGCAGCCATATGCCTGCAGTAGCTTAAGCTAGAACACGGGTGGGCGAAGTCCAACCCACAGGCCAGATCTGGCCAGCAGTGGGCTCTATTTCCCAGCAGCCCCTGCCCGCATGGCTGGGGACGGTTTCCATGGAGACCCCAGCAGCAGCCATGCCGTGATAGCGTGGAACTGGGGTTTCCATGGAGACTGGCCCCAGCAGCGCTGGCAGGGTGCAAGGCAGGGCAGGGACCTGCTCTGGGGCCAGGCTGGGATCTTGCAGTGGTGACAGCATGGTCTGGAGCCAGGTCAGAACCATCATCTGCAGCATGCATGCTCTGGGCAGGGGTGTGCAGGCAGCAGATCGCAGCTCTGCCCTAGCTCCTTGCAGCAGTGACAGCACAGTCCGGAGCTGGGGCAGAGCCACAATCCACTACGCAGAGCATGCAGGCTGCAAATAACAGTTCTCCCCTAGCTCCAGACCATGCTGTTACTGCTACAAAATCCCAGCCTGGCCCCAGAGCAGCTCCACGCCCTGCCAGCACTGCTGGGGCCAGTCTCCATGGAAACCCAGGCCCCATGCTATCACAGCACAGCTGCTGCTGGGGTCTCCATGGAAACCGGCCCCAGCCATGTGGGCAGGGGCTGCTAGGAAATGGAGTCTAGCCACCAGCCAGATCTACTATTTTGCCTACCCATCTTACATGCTCTTTGCACAACTTAGAGGGATTTCAAGGATGCCTTATCACTGCCTGACATGAACACCTCACAAACATGAGTGGGTTACATTGCACCTACACATGCATTAATGTGCCTTTTCTAATGCGCGGGGGCATGGCCAGACTCCAGCCCCTGGCTGGCACCAAAAGGTTGAGCAGTGAGTGCAAAGGCACGGCCAGACCCCAGCCCCACACCTGAGATGAAGGGGGAGAGGGAGGGAGGAATCACAGAGAAGCAGGGCTGGCAGGGACCTCCAGCGGTCTTCTTGTGTCTAGTCCAGCCCATGCCTGAGCCCTGGCCAGACCCTCTGGTACAAGCACTAGAATCTGAAAAGCAGAGCGTTTGCTCACCAGGGGGGCTCTGTACTGCTGGGAAAAAAAGCCACCAAGGGTTTCCTGTGGCTGGTTCCCCCCCACCCCACAGTGGGCCCCAGCGCTGCACCCCTCCAGCTCTACATTATATCCCCAGCATAGCAAGGGATGCTCCCAAGCATGACTGACCCACCAGCTCTCATCGCTGCCTTATTTCCAGGTTTGGCAGGAAAGCTGTGCTAGGAGAATCTAAAGCCCCTACACCAACTACACTCAAGTACGCTGGAAGAGCAACCACAAGGGGACATGCCCCCAGGGTGGCTTCACTTACATATTTCCAGGGTTTAACATAGGTACGAACATGGTATAAACCTAACCTTACAAGGGCATAGAAAGTGCCGTCATAATTGTTTTTAAAAGCTCTAATCCTTCACCCTCATATACACAATTTGTTCAAAACCTCCAAGTCTAGGCAGGGTTTGCACAATTCCTTCACCCCTGACAAACAGAAACATGTTTCCAAGTGACACAAAGCAAAAGAAACCAAGTCAGTTTCTACAGTAAAATTAAGTTTTAATTTTAAAGTCACTGGCTCTCCTGGCCAACACAAGCTGGACCCAGTCCAGTTTTCTGCCAACTATCTGCCTCCCTAAGTCTATAAAACAAGTGCTGGTGCATCTGCTGCTGCCCAGAGCTTTCCCATCAGCAGCAGGTGGATATTAATATAGCTTTGGTCAGTCCCATCATCATTGCTCACTACGTCATGGCCACCAATGAAGAGTGTCACAAATTGCACCAAGACGATTCTGGTGCTGCCTTGGCACAAAGAACTCAATGGGGGAAGGCAACATGGCAGCTGTGCACAAAGTGTATGCAGGAAATGTGACAGCAGCTGAGCTAGGATGGAAGAGATGGAGCAGTGCACATCTTTACACACTGCCAGTCAGGAGGCTAAGCAGAGGGGATAAAAAAGAAACTTCTTTCCAAGTCAGGATGTGGGAAGGCTTCACATGCAAATCAAACGTTTAGCTAGTTCGAAAGTTAGAAATGAGTAGGAAATCTCTTAAGGACAAGCTATTTTTTACATCCCAAATATAAATGCCATCATTCACTTGCCGATAAGGTACCAAGGGTTACACCAGGAGGACTTTCCTAGCAGAATGGCCTTGACAAGCATCCACCCACCCAAACCTACAAACTCACCCCAGCAATATTTAATGCTAAGTTTGGAGGTTCAGAAAAGCTGGGCCCCTTTGAATTCCTGATAACTTTGGGAGTTCAGCACATATAGGAAATACTCAATAAGTAGCCTAAATCAAGCCCAGGACTCCCAAGTAGTGATTCAGTCAGTAAGCTACATGAATCACAATGGCACGATGCAATGGTTTAACAAACAGTTCTAGTAAGCCCATTCTTCACTTTTACTAACACACAATTTGATTCATTTTGGAGTGCTGAGTTCAGATTGCCAATGTGTTCTATTAGAAAAAAACCCACAATATTAAACATTGTACTAACATGGTATTAAACTTATGATACTTAGGAATGGCCACCAGCAAACACTGATAGGAAAGCTAGAAGTGAAAGGATTTTATAAATCTATGGAATATTATCTATGAAAGACCAAGTGATTTCTATCAAAGACTTCTATATGTAGGTAAGTCTAACATCAAAACTTAGAGTTTTGGTTAATAACATTAATTTAGCTGATATACAGTCATAGTACAGTTACTCTGCCTCTTCTGTTCAGGAAAAGATTTCTGTTGAGTGGTTTTGTACTATTTACTGCTATTTAATTACTTACTATAACTTCAGAGAAGTGGAAAACAAACTAATAGCAAAGGCTACTACAGAGAGTTTGGGTCTCATTTGAATTTTTGATTCAACTCCCCTAGTTAACTAGCTGACAACTTTACCAAGTTGGGTTTTGGGGTGTTTGCCTCAGGTGTTTTACTATGGCCCAGGGTAGAAAGAGTGGTCAGCCACAAAGCTTGGATTAAGACGTACAGGACTCCAAGTTTAGCCATGTTAAGATGGGGGGGGTTGGATGCTGGTACATCACATTACTGTAACATGCAGTTGATTTCAAGGCAAAACGATGACTGCTGTTTACATTTAAACCAACACCAATAGAAAGAAGAAAAGCATGAATTAGATCTAAAGTGGGTGCATCTACACATGAGATTTACTATGGAGTTGCCTAATTAGCTCCGCAGTAAACATCTCACTTCTACACATGTGGCCCTATTAGGCTGAAGGAAACTAATTCTGCAGCAAGGTGGTACTTAAATACAAGTACCACCCTGCTGCAGAATTTTTTCATGGGCAGCAGTGCATGTGTAGATGCTGACAGGGCTGCCTGGGACATGAGGGTGCTTTAGTTCAGGGGCTACTGGCCAGCTAGCTCCACACTAAAGCACCCTTGTGTCCCAGCCAGCCCCTCTGCAGCATGTTGAGTCAGGCCAGAGCAGCCCCAGGCTGACCCCTTGGACCCTCTTGCCAGCAGGGGCTGTTCCAACCTTGCTCAGCATGCTGTGGTCCCAGGCACTGGAGTTTATTCCTCTGAATTAACTGCACAGGTAGTTGTGCCCAGTTACTAATAATAAAGCTGCCACCGTGTCAAGTGCAATTTTTTTTTCTACCTTTATTAGGAGGCCACCTTCCAAGAGATCAGCTTGAGAGTCCCTTGAGTAGAAAGCTAAATATTCAGGGTACAGTGAAACTAATCAACTAATACTGAAAAAGATACAAATTTCCTTCTGACTTACTTGCAGATAACCCTGGAATGCTTATGTAACCATGAGAAACAGAGGGGTATGAATTTGATTCCAGGACAATGTGGAAGAGAGCCTTAGTCTCATCAGACCCATCAATCTTACAAATTAATATGTACGAAGTAAGAAGTTTGATTTTACCTATTTGGACAGAAGCTTTGAAATCCTTTCTCCCTTGAGATCGCTTGTGAGGTTGAAGGGAGATATGGAAGAAACTACAAGTTGAGTCAAGATACCCCTAGTAGTTTTGAGATATTACTCATGAGCACAGTTAATACTTGTTGGCTATGAAAGACAAATCTCAAAAATCTTTAAGACCCTAAAAGCATATGAATTCTCTTCCAACCATCTTGCAATACGAATAGCTGGGCTGAGCCAGGTTACTACAGAAGAAAGCAAACCAGGTAGAAAATAGCGATCTTTCAAAGAAATTACTAGAAATCACACTGGATGTGTCTAGCACCTGAAAATATTGAGAAAATGTTCTAAGGGGTATGTTATGGCCCCTGCTGCAAAAATTTTTGGATGGCTCAAGTCTCCAAATGCTGCACAGGCTAGCTCAACAACCAAACTGATTTAACCTGTGCAAAGATTAAAGTCTACAGCAGAAGACTCGGCGGGATAGGGACTGAATCCACAGGATGGAGCTGTAGAGTTTCTTGGAGGTCAAGAAGGCAATGTTGATGAGCTTGGCATAACTACAGAAGAAACTGGGGTAGAAGTGCTTCTACTTCCTCCCCCTGATAGCCATAGGAGAAAACCCACTTCTGATGAACACTCCCACTTTGGATACAGAGCTGTTAACCAGGACAATCCCCTTGGACTTCTCCTGTATACACTGCTCCTTCAGTCAAACTGGCCTTTCCCCAGAGGACTCCAGTCTCTCTTAAGTTCTAGTTTTAAGTCCAGGCTCTGAAATAGCACTAGATAAAGAAATACTGCTTCAGGTCCAACCTCCAGAGCAGTGCTCATCCTGCCAGGCCTGCTGAAGAAAGGTTCTCATTCTTCATGCAAAGAAGAGAAAACAAGAATCTGGCTGATTGGGAAAAGGCGGGAGGAGAGGGAGAAGACATGAGAGAGAAGCAAATTACTTCTACGTACTATAGGGCGGGGAATAAAAGGATTAGATAGCTTATATATTTTATTCCAGCTAATGTAAATGCAGAGTTCATTCTTTATGAGTCAAAGCTATTAGTTTTGATACTTGAGCGTATTAATTGATCATCACACCAGCTGAGATAAAGAATAAATTCCCACTGTCACTCTACTAACAGTTTACTGAACAGTAGAGGACAGCGTGTTACAACCACTTTGTGCAGGAAGCTCAGATGCAGGACTCCTGGGGCCCCAGTCCCACACTGTCACTACACCATTAAAATGGCTTGGACTCAGGTCTGTTAACTCAGACCTGGTCCATTAATTTCTGAGTCCTTGATCTGATACACATTTAAGTAGGTGTTCAGAGAGGCCAATCACCTAGACCTTCAGCTGAAGTCACCGAGAGTTAAGGGACTCTGCATTTGTTTTTTGGATGGGGGGAGGGAGGAAAGCAACGTGTTTTGATTTTGCCCGGCCTTTTTGGGGGGGGGGGGGGGGGGGGGGGCATGGCCAGACTCCAGCCCCTGGCTGGCACCAAAAGGTTGAGCAGTGAGTGCAAAGGCACGGCCAGACCCCAGCCCCACACCTGAGATGAAGGGGGAGAGGGAGGGAGGAATCACAGAGAAGCAGGGCTGGCAGGGACCTCCAGCGGTCTTCTTGTGTCTAGTCCAGCCCATGCCTGAGCCCTGGCCAGACCCTCTGGTACAAGCACTAGAATCTGAAAAGCAGAGCGTTTGCTCACCAGGGGGGCTCTGTACTGCTGGGAAAAAAAGCCACCAAGGGTTTCCTGTGGCTGGGTCCCCCCCACCCCACAGTGGGCCCCAGCGCTGCACCCCTCCAGCTCTACATTATATCCCCAGCATAGCAAGGGATGCTCCCAAGCATGACTGACCCACCAGCTCTCATCGCTGCCTTATTTCCAGGTTTGGCAGGAAAGCTGTGCTAGGAGAATCTAAAGCCCCTACACCAACTACACTCAAGTACGCTGGAAGAGCAACCACAAGGGGACATGCCCCCAGGGTGGCTTCACTTACATATTTCCAGGGTTTAACATAGGTACGAACATGGTATAAACCTAACCTTACAAGGGCATAGAAAGTGCCGTCATAATTGTTTTTAAAAGCTCTAATCCTTCACCCTCATATACACAATTTGTTCAAAACCTCCAAGTCTAGGCAGGGTTTGCACAATTCCTTCACCCCTGACAAACAGAAACATGTTTCCAAGTGACACAAAGCAAAAGAAACCAAGTCAGTTTCTACAGTAAAATTAAGTTTTAATTTTAAAGTCACTGGCTCTCCTGGCCAACACAAGCTGGACCCAGTCCAGTTTTCTGCCAACTATCTGCCTCCCTAAGTCTATAAAACAAGTGCTGGTGCATCTGCTGCTGCCCAGAGCTTTCCCATCAGCAGCAGGTGGATATTAATATAGCTTTGGTCAGTCCCATCATCATTGCTCACTACGTCATGGCCACCAATGAAGAGTGTCACAAATTGCACCAAGACGATTCTGGTGCTGCCTTGGCACAAAGAACTCAATGGGGGAAGGCAACATGGCAGCTGTGCACAAAGTGTATGCAGGAAATGTGACAGCAGCTGAGCTAGGATGGAAGAGATGGAGCAGTGCACATCTTTACACACTGCCAGTCAGGAGGCTAAGCAGAGGGGATAAAAAAGAAACTTCTTTCCAAGTCAGGATGTGGGAAGGCTTCACATGCAAATCAAACGTTTAGCTAGTTCGAAAGTTAGAAATGAGTAGGAAATCTCTTAAGGACAAGCTATTTTTTACATCCCAAATATAAATGCCATCATTCACTTGCCGATAAGGTACCAAGGGTTACACCAGGAGGACTTTCCTAGCAGAATGGCCTTGACAAGCATCCACCCACCCAAACCTACAAACTCACCCCAGCAATATTTAATGCTAAGTTTGGAGGTTCAGAAAAGCTGGGCCCCTTTGAATTCCTGATAACTTTGGGAGTTCAGCACATATAGGAAATACTCAATAAGTAGCCTAAATCAAGCCCAGGACTCCCAAGTAGTGATTCAGTCAGTAAGCTACATGAATCACAATGGCACGATGCAATGGTTTAACAAACAGTTCTAGTAAGCCCATTCTTCACTTTTACTAACACACAATTTGATTCATTTTGGAGTGCTGAGTTCAGATTGCCAATGTGTTCTATTAGAAAAAAACCCACAATATTAAACATTGTACTAACATGGTATTAAACTTATGATACTTAGGAATGGCCACCAGCAAACACTGATAGGAAAGCTAGAAGTGAAAGGATTTTATAAATCTATGGAATATTATCTATGAAAGACCAAGTGATTTCTATCAAAGACTTCTATATGTAGGTAAGTCTAACATCAAAACTTAGAGTTTTGGTTAATAACATTAATTTAGCTGATATACAGTCATAGTACAGTTACTCTGCCTCTTCTGTTCAGGAAAAGATTTCTGTTGAGTGGTTTTGTACTATTTACTGCTATTTAATTACTTACTATAACTTCAGAGAAGTGGAAAACAAACTAATAGCAAAGGCTACTACAGAGAGTTTGGGTCTCATTTGAATTTTTGATTCAACTCCCCTAGTTAACTAGCTGACAACTTTACCAAGTTGGGTTTTGGGGTGTTTGCCTCAGGTGTTTTACTATGGCCCAGGGTAGAAAGAGTGGTCAGCCACAAAGCTTGGATTAAGACGTACAGGACTCCAAGTTTAGCCATGTTAAGATGGGGGGGGTTGGATGCTGGTACATCACATTACTGTAACATGCAGTTGATTTCAAGGCAAAACGATGACTGCTGTTTACATTTAAACCAACACCAATAGAAAGAAGAAAAGCATGAATTAGATCTAAAGTGGGTGCATCTACACATGAGATTTACTATGGAGTTGCCTAATTAGCTCCGCAGTAAACATCTCACTTCTACACATGTGGCCCTATTAGGCTGAAGGAAACTAATTCTGCAGCAAGGTGGTACTTAAATACAAGTACCACCCTGCTGCAGAATTTTTTCATGGGCAGCAGTGCATGTGTAGATGCTGACAGGGCTGCCTGGGACATGAGGGTGCTTTAGTTCAGGGGCTACTGGCCAGCTAGCTCCACACTAAAGCACCCTTGTGTCCCAGCCAGCCCCTCTGCAGCATGTTGAGTCAGGCCAGAGCAGCCCCAGGCTGACCCCTTGGACCCTCTTGCCAGCAGGGGCTGTTCCAACCTTGCTCAGCATGCTGTGGTCCCAGGCACTGGAGTTTATTCCTCTGAATTAACTGCACAGGTAGTTGTGCCCAGTTACTAATAATAAAGCTGCCACCGTGTCAAGTGCAATTTTTTTTTCTACCTTTATTAGGAGGCCACCTTCCAAGAGATCAGCTTGAGAGTCCCTTGAGTAGAAAGCTAAATATTCAGGGTACAGTGAAACTAATCAACTAATACTGAAAAAGATACAAATTTCCTTCTGACTTACTTGCAGATAACCCTGGAATGCTTATGTAACCATGAGAAACAGAGGGGTATGAATTTGATTCCAGGACAATGTGGAAGAGAGCCTTAGTCTCATCAGACCCATCAATCTTACAAATTAATATGTACGAAGTAAGAAGTTTGATTTTACCTATTTGGACAGAAGCTTTGAAATCCTTTCTCCCTTGAGATCGCTTGTGAGGTTGAAGGGAGATATGGAAGAAACTACAAGTTGAGTCAAGATACCCCTAGTAGTTTTGAGATATTACTCATGAGCACAGTTAATACTTGTTGGCTATGAAAGACAAATCTCAAAAATCTTTAAGACCCTAAAAGCATATGAATTCTCTTCCAACCATCTTGCAATACGAATAGCTGGGCTGAGCCAGGTTACTACAGAAGAAAGCAAACCAGGTAGAAAATAGCGATCTTTCAAAGAAATTACTAGAAATCACACTGGATGTGTCTAGCACCTGAAAATATTGAGAAAATGTTCTAAGGGGTATGTTATGGCCCCTGCTGCAAAAATTTTTGGATGGCTCAAGTCTCCAAATGCTGCACAGGCTAGCTCAACAACCAAACTGATTTAACCTGTGCAAAGATTAAAGTCTACAGCAGAAGACTCGGCGGGATAGGGACTGAATCCACAGGATGGAGCTGTAGAGTTTCTTGGAGGTCAAGAAGGCAATGTTGATGAGCTTGGCATAACTACAGAAGAAACTGGGGTAGAAGTGCTTCTACTTCCTCCCCCTGATAGCCATAGGAGAAAACCCACTTCTGATGAACACTCCCACTTTGGATACAGAGCTGTTAACCAGGACAATCCCCTTGGACTTCTCCTGTATACACTGCTCCTTCAGTCAAACTGGCCTTTCCCCAGAGGACTCCAGTCTCTCTTAAGTTCTAGTTTTAAGTCCAGGCTCTGAAATAGCACTAGATAAAGAAATACTGCTTCAGGTCCAACCTCCAGAGCAGTGCTCATCCTGCCAGGCCTGCTGAAGAAAGGTTCTCATTCTTCATGCAAAGAAGAGAAAACAAGAATCTGGCTGATTGGGAAAAGGCGGGAGGAGAGGGAGAAGACATGAGAGAGAAGCAAATTACTTCTACGTACTATAGGGCGGGGAATAAAAGGATTAGATAGCTTATATATTTTATTCCAGCTAATGTAAATGCAGAGTTCATTCTTTATGAGTCAAAGCTATTAGTTTTGATACTTGAGCGTATTAATTGATCATCACACCAGCTGAGATAAAGAATAAATTCCCACTGTCACTCTACTAACAGTTTACTGAACAGTAGAGGACAGCGTGTTACAACCACTTTGTGCAGGAAGCTCAGATGCAGGACTCCTGGGGCCCCAGTCCCACACTGTCACTACACCATTAAAATGGCTTGGACTCAGGTCTGTTAACTCAGACCTGGTCCATTAATTTCTGAGTCCTTGATCTGATACACATTTAAGTAGGTGTTCAGAGAGGCCAATCACCTAGACCTTCAGCTGAAGTCACCGAGAGTTAAGGGACTCTGCATTTGTTTTTTGGATGGGGGGAGGGAGGAAAGCAACGTGTTTTGATTTCAGAAACATGGAGGTATCTAAAAGTTGACAAAAATTTTAAGCCTTAACTTTATGCTTCAGACTGACTACTTATGAAGTGGGAATGATGCCTGTATCTCCAAATACGAAGGGAAGTTGAGACACAGAGGTGTCTCCTTGTATCTCTAAATAGGGTTCATACCTAGAAAGTGCTTGAGGACAGTTTGATGCATATCAGAGCAACATACAATTAACATGTTTGCCTTCCTTTGAGGCACTGAGGCCAGATCACTTTTAGAGTTGGGGGACAAGACTAGCCGGGTCATGAATCTGTTAGGGACTGGAAGTTCATAGCTTCTCTAGTGCCTGTTGAATGAATTTCAATTTCTACACAACCCTTACAATGGAAAACCAACAAGGGGGAAGACTTGCATACAACCAAAGCATGGCATCTCCCTCCTAACCCAGTCAGTAGCAAATGGGGCTGAGAAGAAAGGTTCACTACATGTGTTCAGGGCCCATATACACACTGTCACCCCTAGCCACCTCCCTGACCTTGGCTCCATCTGCATAAGCTCTTCACAAGGAGAAAGTAATAACATGAGACCACACATCAATTCTGCAGGAGGGGAAATAAAAAACAGCTACTTTGACCCACACATAAAATTAAACTGGGGTCACAAAAGCCAACTTCAAAGACTAATGACTCCGTGGCCCCTGCCGAGAGGGGACATGGATAATGGCTCATTTTAAATGCTTAACAACTGCAATTGTCTCACCACTGCGAACTCTTCCTAAACCAACATTAAACCATTAATAAATTTTAAAAAAGGGGAGGGGGGGGAGGAGGAGGTAAGAAGCAGGAGAAGGCAAGGAGAAAACAGCTGGAAGCAGTTGGCCACAAAGAAGTTTCTCCCCTCCCCATCTGGGTTAACTGGCCAGACTGTGGTTAGTTTTAGTAATTCAAAAGCATTTAGTAAAGCCTCGGAAAGAAAGGGCCATTGATCCCTGAGCACCAGGCATGAAATTAATCAGCAGAGGCTATTGCTCACCTAAAGGGCTCCTTTCAAACAAACAATAGGGCCCGCTGGTCTGTGACTAAGAAGCATGCAAGGCTGTGCCGCTCTTGGGCAGCACACACTGCCCAGAACCCAGGGAAAGCTAGCGAGGAAAAGCAGAGACCCTACATGGCTTCAGGACAGCTGCCCTGGCCTGCCACTTCGCAGCATGAAGTCTAGTGCTTAGAAAGCCCCAAGGAACTTGGCGTCATGGGACTGGTGATGCAGAGGGGGACAAGTGACTAGGGAAGGAAACCATTTAAACTGAGCCAGAAGGTCTGTGCACGCATCGACACAAGGTAAAGAAAAGCCCCATGTATCACCATTACACACACACACTGCAGAACTGCAGCAGATAAGACTGACCCTCTTAGCAATACTAATTCAAGCTGAGACCCCCATTCCCATGCCCTCTCCAAACCCCTGTCACTTACTCCCTCCTCAAACTCACTTAGAGACTGATGAAGAACCCGATCTCACACATTATTTGATATCCAACCATGCTCCACTGATCCACTTTAGTAATTATACTGCTGCAGCAGCAGCTCCATAACTTTAATTAGAAGACAATTTCTGTTATAAGTTCTTGAAGCAGTACCCCAAGCCCGTACCCCTCCTCCCACACTTGACAGTATTTTTTTTTTAATCTAGTTACATTAGAAGGAATCTCATACAGATAAGTAGTTTTCACAATTATGGTACAATGATAATGTGGAGGTTTCACTTTCATAATGAAATCTAAGCACTGTCAAGCCCAGAACTACAAAGCAACTCCGCCTCTGTAGATCTTCAGCTTATCACATGCGTCTTTGATGACAGCTGCTGCATGAGAACTATTTCCTTGGGCTTGTAACTCTTGAAATGATTTCCAAAGCTTCATTTCCAAATCTCTGGGATGTTCTTTGCAAAAATGGACTTTTGTGAAACACCAGGCCCTTAATAAATGAAATTAGCATGCAAGCAAAACTTTGCAAACCCGGAGGACAGGACAATTCTACTACTTGCAAGGTTTGGAAGTTCTATTATGTCAGTCTAATGTGTAATTGTCTGCTGCACAAGAGCTGTCATTAACTGGATAAGGCACCAGCCTGGAAGTAAGGAAACCTGGGTTCTATACCCCAGGCTTCAAAACTCTCTTG
This sequence comes from Alligator sinensis, assembly GCF_000455745.1. Taxonomy (NCBI): domain Eukaryota; kingdom Metazoa; phylum Chordata; order Crocodylia; family Alligatoridae; genus Alligator; species Alligator sinensis. The sequence goes on along the minus strand of NW_005842187.1, from coordinate 1,154,159 downwards.
ACTTCATTCGGTAAATCAGTTCACCTCTCGTTCCCTCATCTGTCGACGCAGATGATACTTTTGTGACAAGCTTTGTTATTCTGAGATGCAAGATTCCATAAATGCTGAATTATTATAATCAATTATAATACTCAGAACATTATCTCCCACAGGGAGTCATGCTGGGCAGGAGGAAAGAAAGAGAAGGCACCTGGAGTTTAACTGTGCCATGTCTTATTTTCATGCAATGATGTGGATGCTCTTTGCTTATTGTGTCTCTGCTTTTTCCCCTTCCTAAAAGTTTGGCTCTCTACTAGGTCTTTGGGGTGTACGTGTCACAACTATAACTGATGGTTGCTTAAAAAAACCCAAAAATAAATGTTTCATTCCAGATTGGAACCAAAAAATCTCAGAAAAATCTCAGAAAAGCTAGAATTTCCATGAAAAAGACATTTCCATATGGAATTTTTATTATGAAAAAAAGTTTGAAATGTTTCCAAATGAAAGACAGTGGCCAGCTATCTACATTCCTGGGGACACTCCGCACAGAATCAGCTCTGGGGGCTTGGGACCATCCAGAGACTCCCATGGAGATGTGGCCAGCATGGTGCACCCTTAGTACTCCCGGGTACTTACTGTAGATTGAGCCCCAGGTCTCCAAGGGAATCCATACTCCCTGGCTAGGACACTGGAAACCCCAGCTCTAGGACAGGGTAGTAGGGCTACCTCCTAGCAGCCCAAGAACTCTCCCCTCCCCTGCAACCAGGCCAGCTAGCAGGGACATGGATGCATTGCGGCTTGGACCCTCCTTGGATTTTTTTTTGATGAAAGTTCATCACCAAAATATTTTCACGAGAAGATTCATAGACATTAGGGCTGGAAGGGACCTCGGAAGATCTTCGAGTCCAGCCCCCTGCCCCAGGGCAGGAAGTCAGCAGGGGTCATAGGATCCCAGCAAGATAAACATCCAAATGTCGCTTGAAGGCGTTCAAAGTAGGTGCTTGAACCACCTCCTGCGGCACCCTGGTGAACAGACATTCCCCCAGATCCTGGTGAGCACCCCTTAAAGTTATAGGCAGCAACCAGATCACCCCTGAGCCTGCACTTTTCTAGGCTGAGGAGTCCCATAGCTCTCAGCCTCTCATCATAAGGTCTGTTTTCCTGACCTCTGATCATGCACGTGGCTCTTCTCTGGACTCTCTCAAGCTTCTCCACATCCTTTTTGAATTGTGGAGTCCAAAACTGGATGCAGTACTCCAGCTGCGGCCTCACGAAAGCCAAGTACAATGGGAGACTGATGTCCTGGGATTTGCTTGAGAAGCATCTATGGCTGCAAGCCAGCGTTTTGGTCATTTTACTAGCCACTGCATCACGTTGATAGCTCATGTTCATCTTGTGGTCAGTCATGAACCCCAAGTCCTTTTTGTCCATAGTGCTAGCCAGCATAGCACTGCCGAGCCTATAAGCATGCTGCAGGTTTTTCTTCCCAAGGTGGAGAACCTTGCATTTTTTGGTGTTAAACACCATCAGGTTCTTGTCCACCCATTTCCTGAGCCTGTCAAGGTCAGCCTGGATCACCCTCCTGTCCTCAGGTTTGGACGCTTTACCCCAAATTTTGGTGAAGTTGGCGAAACTGGCCAGTCTCCTTCTGTTACCAATGTTCACATCATTAATGAAGATGTTGAACAGTATAGGCCCAAGAACAGAGCCTTGAGGGACCCCACTGGCCACAGCACACCATGACGATTGACTTTCATCAACTACCACCCTCTGGGTCTGACCACAGAGCCAACTCCCCAGCCAGCGGAGGTGATCATGGGATACCAAATCAAAGGCTTTTTTAAAGTCAAGATACATGACATCAATCTCTTCTCCCTTGTCCAGGCGATAGGTCACCTGGTTGTAAAAGGAAATAAGATTGGTCAAGCAAGACCTACCCACAACAAACCCATGCTGGCTATCCCTCAGGATGTTGCCGTCGGCCAGTCTGTTAAGAATGGTCTCTTTGATAATCTTTTCTAAGACCTTCCCCAGGATAGGGGTCAGGCTGATGGGCTTGTAGTTTGCCGGATTCACTTTCCTCCCTTAGAAGAGGAAAGACTGGGTTTGGGTGGGTGGGTGCGTGGGTGTGGGCGTGTGTCGGG
>NW_005842187.1:1142233-1151973 GCF_000455745.1 Alligator sinensis | reverse complement strand
GGGGGGGGGGAGTACTGGGCTTGAATAGATGGCGTAAGCCATTTAGTCTGGAAGTTCTTGATCAGCTCTAGTCCCCACTAGCACCACAGGAAACTTAACCTTTAAGATTTGAAACTTCAGAGTAGAGACAAGCTACAGAGACATTCCTTAAAATTAGCTCTTTGAGGCAGGAACATTTCTTAGCTGTCTCTCATTTGGGACTGAATACATAGCTGGTGGTACATACCCACAATACCAGAATAGAACGAGTACTGGGGAACAGCTACATGACAAATCACCACACATCACCAGCCTACAGTGCTCTGTCAATGCGTGAGGATGCTTTTTTTGGTTATAGCTACGTGTTTCTCAGCCTTCAGCACAGGGCTGGGATGGGGCCATTATGTTGCAGTTCAGCAACCCAACACCTCTCCCACATCGTCGTCTTGTTCTCCTGAAACTAGGCTTCAGTCTAGTTATGCCTGCCCCTGACATAGCCTGAGAAAGGAGAGCCAAGGTGTCACTACCAGAGTGACGTCCACCTAGGTCTGTTAAGCCCAAAATAAATAGCTCTAAGGTGTCATCCACCCCAATCATTTTTTTGTGAGAAGCTAACTCATCTGTCCAATGACAACATGCCAAGTGTCAACACCATGTCTCTGCTTACAACGTGCCAGAAGGGAGAGGATGGATCCTGTGCTGCAGATCTGTACAAGACATTGAGTGACAGCTCATGTGGGAGGAACTTATTTCAAGGAGAGAGCTTGGAAGAGCACCAGTACCTTTGCTCCACAATTTGACTCCAGTTGTCATGCTCCCATGATGCAGTTAAAACCTCTGTGCCCTCGGCAGAAGGCAGCCTGGCTCCACATCTTGGAAATGCACGGGAGGAGAAAGTTTGTGAGAGTCGGCAAAATTCAAGCCCAGCTAAGTTAATGTTGGCTCATTCCTACATATCACTGAGCCCTCGCCTCAGTTTTTACACTTGTTCAGGAAGAGGCAAAGAAACAAAGCAAAGCTGGGGTAGTAAAATGGGTAAACACTGAGGAAGAAATAAAGAATTAGATTCCCCCAGAAATTACAGCCATCCACCAAGTGAGTAAAAGAAACAGCCTGTTCCCAGCTAAGCCAAGCCCCCATTATTATTAACAACACAGCTGTTCCAAGGCCTGTCTGTTTCCATAACTCAGGCAAACAGCCCCAGAAATCTTCAGAACAAACAACACAAAACACCAATACCGTGAGCCTGTAACAACGCGGCAATAAGTCACCATGTGGGAGAGCTGGCTGAGCTCAAGATAACATACCTGGACACCCGGTACAGACAGCAGAAAAGCACAAAGTCTCTTGCAAACTGCAGCCTGAAAATCCTTGCCCCAAAGCCATTCGACAGGGCTCTTCATGTCCTCTGCCCATGAAGCATATCATGCAACCGAGAGGGGAACACACTGCCTCACTGGGCTGGGACCGAACAAAGCACATGTTCTAGTCCTGGCCTCTGCGTTCACCGGCAGCGTGACTTTAAACAAGTCGCTACATCCCTATGTCTCAACCTCCCTCCCACTGCTGTCTCACTCCCCTGTTTATGACTGACCACTTTTCTGGGGAGGACTGGACTCCTATTTAGAGAGCTCCTAGCACAGTGGGGCCATAGTCTCTCTTGGGATGTCCTCAAGCTCCTGTAACTTGGCTGAAGAGGAATGGAGAAGACAGGTCAGTGAAAAGTAGGCCTATGCAAAGCAGCTAGTATTTGCTTCAGATTCAGCTGATTCGGGGGACAGTGATTCAATTTGGTGATTCAAAATCACTGTCGCAATTCGATTCAGCCAAACCGGCCAAGCCAGACCCATCCCCGGCCCCTCTCCCAGCCCCAAGCCAGACCCAGCCCCGGCCCCTCTCCCAGCCCGGCAATGGCTGCCCCAGCTCCCGGCACTTGGTTAAAAAAAAGCCCCAACTCAGCGGGTGCTGCCAGGTGGGGGGTGATCCCCGCTGCCCCCCACTGCCCCACGCTGCGTGGGGGGCTCTGCACAAGCCCTGCAAACCCCCACTCACTCCCCCAGCCCCCACAAGGGTGCCCTACCCGGGCTGGCTCCCCCCCCCCCCCCCAACCCCCAAACCACTGCTCCTGCTGGTGTGGGGGAACAATCCCTGCTGCCCCGCGCCATGTGGTGGGCTCTGCACAAGCCCCCAGAGCCCTGAGGCTGCTGCAGGAGCGGTGAGTCCTGGGGCTTTTCTTGGTTTTTTTTTTTCTTAAAGGGCCAGAGCTGGCCCGGGCGGGGCACCCTTGAAGGGGCGGCGGGGATCGCCCCCCAACCTGGCAGCACCTGGTGAGCACAGGGGCTTTTTTTAAAAGTACCGAGCTGGGGTGGGCAGGGTAGCCATGGGGGTGCTGGGAGAGCAGGTGGGGGTTGGGGGGGGCTGGTAGGGGTCCCCCCCATGGTCCCCTCCCCCTACTCCCACCCCAGTACTTACCAGCTCCAAGTCGGCTGCAGCTCCCTGCTACAGCCACCGGGGTCTGCCCAAATCATCAAAGCTCTCCGAATCTCTTCCAAAGATTCAGAGAGCTTCGAATCGATTCAGACCTTTAAATGGGTCCCCTGATTCGATTTGGATTCGGAGATTTGGGCACCGAATGAGGCTGAATCTCCTCCGAATTGAATCATCACCCAAAGCTTCACACAGCCCTAGTGAAAAGCACCTCCCAGTCTCCTAAGCAGAGCTAAACGAGTATAGCAATCACTGTGAAGAAGTGCAGCCAGCCAAGCATCTCATCTAGACTCTAGGCAAGAGCTTTTTCGATTAAATTTTAAAAGAAAAAAAATACTAAAACTTGCTCTTAAAATGTTCTTCCCCCTAAACCATGTAGCAGGAACATGGAACATGTTTTTCTTAATAAAAATAAAAGCTACATGATGTCATGTGTCAGACTGCAAACTGATAACAGGCTGTGATGGCTCTTTAAGAAAAGTATGCCTTGGATACAAGATACTATATTCCCCTTTGTCACACTGATTCCCAAAGGTGTGTGTATGTGCATGTGTGTTGGGGGGGGTGGGGGGGAGCGGGGGCGGCACAGAATATCAGGCATAACTGAAATTGCCTCTCTGGGCATTGCCACAACACAACACAACACAGCGCCACGCAGAGATGCTTAACCTAACTCAGGGACCAGAGTGGCATGGCCCTCTACCCAGAGTAACATCTTGCTTCTGGGGGGGTGCCATCCGTACTGCTTCCAGTACCCTTGCTACCCTGGGCACAGCTGCATTGCATTATATGGTACTCCATACATACACATTAAACACTCCTCACATCAAGACTTCTGTGTTAAGTCTTCTTGTTGAATGGGTTAAAACTAGAAAGCCGAATTGTATATCTATACTCTAGGACGTGGCATACTTTTCCATTCTCCCTTAAAAAAAAACCCCACAAAAACACACACAAGTACACCACTCCATTCAGACTGTAATTTACACTCTACACCCAAGAGAACCTCCCCTGATTATTCCCTTCAATTTGCCATCAGATGATTTTTGAAGCAGGAGTGAAGAAATTAAAGATAAAGAGCCCCACGTTACAAGCCACCTCCTTTGTGCCATGTCTATTTTTGGAGGATCTGAGTTCACTGAAGTTGGAGTTTTTCACTTTAAGAAAATGAGACTGCTTTGAAGGCTTTTTCTGAAGGGTAGAGAGCTGTGTGATGCACAGCGTGCTGTTTTAGCCAAGCATACGAGTTCTGGGAGGGACGAGGATCCCGGGACAAGAACCACACACATTATTGAAGCCTTTTGATTCTGGGTTATCTCATTTTGATTCTTTAAAGGTAATTTCCAGTTGAGGGAGAGACTTGGAGTTCACCTGAGAAAAGTAAAGCTGTTTCCGGTGGAGCAACTACTGCCTCATTTAATAAATGCCTACAACGTATATTAGGCACAAAATAAAGTCCCTGCCCTACAGACAGAAGGGTCTATGACAAGGGATGTACAGACTAAAAGGGGAAGACAACTGGGAAACCCAGAGGGGGGCAGCTCATAGGGTTGCCTCTGGATCACACACTTTCCAGGAGACTGTCAGAGTGATGTTCCTATTCATATGGATGCAGTGCAGTAAAATCCAGAGGCCCTCATCAAAGATGCAGGCCCTGATATGGTATGTACTGTCTGAACACACAATGGGAGACAAGTCCCTGGCTCAAAGAGGTTCTGATCAAAGCAGACAAGACGGTGGAAAGAGCCTTGTTCAAGTTGCTACCCAGCAGATAAGCCAGGATAAGCACACACAGATCTCTCGACTCCCAGCCTAGTGCCTAGTCACTTGAGCCACACTGCCTTCCCCCGCCTGAAGTCTGATAGCTTTGTTTCTCAATTTGGGGGCAGCCAGTTAAGATGTGATTGAGGCGGAGACTGCCCCAAGACACTATTTGTATTGGCAAACCGTCCAAGGCCGAATCACATGATGCCCATATGAGCTTCCCGCTGCCACATACATCTAGACCGAGTACACTTAACAGACCTTTGCGAGCCTCAACACAAAATGCAGGCCCCTTACCAGTCAAGGCCACTGCGGGACACTGGAGACCCTTCAGTAAAGTGAGAGGATAAAACCACTTACAGGACTCCAACATGTGCCCAGGCCTGCCAACCTGTTGAAATCAGCACAAAAAGTCAACTCCCTCCTTATTTTGGACTAGACAACAAACAAGCTATGGCGAGCTGCCATGTTCCCTTTGCTCTCGAAATTCTCCCTCTATCAAGCCACATAGAGCCAATATCTTCCAGGAATAATTTTTTTTTTTTTAATCATTTTAAAACACCAACCACTCTCTTCTCTAATCGAACTCGACACTGACTGAGAAAAATGGATACGGTAATACGGAAATCACTAGTAACAAGATTATCCAAATATTTTAAGGAGGAGGAGGGGGGCATGTTGTGATGGCAAGAAAAGGCATGGCCAGTCCAACACAATTGCAGCAACTTCTCTGGAGGACAAGTGCGTGATTAAATATTTATGGATTTTAATGTAGCGATCTGTTCAGTCAAGAAACGGTCCTTCAAGACTGGGAAGCCACCTTTAAAGACAAATCCTAAATCAGCAACACGGGTATCACAGAGGGGATGCCCATGAAAGGCAGGTGGTGCTCCCCAAGAGAAAGTGCTGAACACAGGGCTTTCCCCGCCATCTCCTCCTACAGAAAACATGGGGAAATGCTCAAACTGGCAGCGAGAAGAGAAGGGCAGAGATGGGAAACAGGAAGCCTAAGGGATCACAGAATAGATTTAAAATCACATACATTTTCCAATTAAAACTTCTCATGTGAGGAATTTACTTTGGGATGGCATTTTTATAGTAGGAAAATTAAATGCCACCATTTAATGAGAAAAAACTACAGTGTTCCACGCCGGCAACAAAACAGTCTCCACCGCCCTTCCGAATTGCAGGGTATTATCGTTACAACAGTCAGCATTTATCCTTCTCGGCCCAAACTTCTGTAGGGAAGCTCTTGCCTTTAGATAGTAAATCTTTGCCTCAAGGTATCTGACAAAATAAGTAATGATTCTGGAGGCCCAGTTTGAGACTCACTGAAAAACTTTGGCTTTCAGAGGCTGGGTATTTGCTTCTTTGAAATGTCTTAAGACATCTTAAGATGAGGATATGAGCAGTGAAAGCACCCCAAATTGCTAGTTGTCTTTGAAAGCCTTGTTCTTCACAAGATGCTATAAACATGAAATGTGTAATGCTTTTATAGGAGTGAGATCACAGCTCTTTGCAAAATGGCAGCTTTATGGGGAATGCAAATTATTTGTCCCAATTCACAAGAGAAAGCCGCAGAAAATATCAACAATTTTTATGAAGAAGAATTCCAGGAAGTTTTGACACCAGAAGCATCAAAATCATTTGATATTAGAAGTGAAAGGACATTTTTGATTCAGGTCTTCTGACTGTCAAGTCAAAATTTTAAGGGTTTTTTTTTTTGTTGTTTTTGTTTTTAAATAGGCACATTTTACAAAGAGAAAAATTTGAGTTCAATAAAAAAAACATTTGTTGATGGAAATGTTTTCTGGGAAGAGTTTCCACCATCTCCAGTGAATATTTACCAAATATTCAAGAAGTTGAAACACTCATCCATGAGTCTTTTAGAGTTCCTCCAAAACAGCACTGACAACCTTTTTATCATAAGGCCTACAATATTTTGCATTTTTCTTAATACCACAGCTGCTGGAAATCAACAAAATCTTAGATCATTAAAAAAAAAAAAAAAAGAGGACACTGCTACCCTCAAGTCTCCAGGAAAAATGAGGAAAACATGTAGCAAAGCAAGCTAAAAGCCAAGAAACTAAACAGAAAGTCAAATAAATGCAATTTGAAAATCATCATGATTTGTAACCCAATTCCTTTCCTTTTGTTTGCTCTGAATGCTTGAATTAGCAACAGTCTGAACCTCAACCAAAAATGTTTCAAGAGAAAGGATCAAAAGGCAGGAATGAAGGAATTAAATCTCCATCCTCACAAAGACAGACAAGCCCCACCAAAATCAAAAGGTTTTGCAAGCATGGGTGAGTGACACCAGTTTCCTGGCAAGGATCCTTCCCAAACACAGAGAAGGGACAGGTTTTATTCACAGCTCCATGACACAGCTGCCAAAACACTTCGGCATGAAAGAGAGGAAGCGCCCAAGACAGCGACTCTTCATTTTATCAGCCGCAGAATGTAACTCCTCTCTAAACAATCCCAATGCAAATCAACAGAAAGACAATTCAATGCTCCAAAGAGGGTTTTTTGTATTCTAAACAGCAATGACAACTCTTTAAAAGTGAGAGCAAATGTGCCATTATTTGGGGCTTCTACTGCCAAATTTATTAGCAGAGAGAGAAGAAGAAAAAAAAAAAAGGCAGGCGGGTGGTGGTGGGGGGAGAGGGTTTGGACACAAACAGGGAAAATATTAAACACACACACACACACACACACACACATTTTGTTCCTGAATTCTCCAAATGTGACTCACTTTGCTCTATTGTGACAAACTGAAATGCCTCCGAGGAGTTCATTTCACGTCTCATCCATTCTCTGAATAATGGGAAAATCCCTCTTTGTTTCTCTAAGATATCAGCACACACTGTGCGCCACATAGACTCAATTCCATTAGACATAATGGAACAAGATTGTCCCAGAAGTTGTTTTCAATTGCTTGAGTGCATCCTTCATTTAGGGAAACAAGAATATATGAGCTTTTCTACCCAGGCCGACGTGCGGACGCAAGTTTTAAGCTGTAGCAAAGGCTATTTGTTTACTGTCTGGGCTTGCGGTGGGCAAAGGGATGAGCATTGCTGTCCTCTCCTTGGAAGGAAGTGAGGTGCTCAGGGAGTTGGTCAATGAGCAAAGCACCATGGATTCTCCACTACCCGAATCAAAGCTCTGGGAAACAAGAGTTGTCATAAATAATTCATCCTGGCATTATATTGTGCATGAAGGTGGAGGTTGTGCTGCCACCCATTGAAGGTCCCCGCTTTGCCATTCAAGGCTGGATGATTCTATTGCAACTATACTTCAAGAAACTGTAACATTCGCACTGCAATATTGAGCAAAAAGTCACGCAACTGTTGTACATGTATGCTTACCTGTGCATTGACTTAATTTACCATTCTGCCCAAAGTCTCCCTGGGCAAACGTGCCACTGTACACCATATAATTTCTATTGCTTGTACAGCCAGCACTTGTAAGAAACTCAAATTAATTAAAAATAAACACCTGTTTGTATGCAATGGAAAAAGGCTAACCAAGGGAATGCAAGCTCAACCCAACAGTCTATGATTTTCCTCCACTCCTTGGGATTAATGGAAAATTTAGAAGGCTGGGAGAAAGCAAGTGCAGGTAATGAGATGGCTCTTCCTAGTAGATTGATACCATCACAGTGCAATTGTGTAAATACCTGAAACACATAAGGGAAGATTGGATCAGAAGCCGTGAGTAATTCTGTGCAAAGTTGTCCTCTGCATCACTTTAAGCAAAAACATTTCCATTGGTGGTCAGTGGATTTTTTTAACCCAGTGCACAGAATTACAATACAGCAATGTACTATACCTATAAGCTCCTATATGGCAAAAAAAAAAAAAAAATGCTCAGAGCCTTTAGGGAACATGAATGGGTTTCAACTGATGCTACAAGCCAAGCACAAGCACTTATGCAAGTTGTTGAATTAGGGCTGGAGCTCACAGAGCGGGAGAACAAGTCCCTGACATTACTGCAAGACAGCAGCAAGGAGACACTCCCAGATAGTGGTCTCAACCGCGAGTTTGGGAGGACTTGGAGCACTTCAAGTTTGGCATTTTTCTTTTCCCCATAAGAAGCAGCTTGTGATCTGAGTACAGCTGAAAAAACACCATGATCGTGTCCTAGCAGAAACTACAGTGTTACTTTCATGTGGTTCTTTTTCCTGGAAGATTTATTTTCCTTTTTATTTACCTCCGAGACCCTCTGGGAAAAGAATTGAACAACATCTGATAGAGTCTACACCAAAGCTCAGTGACGCGAGACTCACCAATAATGACTAAGTGCACCAGGGGGCTGAGGGGAGAAGAGCTAGTCAAAATAAAAGGAAATAGGCCACAAGTCTCTCGGCAGAGTCAGGCTTACACTTAATCAAACCAGAGCTAACAATAGGATGTCCCCCTCCGCATAGCCTTCTGGGAGCTGTCCAGCCACCGCGGCTCCTGAATGTCCACCCAGGATTACCATGGGGTCGCATGTGCCATAACAGCAATGAACTGAACATCTCTGTCAAATATGCCGTGTTATTTCCTTCCCTGCTAAAAGACCGCTTCTATATGAAGAAGGTTCACATTACCCCGAAGGACCTACATGTCACTACATACCCCTGGGTCCTGACTTGGGAAACATGTTAAGAAGATGGGCTCCGAGTTACGGTTCAGGCCTGTACATAGAAGACAACTAACATAACACAAAGGGTAAAATATCCCATTATGGCTCCCTATTGCTCACGTGATTGATTGCTTATTCTAGCCTTGTCCTGGCCTCTAGATCAATGTGCTCAGGGGCTCTCCAAATCGTACTTCTCCCATAGCTGGCACCAGGCCCTCCTTCTATAGCTTCTCCTGGCTGCACTTCAACAGCAATAGGTTTTATTGTTATACCTTGCTGCCCTAATTTTCTCCACACTAAATTTTCCAATGATGTCTTGGTCCCCCTGCTTAAGTTAGCTGGCTTCAGTCACTGAGGAAGCTGCTCTTACATGTTCTAGCCTCTTTTACAGGCACAGGCTGCTTTGAGTATGAAGCAGGGAGAGCCTCTTATTATCCTAAGTCAGGTGTCCATTAAAAAAAAAAAAAAAAATAGATAACTCCTTTCATGCTTTCCCAAATTCACACAGTGGGATCCCACGTGGGCTGTGCTCCATTACTTGCAGCTGAAGTGAGTTCTATTGCAAGAAACAAAATGGGTTTATTTGGAGATTCAACCCCTAAACCCATCCTCTACGGTCCTTGCAAAAAAGGTAACTCCTAACATTAGCTTCTTGCTGACTGCATGCTCTCCTGGCACCCTGGCTGACACATTCATTACATCTTCTCTGCTAATCCCAGCCAGATATTACACCTTGGTATGATAAACTCCCCCCCAGCTTAAGCTTCAACAAAGGTATTTAGGTGAGTAGCAGAACTAAGCACTGAAAACAACAGGCCTCACCTTGGAAATTGAGATTTTGAGACTGCCTGCATGGAGCTGGTTGGGAGTGTTTTCTGTCC
>NW_005842187.1:1122188-1142223 GCF_000455745.1 Alligator sinensis | reverse complement strand
TTTTGTTGGGGGGGGGGGGGGGGGGTGTTTTGGTTTTTTTTCTTTCAACAGGTTCAAAACGTACCTTTTGGAAAGTTCTGTTACATGGGACATTGGCACAAGAAATGACCAACAGGGTAAAAGCGATGGTCCAAAAAAATAATGAGATAAAAAAATTTCCATCAGCTCCAGCCCCAGGCACAGGGGTAGAGCATCTCTGGTGCAAGTTCTCTCCATTCTCCAAATGGCACTTCAGACCAAACCCACATGTCCACTTCACTCCTGAATTTCCAGCAGCCTGATCTTCCTGGTTCAGACAAGCAAACCTAGGGACACTGTCTGTGGTGCTGTTAAAAGGAGATGCTGGCTTTCATCTCTGAGGAGGAGGAAGGGTCACACTAAGCCATCTGGATCCTTATTTTGGACTTTTCCCTCAGAGGAAAAACAGGAGGCATTGCAGCTGGTATGGCACAGTCTGCCTTCACCCAGTATGGGTAAGCATGAGTCAAGTCATGATATTCATGGAAGCAGAGAACAGAACTGGGATTTTAGGGACAATGAAAAGAGCACAGAAAGGTGAATGGACTGAGGAGTGTGCGTGGGGTGGGGGAGACAAGAACTCATGAAAGAAGAGAATAAAAAGACGAGAAGGGAAGCAAGCAAGAAGGGGGAAGGCAAGGAAGTGACAAGAGATAGTAAAAAGACAGGAAATGTCAAGGGAACGGGCTAGAGAAAAAGGAGGGCTGAAGCTACTGAGACAGTAAGGCTAGGGAGAAAAAAGTGAAGGCTGAAGCATTACGATAACATCAATGCGCATAGAATTAGTGGGAGTGTGCAGTCAGGGCATTCAAGTGTGTAATTCTGTGACCTCAGGTACAACTCTTTTGGCTCCAGATGCTGCTAGACTTCTCCTTCCCTCCATCCACCCCTTGCTGCTTCTCTACTCCCCGCTGCCTCCACCACCTTTCACAACCCTTCTAGACTGCACGCAGCAGCAGAGAGGAAGGTATATTTTTGGTGGAGTAATTCTAGCAAAAGATCCCCCAGAATCCCCTGACAGAAAACACACTAGCTCTCTCCCCTTGAAAAACTGCTGTCACGCAAGCTGGTGAAAGAGAGGTCACTGCCCCAACCTGCTTCCCAAAGTTACTTTAGCAGCTGCAAAGAAAAGAAAGCAGCCTAATAAAGAAAAACAGTCAGAACATGTGCTCTCTCATCAGCCCCAGCAAAGACTGAAACAGGGGTCATGAGCAGGGATCCAGGTTTTCTATCTGCTGCAGAAGAATGCAGATTTTCCTCTCTGAAGGAGAAAAATGTGGATTTCCCCCCTTTAAAGGAGAAAATTGCAGGAAGCCATGGGTTTCCCCTTGCAGGTTGGCAGGGCTTGGGGACTGTCCAGGGGGCTGGGGAGCATGTGTGCGCATGTGCTTGTGCATGGCAGAGGTGTGTGGTAGGGATAGGTATGTGAGGGGGCAATGGGTGCCTGTCAGCACTGGGAGAAGGTGTCCAGGCACTGGGGCTGCAGCAGGGTATGGAGGGTGGGGAAGAAGGCACCTGCTTCTCCAGTGGAGGCAGGGGGTGGTAGGGGCTTTCAGGGGCAGCAGACAGCTGCATGCCTGGGCCAACAGCACCAAGGTTGGTGCCCATGCTTGCATGCAGGGTCAGGGCAACTGAGAGAGACTGCACCAGGAGGGGGGCGGGGGGCATGGCCAAGCCTTCTGGTGTGGTACGGGAGCCCCAGCCCAGGGTGGGCAAGTGTCACAGACCTCTCCTCCTCCCTCCAGCCCAGGCCACAGCCAGACTTGCTTCACCGCAGCCCACACGAGTTGGAGCCACAGCAGCTGCATGCTCCAGCCCACACAGGATGGGGGCAGCTGGGGGCACCCTCCAGTAGGTCTGGGGGGGCAGGGGGCTTCAGGTCAGGAGTGAGGGACACCAGCAGGGCGGGGAGGGGGATTATGACTTGGGACTGAGGAGAACCAGGGGAGGGGCAGGGCACTATGGATCAGGCCTGCTGGGCACCAGCAGGGCCAGCAGGCTGTGAAAATGGGATTGAGGAACACCGGCATGTCCAGGAGGACGTGGTTTGGGAGTGAGGAGCACCGACAGAGTTGCGGGGGGCGGTGCTGTGGCTTGGGAGTGAGGGGCAATGGCATGGGTAGGGCTCTGGCATATCAGGATGGCTCAGCACCACAAAGCAGCACAACTGGATCCACATCCTGGTGAGCAGAGGGGGCACAGGGAGCTCAGATTATCCATGATTAAAAAATACAAAATCAACCACCAAAACATAAAGGCACTTAGAATTTATTTTATTATAATGTTTGAGGCACTGGTAGGCTTTGAGATCCCACTGGCATGATCTACCTCTTCTTGTTTGTACAGGATTGCTCATGATAGAGCTTGGGGTCTGGTAAAAACATAGCTCTTCAACTCAAGCAGCATTAATTCCACTCCTTCTTTTGGAAAGAAAAGAGGAAGCATATCTTCAAGTACATGTCTAACCCTCCATCTTCACCTCAAGTTGTCTTCTGAAAGAACATGATGCACCACGTTGCCAGAATCCTGCTCACCTGATCTTTTCAGTATCAAGCCATACTTGCCTGACTAGCTCATCACTGCCAACAATTCACATTTGCTTGAAGGCCCATGATAGCATTTATTTGTAGGGTACTTTCAGATTCCAAATGTGGGGTGGCCTACTAGGCAAAAACAGCACGGGGACAGATGCCAGCTAGGGGAGGGACAAAAGCATTAAGCTTACAGCTGCCTGAAGAATACAATTCAGAGGGAAAGAATGGCTGGTGATTACAATTGGAAGGGATTCTACACGCTGAAAAGGAACTGATTCAATTGTGCTGCAACTCCTGAGAGTCTATCAGCAATCAAGGCATTCTCCCTACTACAATCATCAGGGCAGAACATGAGGGAAAAGGGAAAAATATAGATACAACCTAGGTCAGAGGTAGGCAATGTTTTTTGGCCGGAGAGCTGAAAAAACCACAATGTCTACCTTGGAAGGTGCCGGAGTGCTGACATGCTGGAGCCCGGAGCAGCTGCTTGCAGCCTCCCGGCTGCAGCCGGCCCACGGATCCCGGTCTGCTTACAGCAGGGCTTGCAGCCTCCTAGCCACCTGCTGGGAGCAGCCTGGGCTCCAGGGCTGGCAGTAGCTGCTTAGAGCCCGGGCTGGCAGTGCTGTGCCAAGCAAAATGGCCTTGCGTGCCAGGCTCAGCACACGTGCCAGGGGTTGCTGACCCCTGACCTAGGTGATGGTGAGATAAAATACCAAAGGTCCTGTGCGGGCCGGGAGCGGTCCAGGCCCTTTTTCGCGCCGCGCGGGCTGTGGCCAGCAGCCCGGGCACGCAGGGTCGGAGAGAACAGGCGACACGCTGGAATTAGGCACGGACGCTTAATGGTTGATTTAAAGATTATTTACTTACACCGAAGATGGTCGCAGTGCAGGCAGGAAAACTTGCTTGAGTTGCGGTTACAAAACAAAACAAAACAAAACAAAACTCGAACCTGCAGGGCACGAGAGTACGTCGCAGGGGGTTTTCAGCGACAGGAAGATGCAAAACACGAGAGTACGTCGCGATGGGTTTTCGGCGACGGGAAGATAAACCTGCAGGACTCGAACCCGGACAGAACTCTGGATACACTCACACAAAGTTTGCTAGGCTCCGTGGAACTTGTGCGCGCAGGGAGAGGGATACGTCGAGGTTTGCGATCGGTGACGGGGAGAGGCTAGAGGCTGATTAGACCCCTGTTGCCTGCTTGAAATGCACTGGGTCCGTAAGGATCTGCAGTGCTTAGAGATCTTCACACAGCATGAAGTCTCCTCCTCCTGGTGTTCGTGGAGTTCTTTGCAACGAGCATTTCTGTGCTGCAACAAAGAAATGCACCCTGCAAAGAAAGCTACTGGTGGCGGGAATTCTTTTGCCCCGGGGTTCTCTTCTGCAGCAGCAAACTCCACCGTGCAAAGAAGCTGCAATTTAGCGGGAACATAATTCAGTGGTGCCAAAGCACACACAAAACAAAAATCACACCTTTGGGTTGTGGCAGGTCCCAGTTCAGGAGTAATACACTATTAGGATCATCATCCACCATGCAGGAAAGGTGTAGGTGAGAATCAGGAACAGGGTAAGGAGAGAAAGAGAGGCCAGGAATTTCCACAATGCTACATCAGTGAAGGTAACAGGCTACAAAAACAAACTTTGCATGGCAAAACTCTAGAATCAACAATACCTTTGAACTGGAACAGAGGGAGAAGACACACACCTCGTCCTTCAGCATCTACATCCCTAATGTTCCTTTAGTCTCAGATCTCTCCTCCTTGGCAGCAGCCAGTACATGAAACCTCATCCCAGGCAGTCCCTTCTCATTCAAAGCCCTGCTCTCCTAATCCAGCAGCAAGGGTCTGTTCCAACAGGACAGGTGTTAACTGCAGCCATACGCTATGCTCATCAGCTTACATCACATCACACCAGGTCACACCATCTGGGCTGCATCTTTATCACAAGGCATGAGAATGCAGCCAGCCATTCACACCAGACTTCTGCAGCCACACAAAGCTTCACACACTTGTGCCTTGCTTTCTGGATTACTTGCAGCTGGCCCAGGATAGGAGTTCCCCACCACCACCACTTTATCCTTTCACCAAGGCCATTAGTGCAGACACTGGATACAATTCAAGCCCCCAGTAGAGTTAATGGTTCCTTTCATAGTGAAGCTGAAATTACATCCTCTGGTCTCACAGCTTTGCAACTCATGGTAAAAAATGGCCAAAATAACACTTTCATGCCTTGTTACACAGGCCAAGAAGCAGATCACAGGAGCTTAATAAGATAGCCAAGCCCTAGACAGAACCTCTGGGCCATGTTCCCTCATCCTATTCACAATAACCTCCCCAGAATTAAAGAAGAGGGAAGAATAAAGACCTACGTATCTAGACTGGCAGGTTAGAGAGCCCATTACAGAGTGGGAGGTCATGACACGCATGCCCCTTCCACTCCTCCTCCACATTTGTAATCTAAATCCATCTGAATGCCAATATTTGCCATGCCTGGAGCCCCTGATATTTCAACACCATAGAAATACCTTCACACCAGTAGCAAAGCCTGGAGTAGGCATTGCTATTTGTGCATATACCCAATTTGCACAGTTGGAAACTAAACTAAAGGAAGAAAATTTGAACTCCTGGGCCAGCAAGGGAGTTTAATTCATTTTAAAGAAAAAGCACCATGCCAGAACTTGGAGCGATTTGCTCTGCCACAAGCTACATTCAGCCACTAATCACAAAACCGAGCCACCAGCATGTCCAGAGCAGAGACACGAAGCGTACAAATTATTTCATAATTTATGGAGAGTGCTGCATGAAAGTGACTTTTACAGCATCTGCTGTCAGGCAGCAGCCCCAGCATATACCACACTACAGAAGAGAGAATAACTGTGCCTTCTAAGCAACAGGCATGGCACGCTTCAGAAGCCCAAAAAGAAACGCGTCTCCAAGCCGGCAGGATTAACTCAATCTGCCTTAAAGAAGACAGCTCCATGCAGACTGCAGAAGGCAGATCTTGTAAGCAAGCCCTTAACGTAGCCAGTACACCAATGTGCTTTCTCTTCTTCAAGAGGAGGAAAAGCCTCATGGCAGTCATCCTAGAAAGGTAAGCATCTGCCCCAGTTATTTAATTGTAAAAAGTCTCTCTTTTTCCCCAACTCATTGTCGCACAACAATATGCACTTGTTGTCAGCCAGAAGTGCATTTCTGTGCTGCTATGGTTATTTGGTTTCCAAAACTCAAGGGAATAGCATATGAAAAAGGCACCATAAAGTAAAAACTGTATCCAAGTGTTAAGCATGTGCATTCAGTCAGCAATAGCAGCAGCACAGCTACTGAGAAGTTGCTTTGGGATAGCAAGAGGCCAAAGCAAAACTTAAGGCTTCCAAGTTGAACCCTGTAGGCCAGCCAGCAGGTTTGGTTCTCAGAAGTGGCGCTCGTTGCTGAGAAAAGAATTCACTCATTCCAAGACAGGGAAGCTGGCAGGGTCCACGAATAGGACAATGCAGCTGAAATTATTTAGAGTCCTGAGAGGTAGCATAGTAGCGACCAAACTTGGCAGAGGTAGGCAGTGGGGAGCACGCAGCTGGCAAATTTTGCCCTCAGCCGCCAGCATCAGTTCAGTCTGCTAGGAATGCCTGAGATATTGGGAGCACGCAGGAGGCAGGAAATGTTGTCCCTGCTCCAAGAAAGCCTCATCTGTGGAATCCAATGGAAAATATGACAAGAAACCGAGCAGAAGAATCCCCCCCGCAGGCTGCAGATTTCACAGCTGATCCACAAGGACACATGGGGCTCCCAGACAGAGCAGCCTCCCAAAGATCGGAGCCAGACTGTGGGAACACAGACAGGCTCCTGCAGAGACCATCTTTGTCACATGGTGATGGAGCAGAAATAGTTTACACACACAAGAAAAGAAAATACTCCCCTTGTTCCGATTCCAAGGTAATTACTGGTAGATATTTGGCCTCATTAGACAGCACCTGGCCATGGAGCCTTACCCAAGGAGGAAGCCTTCGGACACAAGCAAATCCTTAACAGTTTAGCCAATCCAAATTTGCATCAGTGAAGGAGGGTGCCAGGAGACAGCATGTAGCTGACATTCCCCAGAGATCACTGTGGGTCACCTTGAATGGGAGTGTGCTAATGGCACAGCTTGCTAACTGCCTGCTGCTGAAAGCAGTAACTGGGAGCTCTGCATTGCATTTTCAGCCCTAGCTTAAGTCAGAATGGGCAAGCCAGAGTTTGTTCCTTCAGAAGTAGAGGGATCTTATTCCCCTGCTTTTGCAAGGATTGTAGGAGGCGTAAAAGTGCTGCACATGCTTTGGATAGAAGTCACTAGACACAACAGAGCCTGTGCCAAATCCTTTTGCTTAGCTCCATCAGACCAAGGCAGCTACGAACATGCCATCCTCCCCGATTTAACCCCCAGAAAGTGAGTTAGTTTAGGACATAAGCCACAGCAGGAGAACTGATATTTCCCCATTGAAAAGTGTTAGCTGCAGTCTGGTGGGCAGAGCACAGGGGCTAGGAGTTACAAGACTTGACTTCTGTTCTCAGCACTTCTCCTACTGTATTCTGGGCTTAGAAAAAAGGTTTCTTCCCCCATTTATCCATCTGAAACACAGAGTGAGAAATATTTTCTAGATTTGTGCAGCTCTGCTAGCATATTAATAGTAGCACTTCAGCAGCAGCCTACAGCAACCTAATATACCAATCTGGGGACTGTCAAGATGATGCAGAAACCAAGTTATCTAGCCAGCCATCTGAAATCTCACTTGATGTGCTAACATGTGGACAAAGGCAGAGATGCAGGAGCTCACAAAGAGACCCTTGAACAAGAGGGCTGGGTGTGAAAGGGGAAGGCAAAGAGTACTCTTCCTACTTCCCTGAGAGCCCCTTGAGGCCAGTGGCCCCCCCTTTATGATGAGATTAGGGAGAAATTTGCTCTGTATTCCTTCTTGCGCAGTTTTTATAGCCATGCTCCAAGGCTGTAACTTCCATTTTACTGTCTCGTTGATATACGGCCCATGCAGTCTAAAATGAAACAGCAGTTGTGCAGATTTTTTTTTAACGGAATCATACATTTTTTACTTTATATCCCTCTTCAGAGAATGGGAATCTGATTACATATTCTTCACACCCTGACAGGCTTAAATCCCAAATTATTGTACATCTTCACCAGGCCACACACGGTGAATAAATTCTTATTCCCAGGAGTACCCTCTCCACTATAGAGAGATATGAAGAGGCTGGAGCTCCACTGACCCCATGAAATCTTGGGGCATAGGCTGCAAACCCTGAAGCCCAAGTCATCATATTATGGCCAACAAGCGATCCCAAGGGAAGGGCAACGTAAGAGCTGAGCGGAAAGCCCCGTGGGCCTTTGAAAGAGGAGAAGCTGGTTGTTCCGTTTCCATTCGACTGCCCTGGTATTACTTTCACCAGGAAGGAGAACGGGAACAAGGACTTACTTACAGAATCTTTTCCCTCTTTCTTACATGTCGTTAGAGAAGCATTCAGAAAACATGCTTTGCTTCAAACAGTAGCAAACAGGAGCTGTTTTGTGACTTAACACAGCCTTCTGGCACCTAAGCAGTCAGAGAAAGATGAAGCATTTCCTAGCCTACTCCATAAAGAGGTTTATTCTCCCAGACTTTAAAAGCAAGAGAGACCATTGTGATAATCCAGTCCACCCTTGTGCTTAATACTGACCAAAAACATTTCACTCAGCAATCTGCACTTTGTTTCAGCCTGAACCGGTCTAATTTCAGCTTGCAGTCTTCCTACATGGTATAAAAGCTTTGTGGAAGCTCTATAAATCAAGTTTGAGCTTCTTTACAAATTTGGGGGTGGTGAGGGAAGGAGGGAGAGTTGCAGATTTAAAAAGTAATTTTTTTCACAAGGTAAATCAGGGCACTTCTATAGAAACCAGCCTCAAAAAGGGACCTTTCTCTATGCTTCCCAGTAAAAGCACTTACAATGTAGCCTGGAAAGCAAGGCCTGAGCACAGACTCAGCTGTGCTTAGTTTTCCTCCTGGGAACGAAAAAGGGGACAAGAGCCAAGGAAAGAGAAAGGCTCTGCTAAACAGCATAAGCTGTTACCACCAGACAGAGCAAACCACTCACCCAGCCCACTTTGAGATGCCATTAGCAATGGGGCAAAAAAAATCATTCAATAGAAGTCCACCCAACTGCATTAAGCCACAAGGCATTGGCAGGGTCAGATACGGAGTGCGACATTTCAAAAGCATCTTAAGAATTCCAGAGGACAAGTCCCATTTAATAAGTAAGGCTTCTTCTCTTAAAACCCTTAACATTTTGGGGAAGGAGAAAAAAATTAGAAAGTCTAGAAGGTAAAGTCCCCAAAGTCTAGAAGTTACAGGAGATGATATACTTTTCCCCTTAGAAAAACTAACTTTTTGTATCTCTTTGCCTAGCTCTTTTATTAAGAAAAGACACCCTTCACCTACCCATTCAATACATCCTGCTTTAAGGCATTTTTCTGGCCTTTGGTTAGTACAGGCCTATCCTACCACAGAAAGCAAAAGGAAGAGTGGGAACCTTATTATATTAGAGTAGAGAGTTCAGGGTGATTGGGCATTAGCCGTACCAGTCAACTGTACTCCCAATCAAAAGAAGCATCAACAGTCATTCAACACCTCAAATCACTCTACAAATCTTCCTCCTCATTACCAGCTTCTACTATATCTCCTCCCATGTGTGAATTCAAACACAAGGGAGACTGACAAGGATTCACACTATATTCTTCTTAAATACCAGACACTTTTCCTGAAAGCCATGGAGTCAGTAAAATGGGGCTTTATTGTGGTTTAATAAAAAAATTGCACAGCTGAAGAAGATCCTGGGAATTACAAACCCAAGAGCCCAGTTACAGTAGAGTGAAAACTGATGACGAATCTAACTAGGGGTCAGAAATCTAACATGGGACTTGGATAAGAATAATCTGAACAGGTCAAGCGAGCACAGCCTCCATAAAAGGAAGGAAAACCCTGGACCGCTAGCCTGTTAAGAGTCATGTGAAAAAGTTAATAAAATAAAATCTAGATAAAGGTGACCAGGTAGGTATAATTTCAGTGGATTTTAAGAGAGCTTATCAAAGTGCCTCAAAAGAGATTAAGGAAAATAAATACTTATCAAGCAAGAGGCAAAGCCATGTCATAGATTAAAACTGGCTAACCAAAAAGAAACAAAAAGGTGATGGTACCTAAATTAGAGAGAAGTTAACAGGGCTGCCTCCATGAGCGAATTACACTGACGGAGCAGACAGTGAGTTGCAGTTTGCTGAAGAGACAAAATTGCCCTAGTTTGCAGAAATTATAAAGCATCTGAGAAACTCCTAATATATTTGTAACAGTGGGAATGGGAAGATGGGATTCACGTTAGAAAAATAAGGTAAGGCACCCTAGAAGAGTCTTAAGCTTCTCATGATAGATTCTGAATGGACCGGACCTTAAAGATCCACCTCCACCTCTGAGAACGCATGTTCTTCCCTACCAAGGCTTACAGTTCAGTGAAGATGTGCCTTGTGTGTCACAGCAATTCAAGCAGCAGATAGCATGTTTGTGGTACATTTTCAAAAATGAGAGATAGAAAATGATATAGTGAACAATGAAAATGCTCATCTGGAGTCCTAAAATTTAGTTGTTTCGCTGTAGATATTGCTAATCCAGGGAATATGTATGAACATACTTCCCTGTGATGAAACACCAAAAATTCAGACTTACCAAGCGAGCAAGAGAGACAAGCAGACAAGTCTTGACAGCCAAGTTCAAGTTCACTATCCCTTTGACAGTTCTGAAAAATGATCAAAGCCACCTTCTAACCCACAGGTAGCCCAAAATACGAGTGGAGAAAGGGCATGTCCAAAGTATAATGAAAAAATAGAAAAAACTACAGAGGTTTATAATATCCATCCCAGAGAATTCACTGTCACAAGAACTCACAGCCAATCATTTTGAGTCTTTAAAAAAAAAAAAAAAAAAAAAAAAGATTATTGCCAATTAACATCATTATTGCCCCAGCTAAGGCAAGACATTGTATTGCCAACTCCTGTCAGACATTCTGGGAGCTGGGATGAATGACTTCACCTCCTGTGCCAAAGTTTCCCCACCTACAAAAGTAGGATAAGGCTGACAAGAATATTTAGTGGCTTCATACACATGAAACATCTACCAAGCTTGAAAGGGAAGGCTATCTCTAAGAAAGATGAACTACCTGATCACAAGTTTGCCCATTTAAACCAATCACTTGCAAAAACAGAGGAAGTGTGTCCCATTGTTCATAAGTAAGCTTGCATTATGGAAGAGGTAGCAGTCAACCCCCTCAGACACCAGGCAGTGGGACATTGCCGCACAACTATCTGCTCCAGCAACACAAGATCATTTGCTCTAGATATCTGGCTCCCGACTCCAACAAATCTCTGTAGACTCCCCTCTCAGGAAGCAAGTTTTAAAGGCCACATCAAATGGCCATCCTCAAGTTGGCCTTTTCATCACACTGCAACCAGCCAAAGAATTTGCTCAAAAGGCACCTGAGAGGCAGAGGCAAGATGGCACATCCCCATGTGCTGTCCTGTGCCACTTTTGTACTGCCAGAGCAAACTTTGCTCAGTTTGCTACTCACTCATTTCCTGACAACCTACTGGACATTTGTTCTACAACTTCCACTGGTATTTGCAGTGCCTTTCCCTCCCTCTGCTTCCCAAGGGCAAAAGGATGCCCAAACTCTAGACATATGTGTATGCAATACTGCATTCATCCCTAGCAATGCTTACTGGCCTGTGCTCCTCTAACGAGTGACAACAGGGTCCTCCACACACACCATTCTACCAAGTTACTGAGCTAACGATCAGCAATAGGGGATTGACAGCTTTACCAAGGTCCAAGTAGGTCTATACAACCATCTCAAAGCTACCTGAATCCATATGCACCCCACACCCAGGCCTTGCTGAAGAACTGCTGTTTCCACAAGGGATTCCCACTCATGCTTCCCATCCAGGGGGACCAAAGGAAAATGTGATTATGTGGCAAAGCTAGGCTTTCCATGTTTTTTTTGTGGTTTTTTTTTTTTGTGGAGGAAGAAAAACAAAATAAAAAAGCCCCTAAGCCTCTTTTTGGGGCACCTCGCCAATGGCTCTGCAGATGTATTGCCTCGTGTCTCTGAGCCCATTTACAATGCAGTCCTGGCTGCCTCTGGACAAATATTTGACATAATTTTTTGTTTTGTTTTGGTCTGACAGCTCATGCAAGCAAATTCAATTTAAGGGAAGTTGGTTCAGTGCTTTTCATTAATGACACTCCAAGAAAAAAAATGTAATTCCCAGACTGAGGAAAAGAAAAAAAAAAAAAAAAAAAAAAAAACTTTTCATCATGTGAAACTAACACTGAGCAAAATCAATCAAACCCTTTCCACCTCCCTTCCACCTCGGCACGAAAGGATGCATCACTGAACAACACTGATTGTTCCAAGTTGTGATTTCTCACCTCAACTGCTCTGCAGGAGCCTTGCAGAGAGGAGACAAGGTGCCTAAGGTGCTAAAAAGCCATGAAGTGTTCCTTGTGCGCGATGGTGTGGGTGCTACGTCATGTATAAGGAAGGCTTCTTTTTGCCAATTTGAGGATGGCACAATTATTTCTCCTTGGCCATTTTAAATTCTGACGGTCATAATGGCCATAGCAGAAGCGTTCACATCGTGGCCTTGACAGATTCCAACAAATCTGCTAAATACCTTGTCATCACAACCTCAGACTCTGAAAAAACATCTAATTCATTACAAGGACACAAGGCAGCGGCAGCAGTGGCCATTTGAAAAAAAAGTCCCCCAGTCAGTCTAGTGCTGGGTTAACGGCACAATACTCAAGCCTGCTCTTTATGTACAAAATAAGGGTTTAGTTTGGGATTTTCAAGACAAACTTTAAGTGAGTTGGGTCCTTCCCAGATGCCAAGGTTTCATTGGGATGAGGCACATAATGAAAGGTCAAAACACAGGCCGATTGATCTTTGCCATTTCAGTTCCACATTAGGATCTTGAGGAATACCTAATGGAGGTCCAGAGAAGCATAAGTAGTGCAAGCTCTGTCCCCATTTAACACATCTCATCTCTATCTTCCAGCAATAACTTTCAGAGCTGGGAAAGAGAGGGCCCATATGCCCCCAAAGCATATTCACATCATGGGCTGTTTCCTACAGAGACCGATTGCTTTGGACTCGGATAGGTGGATACAAAAATTCAGCATCTAATCTGAACTCCTCCGCACTTACTCGTCCCAATACCTATCCGGGGGGGGGATCACATAGGTCCATCTGTACTATAATAGCCAAGGGGCAGAGGATAAATTACTTTGGGTATAGGAGAGAGGAAGATATTTATTTATTGATTTATTTAACACACACACAAGAATATTTAAAATAAATCCAAGCTGTTGAAAGCCTGGCTTAAAAAACACACTTAGGAGCAGCATAATGAATACCCACCAGCATTCAATAGCAAGTTGGAAATAGCCAGCAACCTACCTGAAAAAGCAGGATGTCCATGTTTGATAACAGGGACATGCAACGTGTTGCAGGAAGGACTGTACTAACTATACGCTAACAGAGGCACTCTCAGCTTAGACCTTGTTATGCCAAGGCTGAAGTCTTGCACCTGGGCATCCTTTGTCTTAATAATAGGCATTCATTTAATGAGAAAGAAGGAAAGTACTCTGAAATCTCACTCTGCAGCTCCCTTACAGCTGGAGTGAGCATGCTACAGATGAGGTACATTTGTGCTTCTCCACAAGTCTGACATTCTCTTCCCTCCATGGGCATGGCTAGGGAAGCCCCTGCAAATGGGATTTCTCCCAATTGGGTTTTTTTTTCCGTCCGGTACAAATCTATTTAGGCTGGAGATGCTTTATCTTCTCTCTGTCTGGGTTCTATTTGGAAAAAGCTCTGGCTCAGAAATAATTGCCGTTTGCTATAATTGGCGAGATGCAGGAAGGGAGTTTATACAAGTGGAGTCTGGTGCAATTTTGGGAGATTTGTTACGCTTAGCTCACTTCTATCAATTTCAGCAGCTCAGATGCTTATGACCTGTTGCTTGGCTTATTGTGAAAATGGCTTTTATTTACTGCACTTCCATTAAAAGATGAAATCCATGCACAGGGCTCACAGGGCAGAAAATCACAGTTTACGTCTCAGCTTATCTGCCTTCAGCGGCCTCAGCTCATTTTCACCCTGGCTCTCTCCCAGCTGCTATCAAATAACACTTCCAAGCACGGTTTGGAGAAGCCAAACCCTACAGCAGCCACAGGGTGCACTTGGACTTTAATGCTGCAATAGGTTGGGGCAGCTCAAAGCAGCCTCACATACTCCTGTAACATTGGCCAAGTGGAAAAAGGAGGGCACGGGGATGACCATGAGCTACACAGGCTCTATGCCCCAGAAAGGTGGCGGGGGCATCCTTATTTCAGTGCAGCTAGATGAATGTGCCACTGACACTACCCTGATACAGACTGGAGAGGGAAGGGACAAGTCTTCAGTACCTTAAGAATCACAGAGAATTTTTCCATCGTATGCCAGGGCAGTGTGCTCCCAAGGAAGGCTGAGGGATGGGGAATAGTTTGAATGTCCTTCCCTGTGAACACCTGCAATATTCTGCAACCTGAACCATTTAAAGGGGGAGGGAAGGGGAGGGGAGGGGCTGGGATAAAGCATGCCAGCTCCCCTTGCAAATGTATTTATTCACATTAAGTCCCCCGCAAGAGGCTGATTTAGTATTGAAAGGGTTCAAAATTCCCTCCAAGGCAGGGTTTTAACTGTGGCCTCCATAGGGAGTCATGGGATAGGGCTGGGAAGTAGTTAACATGCTAGTTTTCGATGATTCCATGCTTAGAAGCTTATTCTTGAGCTAGCTGTGTCTTAGGGGGATGTCTCCTGGGAGCCAGTGGTACGAACAAGGAAGCAAGGAGGGGGGTAGGAGGAAGTGTAACAGAAACAGGATGCCTGGGTCTCTGTGAAGTTGAGTGACCAGCCGGAAATATGAAAAGGAGAAGTCCAAGCTGCAATGAGGCCTGCTAGGATGGGAAGCTCTCCGGAAGAAGAGGCAGATTCCCAATGCCTGAAAATGTATTAGGCTGCAAAGTGCCAAGAAAAACAGAGGGCAGGGGAGGATCCCATATCAAAGAGGGACATGGCAAGGAAGGTCACTGAATCATCAGCTCCTTCAGGCTCTACCGGACCTGCCCCTTGCATGGGTTCCCCTGAAATGGTCCAGCAGATGCATATTTGTGCAAAGCAGGCTCAATGACACCACTGCTTGCTGCAGCAGTTTGCAGAGAGACTGGGTTCGGTTTCGTCATTGTGCGCTTACTCTTGTCATCCTGAGACGAGACTCTGAGCTGCATTAGCCTCAGTGTCAGGGAGGGAGACTCAGCTCAAACAGCAGGAGCTCTCCTGACCCTTCTGAGAGAGGCTGTTTAATACCAGACGTGACATCTCCGAGGGCAGCCAGAGATGGGTTCCCTTCGCCAGTGCAGAGTTGCTAAGGTTACCTTTTCAGCTGCCTAATTAGAGAAGCTGTCATTCTCTGGCAAAGATCAGGAGGAGCCAGAAAAACTTTTTTAAAAACACAGACAATTTGTACTGCACTACAGCAAGAAACCATCACCTAATAGGGCCATGTGTCGGAGCAATTATACCACCATTGTGACATCCTGCTCCCCATTGCCTGGGCGATTGGTGGAACAGTGCGCAGAAGGAGAAAAGGTGGCTGAGCAGGAAAGCGGAGCAACAGCTGTCTCTGTTCAGAGGAAGCAGCAAGCCCTGGTTTATACAGGCTATTTAAGCCCCTGTTCTCCCTCCCACTCCCTTTCCTTGCAACGGCCTGGCCTTACATTGAAAATAATCCCCTCTTTCACAGTTTCTTTGCATGCCACAGTCCTTTCTAATACAAGAGAAATGGAGCCCCACTTCACCCCAAAAGACAAGGGTCTGCTTTAGATGTTCCACCCCTTTGTATCCCTGTACCATAACACACTTACAGATGGCAACAGTAAACCTCTAAATTTCCCTCCAAAGTAGTCATTAATCTTGATTTACAGATGGGAGAAAACAGAGGGACAAAGAGCAAGCGACTTTTCCAAGATCACGTGAGTCAGTGTTAGAGCCAGGAACAGAATATCACAATGATGTACATCGCTTCTAGCTACAAGACTCCACTCCCTAAACTGGAGGGTAGCTAATTGGGTAGGGAGTGGAGACAGATTCACCTCCTAGTACTACACTGTGGCACCTCAGTCGCTTTCCCAGCTTACAGAGCCTGGCAACAAGGACAGGGAGACAGGGTACGAAGGTCGAGTGTTCAAAATCCCTTTGTGGAACCAAGGAAGATTACATGACCCCAGTCACCTGCACAGTGAGAAGGCAGGGTACACCACCTGCAAACTAGCATTTGGTTGCTGACTGGAGAGTCTGCCCTTTGTACGTTTTGCAGTCTGAGGCTTGCCCTATGCAGTGATGGAAGAACTGCAGTACAGCCTCTTCTCACAGAAATGGACACAAGTGAGTGATGGCTTGCAAAAAAATAAAATAAAATAAAATAAACCAAAAAAAAACACAAAACAAATAAAGAAAACATTTATTCTCCTTGAGCAGCTTTCCCACAATTCCAGAAGCTGGGGCAGGAGGAAGGAAGGAAAATATTCCTTTGAGAAGGGCTTGAAACAGGCTACACCTGGGATTATATCACCTTTCTCAGCTGCTCCGGTGCCCAACTCTGGTGTCAACACTGCCAGGCAGGATCCAGACTAGTGTGAAGCCATGGGGCTAGGCCACCATTATTAGTTCCCTGTTGGGAAGCTAGCCATGAAACAGCTTGCATGGCTCTTTGGACTCCTTGGAGTGGAAACCCCACCATGTGGGCATTATTGCCCCCGAGGAATAGCACTTGGGTATCATGGACATTTCAGAAACACAGGGTCAAGAGACAAGACAAGGAGTAGCTGCAAGAACCCCAGATATGAAACATTCATTCCAGTCTCTCTCATCACATCTTCAAACACCACCCACCCACCCAGGGGCTGTCAGATATGAACAGTAAAAATATTTGCTCTACACCCACCCACCCCAAAAGAAAAACACCCTTAAATAACATTGGAAACTGGAACTTGCAAGGAGGTAAAAGGAGGTGGGAGTGAGGAATTTTTGGAGAATCTTGTCTTTATCAGGAGCTGCCTGACGCACGCACAGCAGTCTGGGGCTCGAGGCCTCCTAATTCACATTGCCATAGCTGTCCCCCATCCTTGTCCTCCCCACCCCCTGCAGATCTAGCAATAGATTAAGCATATGCCCTATAATTAAAAACAGAAGTCTCTGACTATCTACCAGTGTAAAAGTGGGGGGGACCCAGAATTTAACAGGGGTGGGAGGGGAGATGGCAGAGAATCAGTATGGCCCAATACATTTTAGAAACTGGTTCGGTGAAAGGGTACCTTAAAATAAGAGGCAGGCTGCAGGTCAGCAGCCAGCTACAGCATTTGCTATTCACATCACTAAACCTGAAAAGACTCCATAGAGGGCTTGGGGAGGTGAGGGAGAAAAGAGGCACTATTAGATAATCACCCATTCTTTGAGCTTGATCCTATGCTCCCGCGGACTGAGGGGCCCCAGCATGCAAGGTGCCGTACCGAAACAAAAGCAGTCCCTGTCCCAACTAAATGCAAAACTCTAGAACGCTTGGTTCAGAGATGATGCTTTTTTATCAGACCAACTAAGAAATCTGGGTCCAACAGCCAAGAGACTTGAACCCAATGGCCTCAAATTCCAACCCAATGCCTCATTCATAGACCATCCACCACCACCACTGTGATACTGGTCCTTTGCCGCATAGCCCATCTGCCTGCCTGATTTCATGTTTGCTTCTTGAGCCGTGTGTACAGAAGACAGAGCAGCAAGCTGAGATGAACTGCGCTGTGAATGTCTGCAAAGAATGCGAATGGCCAAAGAGCAGGAACGGTTCAGTATCATGTCATGCTCTGAGCCACTCTCCTGGGAGCCAGTGACTGCCTGCTTCATTTTCTTCCCTAGTTCATAATTAAGATGGTGCCGTTTGGCTAATCTATTATGCAGATGCCTACTAAACAGCTGTGAAAAATTTGTTTTCATTTGTGAGCTTTCAGACCCTCCTAACTTTAATTGAAAACAAAAGGCAAGAAGGTTTGAAACAGCAGGAAGTAGAAAAAGGCTGATGGGGAGACATCTGGATTAAGGGAGCACAGAAGAAAACAAGAGGGTTGTGCCAGCTTGTACTTGAGAAGCAGGGTCCATTACAGACCCTTGGCTTTATTCCCTTGTATCATATCTACTCCTTACAATGCTTATGATCTACCAAAGTATGCTGAAACAAGACCTACCATCTACAAGAGCAAGCAAGTATACAAAGCTCCCTCCACTGGCTCCCCTTCCTCTCGAGGAAATGATTTCCCAACATAGGTTTAACAGGCCAGCACTTCTGCTCTTAAGCCTGGTGTATATTTGGGGCTCTTTCCTACACTACACATTACACCAGTATGAATGTGTAAACTCTGCATCAAACTACACACTCTTCCTTTACTGTAGGCAAGGCCAGTACTGCTTAAAAAGTCAATTAGCTGCATGTGCGAGTTAAGTCTTAATAGGGCTGGTTGAAAATTTGTCAGAGCTGTTCTTTGAAAAAGCTATTTTGGTTAATTGAAACATTTCAAAAAAATATATAAAATTTGCTTAAATGATTCCAAGAAAAAAAAATAAATGAAGACTTTGATAATGTCAAGATACTATGTTTCAACATTTTCAGA
The DNA here is from genome assembly GCF_000455745.1 of Alligator sinensis. Taxonomy (NCBI): domain Eukaryota; kingdom Metazoa; phylum Chordata; order Crocodylia; family Alligatoridae; genus Alligator; species Alligator sinensis. The sequence goes on along the minus strand of NW_005842187.1, from coordinate 1,123,851 downwards.
AGAGAAGATTTAGTTTATATATAACCATTTCAGAATAGAAAAAAAAAAAAATCCTGAACTTTAATGGTCTAATTCAGAATGAAATATTTTCATTAGTCTGAAATAAAGCTTTAGGGATTGTTTTGCCCCTAAAGAAGTATCTCAATTTAATGTTCTCCCCCCTCCAGAACAGAGAAAAGGTTCATAATCTTGACATTTCCAACAAAACAGAAAATCACCTTCTTAGCCACACCTGTGTTTCCAACAAGCACTTTTCTCCTCAGTATAGATAAGCCCTTCAAGGTTCTCCTGATGGCCAAGCTGACACCTTAAGTACAACAGGTTTTCCCTCCTCTGCTCATGCCAAATGTGGGAAAAACACCATTTTCCATTTGGCTAAAATACTAGAAAAAAAAATAGTCCAGAGGAGCCAAGAATGGAAAAGCAACTTACTGGACAATAAGAAAGTCTAGCATAGACGGTTTTCTACTTGCTACCCCAGTGTCCCCATTTAGGGGCCAGTGTGATGGAGTTCCCAGAAGGACCTGAGAGGAGCAGGTCCGTGCAGTCCCTGCCATGCGGAAAAGATCAGCTTACCTCAGCCTACGCCACCACAAGATGAGGACAGTGTCCTCATGAACAATCCTGTCAATATACCAGGCAAATTTATATTTTAGATAACACTTTCCAGGGCCCCAAGGCACCTGTCTGCCATGGCTTAAGATTCATCTCATCACTGAGACCAGCATTATTCATTTCATAGGTAGGGAAATGGGGACACTGCAAGTTTGCTCCAGAGCATCTGCACACCCATGCCCTGATGGAAACTCTAGCATAGCTTCTTGGCTACCAGAGCACAAAGTGGATTCGGGAAAGGCAGCAACAACCGACTGGCCTGCAGTAGCCGAATAAAGATGCAGGAACGTCACCCGGCCGAGATGGCATAGCTCTGCCGCAGAAAGGAGGGTTCAGTCACCACAGACTGTCTCTCCATGCGCTGATCTGCCAGCAAAGGAGATAGTAGTGTAGCCTAGGCTCACACCAGGTTAGAAAGAGGATCGACACGGTCGGGTTCCTTAACCTTTGTAGGCTTATCATAAGTCCTCTCTCTCAGTGGTTCTGGAGGTCAGGCTTGCATACACCTATGGAAACTTTCTATCACTGCCCTTTAAAAACTGTAGTTCCTGGATTAATCCAGCTTTATCACAAAAGGCATGGTACCTTGGCTATTAAGCCCACAGTGGGGCCCCCCAATTCGTGTGTGCCCTTCAGCCATCAAGGCCAAGTTGAGGAGTCCCTTAAAACAGCTTTTGCTGGATCAATCCAATTTCTTCTTTGCAAAAGAAGCTGGAAAGAGGTAAACTAATACCCCTCCTACCTGCCCCCAGATACCTTTAGAGTTTTATAGAGGCAGCAATCAGAAGCAGCAGTGATAAAACAGTAACCCTGTGTTAACAGATAATCCTTGCTTTTTATGCTACAACAAGGGTTTATATTCCAAACAACATTTCTTCCCCGTTATAAACCTCTCCCATTAATAGAGGCTGGGAGCAGCCCTGCCATGCTCTCTCTCCTACCAAGGCATGTCTCGCTGCACATTGTAATCAAAATGTAACCCCACACCCCCAAGAGAGCCATTCAAACTGGCCCAGGTAATTCAAAAACAAATTTGCACCCATTCCTG
>NW_005842187.1:1119034-1122177 GCF_000455745.1 Alligator sinensis | reverse complement strand
GAGGAAAGGCTATATGGGCTAAGACATCCTAAAAAATTTGTTTTGAATGACTCACCGTGCATCATAAACCCAGCGGGGAAGATTGCCAAAAAGATGAGCACCAGCCAAACATAACTCCTGGATCACACTCCTCCTCACCTGGGAGGAAAGTGAGCTGGGGGAGCAGCAGAAGAAACCCAGCAGTGGTTTGTCTGCAGGATTTCTCCCCTCAGACAGGCCCCTGATGCTTCCGCGGTGGCCCCCAAAGGGAGTAAGGGTCTCTCTCGCTCTACCCAGCTATCCAGGGATTTGGTATTATTCTACAGGGCAGCCAAGATGATGTAATTTGGAAGCAGTGTATTACACAGATTTGCAAGCAAATTGCCCTTTCCCCAGGGGCTCCTCAAAGCACACAAAAAAACCCTTCAACGAGGAAGGAATGATTTTTAAACTGCCTTTTAAAGCGAATCCAGGTGTGGGAGTCTCCCTATGTATGCACAAAGTCCAATAGGTTTGACTCTACAAACTGCATGTCAGCAGAGAGATCCTGGGCAACAGGCATTTCAATGACACAGCAAGTGGGGTCTGAGCCTGAAGCGGTCTCATGTCTTTGGCACAGAGGAGTGTGGCCTGCCCAGTTTAAATCCAGACCTTTTTCCATTTCCCTTTCAGGTTGCAATGCATTAAAGGACACTTAGGCATTCAGCAGAACACACAGTAGCGAACCCTGCATATGTCTTTAGGTTACACACTGCTGCTTTAGAAACGCCTCAAGCCAGCTGTCACCAGCCTACACAAAGTCCTCTCAAGCTGGCACTCCATGTGATAGCACAGCACCCAAATCTAGCACTGCCTCCAAACAGCAAGGGCCAGCACTACAGCTCTGGAGGGGTAGGAAAAAGAAAGGAGAGGGAGGGGGGAAGAATGGAAAATAGCAACAGGGCTAGAATAATCATTTGCTACTAAGCAGTCTAATGGAATTATTTGCTGTGAAACCTCAGCTACTAGATTCATGAAATTAGTAAAAATGACAGCTGAGCTTTTTGTTTAAGTTTCTAGTCATCACGGTTGTAGAGAACAGCTAAAAGAGATGACAATACAGAAGTTCAAAGAACCAAGGCAAATAGACTTAAAGTAACAAATGAGGCTTATCTCAAAACTTTTGTGGGGCTTGACTCAGGATTTCGGATACCTGAAATTGGCTATACCATGGGTCCCCTTCTTAGCCGACAGCAGGATTGCTAGACTTGCCTCCCCAGCAGGTCTGTTGTGAACAGATCCCTCATAACTCAAAAATATCAAGAAAGAAGTGCTTAAAGAAATATTAGAATAGCTTTGCTCTCCCACCTCCCGGCCACTAAGGCAGTCCTGAATGCTATATTTTACATCAGTCACTTCTAAGTGAACACACGGCAACATCAGAAGGCTTGGGCATTCAGTACAGCATCAGAGAAAAGGAAGAGCTGGGCTGCAAGAAGAAAAACCCTCTCCTCCATCACACTCCCATAGAGAAAATAAAGGGCATGCAACTGCAGCCCAACTACTAAGGGCTGTGATTAATCAAATCTCATAGACTCAGGCAGGGGGACAGCCTAAAATCAGCACCGGAAGGGAAACAAGAGACACTGAAAATGCTGAAGAAGTAGGGACGGCTAGAAAAGCAGCATTCCAAATCTGCATGTGAAAAAAGACTGCTGAAGCACTGACATTTCTTATTCCGCAACAGGATGAAAGCTAAACTGTTCTAATTTTGTTTCCAGGACGGAGAAGAGGGGGAACCATACACACTCACTCCAGAATAGTCAACAGTCCAGGGGTGGGCAAAATGTGGCCCACGGACCAGATGCAACCCACCGGGTCATTCCATCCAGGCCACGGGGCCCCTAAAAATTTAGAAAAGTAATATTCATCTGCCCCTGGCTACCTGTCATGTCACCCTTGATGGCTTGCCAAAACTCAGTAAGCGGCCCTCCGCCCGAAATAACTGCCCACCCCTGCAATAGCCTAATATTTGGGGAACCAACCTAGAAACTAAGATTCCCTTCAAGCCCCTGCTGATCCAAATTTTGAACATGGATTTGAACATGAGCTCCCCATACCCAGTTACTTGTTCTAAAGGGATAGAGTTTATTCTAGGGTTTATTCTCTCTAGCCTGGTTTTGACTAGTATGTCCACCCCAGATGCAAGGAGTCTTCTTCACAAAGGTAGCAACACAGGTTTCCAAGGGAAGGAATTCAAGGGGGGAAATGGCTTCAATAAATCCACGTTCTCTGGCAGAAACCATTCAGATGAAAAAGTCCCCAACCTGCTCTGGCCGTACGCAATAAAGTTGTCAGTCAGTAGGTGGCATGCTTTCCTTAAATCAGTGTGCCGCTAGAAGCCATTTGAGACAAGAGGACCTGACTGCTTGCAGCTGTGAGGAAAAAGGGACATTGGCCCCAGTGTTGCAGGCAGTTAGCACACTACAACTCCCTCTCCTTTCCCTGTAGTTTCAGTGGGACAGGATATTTCCTTTGCGGTCTAAGGAGCTGCCCTACAGAGCTGAGGAACAGGGAGGAAATGGCTTCAACAAATTCACAAGTAGTCTTGAATCTGGAAAGATCAAATACAAAAATTACACCCCCTGCCTAGACATTACCTTGTCCCTGCCATAATGGAGCTCAACTAAAATGGAAAAAATAAATAAAATAAAATCAGGAAATACAGGGTTAGTGCTTTAAGAGCCATGGCTTCACACATCCCTGATGCTTTGCACACAAGGGACACATTCAAGGGAACAAAGTTGAAGCAATTTTAGTTTTACATTTATAGCACACATTTAGCAAGCTGTACAGTATGGGAAATGTATCCCACAAGGCCGCTGTTAAAAGCAAGTTAACTGTACCAATTCTCTCTCGCACATGTTAATCTTGATACTAAATGCCTTTCCTCACTGAGGGTCTGGACACCTGATGTTTGCACCTGTTTAACTAAGAAGCAGGGAAACATCCAATATAAGGCAGCACCCTTGAAACTTAAAATTATTCAGTGTAGTTATTCCAGGGGGGGAAATAACAGTAAGCATCAGGGGTAACAACACCAGACTTCAGACTGCCTCATGTACCCACTTTCACTATAGGGAAAATTTTTGCTCAGTGCAGAAGGATTACTATAGACTCCTTGC
>NW_005842187.1:1111971-1119024 GCF_000455745.1 Alligator sinensis | reverse complement strand
CCCGCACGCGCGCGGAGAAGCACTGTAATATGTGATGTCTAATACAGGCAGCTACCCTGGAAGAGATGGGCATCTGTCCACCTTGCACACTAGTTTACAAAACAGGTAAGTTGTACCGACACTCCTGTATCCAGACCCCAAGTGTGCATCTGTAGCGAGCATTTTGTATGCCGCATCCTTCTTTTAGCATGCAAATCATCTGAACGAGTCTCCACAATTCATGCTCCAAAGATGTGTCTGTGGACTTCAGTCACTTCATTCCCTCAGCTTCCCCAGCTGTAAAATGTGAATAACTAAACCATGTTCCTTCATATACCCACAAACAGAAAACTGGCATATTTACTTGAATCCAAGATGAGTTCCATCCAACCCCCAACCTCATTCAACATAGAGGAAAGGGGAGGGGAAGCCTTTCATCTTAGATTCAAGTGGGATGTTGGGCATGCAGGTGGAAGGGGACAGGCAGGTGGCTGCTGCCTCTGACTCCAGCCCTGAGCTCGAGTCAGGGCTAGAGTCAGAGCCACAGAAGCCACCTGCCTGCCCCCCTTTACCTGTCCTCCCCCTCACTACTACTTACTGTCAGGGACAGCTCCAACTCAATACCCTCCTGGGGCACAGAGTACAGTAGGAGCAGATAACACTGGCTGCTGCGTGGCCAGGAAGAGGCCAAAGCTTCCATGTTTTCTATCCCTGGGAGGCAATGGAGCCGGAGCTATGCCTGACTAAGTGGTTGGGGGACAGGGGAGGGAGGACAGAGTCTACAGGGATGCAGGCACTACAGGGGGAGTTGACAGTCTGGAGTGGGGTAAAGAAGTGGGGGGCTGCCTGCCCCCATGTTGCACGTGTCCCCCCGCCCGCTTTCCCAACTGTAGCAGCAGTAGGGACAAATTTAAGATTATCCTCTAATAATTAGATTCTATACATGAAAAAATTATAAATTTTCCATATATCAAAACATTTTAAATTCAAAGTCACTTTGGATTTGGGGAATACAGTAAACTAAGTTTGCTCCTTCCCTCCCTCCTCTCACCTGGGAAACCAGTTTTCTTTAAGGCAAGTTTAATATAAAAACAGAGAGAGAGAGACAAGCATATCTGTTGCTGAATGCTGCAAAACCTGGATGCTCACACCATAAAATAGCCAGGCCTTCAATTGTTTCCATGATGCCACTTTTAAAGGAGAGGGTGGGTGGTGAAGGACTTGTGCTGGGTATATTTCAGTGAGACATTTACAGTCTCCCTCCTGAGAGCTGTCCCAGCAGCAGCAGCCCCTGTGCCTGTCAGCTGGACTCTGCTATCCTGCCTATGCCCAGAAACAATTTTTCAAGCACTCAAACTTTATTATCCAATTTCTCCAGGCTGCGTGGAGGGCACACGCCTCCTCCGTGAGTGCTATTTCTGCCAAGTTCCAAAGCTGCTGGAGCTGTGTGAAAGTAATTCCCACCCACTGCCACTGCCCCTGGAAGACTATTTCTTTCCCATCCATGCATAACTCAAATCACTACAAGAATTCCCCTCTAAAGAATTCATGCTCAGGCCCAGATCAAGCACACAACATTGCTGGTCCAAGAGAATTCAGCAACTGAAGGAGGGGGGAGGATATTGTAGAAATTGGTTTTCAACCTTCACCTACAGCAATCACTAGCTAAGGCTGGGTATAGTGCACTGTAGTTCAGAAAGCTCCTTGGGATCCTTCAAGATGAAAGGTGCAATATTACAGGAATGTATTATATCCAGGGGCTTTGTTACAGTACACATTTCCTGGCATGGTTTTATTGCAAGAACATGAAGTTCACCTGAAGCTAGGGGCTGTTTGGATGACAAATGTGCCCCCAAATACTTCCCCTGGCACCACAAAATATTAAAGAAGTAAGAGCCCTGATGTGAACAAGTCAGCCCCAAGCCACAACCACCCCAGGTACCCTTTAGGGGAGGCTAACAAAGACCACCCACCTTAGGCAAGGGAAGTACCATATATGGTTCATCTTGCTAGATATGCACCTTCAGCATCTGATAGGCAAGCTTTGTCCAATCTGTCCTGCCACCATAATGCTACAGAAGCAGCAGGAACAATAAATGATCCCTACTCTTCCTCTCTGAATGATCCCAGAGGCTTGTTAGGAGCAGTGATGCCCCAATTACCAAGACTATCACATACAAGGGACCTCCAGTGGCCCAGCTCGCCTTGCAGCTCAAAGCCTACCGCATCTTCTGCAGAGTCCAGCAGCCTGTGAGTCCCCACTTCAGACAAGGAGCTGGAAATAGAGACCCACACACCAACCACCTGCAGACTTGATTACTACCTCTGATCAAACACAGCCCCACCCCGGAAAAGCCCCAACCAGTATGGGACAGCAGCCCCTCTACAGACCAACATAAACGAGTGCTTGCACAGAATTTCAGTGTGCTCCACTTAGATGGGGAGCCAAAATCCAGCTCAAGGCCTCTCCCCCAAGTAACACAACCATTTTCATGAGCACAACCTCCCACTGGAAAATAAACAAGTCACCACAATGGGAAATGTTCAGGAATACAGAAGAGATTTTGTTTCCTAGGAGCTGGGCCCTGGACTGTGGGACTCCATGCCACAAGAGATTCAGAACGTGCAGGGGTCCGATCCATTCATACCTGAATGCCTAACATGGCTCTTCATCTCAGCTTCCCCAAGAATATCTTTGCACAGACCCTACAAACTGATCGAGGCCTATTGCCATCTGGGGAAGGAGAAAGATTGCTGTTGTTTCTATTTTTAGCTGAAAAGGAAGAACTCTGTTGCTACCACGAAAGAGCCAAGGTGGTACCCTGCTTTAGCCCCAGAGTCTATGGCTGAGCAGAGAAGATGAGGAAAGATAAACATGCACTAGTAATTATATCAGCTGCAGAAGCCTGACAAGTTCATCAATAATCACCCTCCTCCCGCCACCTTCACTGGGCTCGAATTCTCCTTCCAGTCACTGCAGACAGAAAGATTGAGGATTTAAGAACAAAGTGTACACTTAGGTACAAAGAGGAGGGAGAGTCCAAAACCAATATTAACAAGCAGGATTCTGAAGCCCTGGAAGAATGTCCTGGGCAAGTTACAGGACAGGAGGGAGAGTTTATAGAGCCTCTTTCATTTCCATGGTAAAGGTCCCCCTCCTTTTCATGCAGCAGCTCTTTTGATGTGCACAAGAATGAAGAAGTGTGAGCAACAGGATGACAGGGCTTGCTCCCTCATGTTCCTTCTGCAACACAGTTTTTCATCTGACAACTATATTGAAAGTACCACACAAGTGGCCGCCGTGATCCAGAAAAGCTAAATCAGGGTTTTATACTCCTCTCCTCTCAACAGCTGTAGGTCATCCTCACAGAAGAGACAGCTTTATAGCCAAGAATTAAAATGGGGGCAATTGGCAGGCATCTATTCTGATATTCAGGTGAGTGGTAAACAGACTTACTGCAAGGCAGGAGAACAGACCCAGTATGAAGAAGGAGCCATGATGTTCCCAGCGTGTCCGACTCACCCATTTGGGCCAGAAGGGCGCTGGGGTAGAAGCAGTAACTGCAACAAGCTCCCAAGTAAATCCCGTGTTCAAATCATCAAAACCTTCAGGTCACTCGGGCCAGAGGAAAGTGGAACAATTCAAGGCACATCCTCTTTTCCCTCAGCTGCAGACTGTCAAGAAGCAAGCTCCATTTCAGGCCCACCCCTCCGCTCCCTCCCAATGACACCACTCCCAGATATACTATCATCCCACACAAGCCTGGTGTTTGCTATTGCAGCAAGCTATTGACATGGGAGTGGTGAATCATGAAGCTGATGTTACAGAACAGTTGGTTAGAGGCAAAAATCCTGCATTGCTGCCAGCTCCTATTTTCTGTTGCTTGATCCCATATTTTAGGGATGCTACACGTTCAGCCGGTGGTACACCAACCAATAATCCAGGGAGCTAGAAAGAGACAGGAACAGTAGCCAGTCTGGGAAAGAGAGAATTGACAGCAAAGGCAAAGGGAGCTTGCTGGCAACCCTGAGATGCTTAAGGCCTTTTGGGGAGAAAGGGAAGGGGAACTGAGCCAAACAGGTCATCTGACAAGACCCACAAGAACAAGCTTTAACCAGCCAGCTGCTCCTTCCTGGTGGGTGCTGAGTGCAATTCCATTCCTCCCTTCCACAGACAACGCGCACGCATGCGTTAAAGCAGCCTCTCTAGCATCTCGGTGCTTCTGCCCAAGATGGGTACGCTGCAAAGGGGAGGTGAAAGGAGGAGGAGACAAAGAAATGAACAGGGGTCACTGGAGATACCCAGCCCTTCAGCAAAATATGGCTGATCTCTTACAGAAAACCCATGAATGCTAAGCAGCATGTGATTGCTGTGGTACAATTCAGCCTTCCCCATTGCTTACTAGTTCTTTTAGAGTAGGCCCAAATGCTGTCAGGGCCCCGTTGCTCTAGGCTGGGGTGAGGTGAGACGATCCCCGCGTTCAAGGATTTTATTTAAAAGGACAAGACAGGCCAATGCTGGGAGGGAAGACAGAGGTGAAGCGATTTGCCCAGGGTCTCACAGCAGGTCAGCTGCAGAGCTGGGAGCAGAGCCCATGTCCCTGACTCCACAGTTGCTGGCTCAGCCTTTCACCATGTCACTTCAGTGCCTCCAACCTAAAGCTCAGTGCTGACTCTTGAGCAGAGACCATGGTTTTCCCGGGCCCTGGAAAGTGCTTTCTGAAACAACACGAGCAACTTAAATCATAGAAGCAAAGAAGCCAGGAGGTCCCTGGAGCTATGGAGCCAGGTGGGAGCAACGTGTTGATGCTGCAGTTCGGAGGTTTGGCCCACACAACCACGACTGAGCACCCCCTGCCTTCGCACCCAAGGGACAGCTGCATTCCTCAGGACAAGTTCACTTACTCCCACTCACATCCAGACCAAGGTGTTTTCCTATCCACTGTCCCTCAGGGATTCCCAGCATCATGTTCCCCCCACTGTCCCGCCTCACCCTGCTCCCAACTGCAGCTCATTAGTGCAGCTGGCTGGGCACTTTGTATTTTATTCCAGTGCATTAGGAGAAAAACAAAACCAAACAAACAAACAAAAAAAAGATGACAATGCACCTAGGGCTCCAGACTTGCCAGGTTTCCCCCATCCCACTTTCTTCTCAGCTTGCAGGAGGGGATGTAGAGCTGCTTCTTTACCAAGATGAGACCTGACGGTCAAGCACTCCTCCTCTGGAGGCTTCATCCCCACGCTGCACAGAACCTCAGCTCTTGCCTCCTTTCCCCTCCCTCTGCAGGATAACCCACACACACATCCCCGACAATAACAGAGTCAACTCCATCTTCCTAAATACAGCAGTTACCAGGTGACTGGGAAATCTCTTTTACTGCTGATGCTGCTAATGGAAAATTTCTTCCCTTTCTCTATCGCCTGCAAAGCCAGTCATGGTTTCCCCAGCTCCTGCAGAGTTTGTCTTTTGCAGAAAAATGGAAAGACAGGAGGCATGGGGATGGAGGAGGTAAGGCTGGCAGGGAACAGATAACTGAAAATGGCTGCAGACCTGTTCGTTCCTTTGTTTCTTAAATCAGCAGCCTCATTCGGCACAGATGAGTGCCAGCTCCATCCAGTATTTGGCCTCTCTTGTCCCAAGCAGTGATAAGCCAGCCTGTCATCAGCGAATTTCCATCTCTCACTCGTCTACAGCAGGCAAAGTATATTAAAGTTAATGTAGAGACTGCGCAGCAGAGTGACCCAGCTTCCTCTCTCACCTGGTGTATACAGGGTAGAGGCCACAGGAGTCAGGGGGTGAGCCAGAGAAGATGATCACACAACTATCCCCTCCAGAAGGAGATCAGAAGCTTTGCCCATTGACAGGCAGATCCAGGACACCAGATCCTGGACATCAAGGACACTGCTTCACCTGGCATCTTCAATACCATTAACTGTCGCCATACTGTCTGGACATTGGGAATCGTAAATGAATTAGCAGATTCCCAGCAGTTTGCACAAAACATTCAATTCATTTATGTGGCACCACTGTCTAAGCTAGTTATGTATAAGGATCCTGTCCATTACACTGTGTGGCTGCTACTGTAATCAGTAACAGAAGCAGGCAGTAGTGTCGAGGGAAAAGAGAGAGACAACAAGGAGGAGGGGAAAAAAAAGTGGCGGTGCTGCTCTCTCCCTATTCACAAAGCTGCAGCTGGAGGAGGGCAATTCCCCAGTTTGTTGTTTATGAATCATCCTCGATGTACCTGACATAGTACAGATGCGAACAATACACCCACTCTCAAAAGCTTCCCAGCAATGGAGCTGTTATACACCATACAGCTTGACCTTTCATATCCCCCTTCCTGCCCAAGTGAACACGGGCTGGCCTCCAGCATGAAGATGGCATACATGCATTTCCAGCCACCTCAACATGCTAGAACAGGCATCTAGTGAAAGTAGCCTGAAAACAACCCTCCAGTCTCTTCCCACCCTACTATGCTCTTACCATAAGTGACAAATACTTTCTATGCCTGCCGTTGGACCAAGCCAACATCCGGGTTACACAGCAAGGCAGGCAAAAGGAGTCTACTTAAGGAGTCAGTGTGCTTATTAGCATCACATACATCATGAAGTAGCACAAGAGGTCTTGGCTAGTCCCATTTTGTCCACAGGGAGCATGAGTTTAATTGCTTTTGGTCCCACCCATCTGAGGCTTTTAATGTTCCCCTCCCCCTACCGCATGCAAAGAGGAACGTATGGTCCCTGTAATGCAAGGTAGGGAAGCGCAGCTTTGTAGTATGCCAGGATCAAGAGTATACCTGTACCCTGCTGGCACACCTGAACCCTGCTCCACCTGCTTCCTCCCTCCCCGCTCAAAAGAAGGAAATGAGGCTTAAACCCACCCTGCCCAGTTGCTAGTGTCGAGTTATTCCTACCCTCTTACTGTTTGCAGTTCAGCTGCAAGTCTAGGAGGCTCTGTCTATAGTTAATCTTCTGTTGCCACTAGCTGGTCAATATGGGTACTCTTGCAAAGCAGCAATTCTTTAAGGATGCTCTTTTGAAGCTTTAACACAGACTTTTCTTTCCCTTACA
>NW_005842187.1:1101624-1111961 GCF_000455745.1 Alligator sinensis | reverse complement strand
AGGAAAATAAGAGGTACTGATGGCCTGCTGAGGGGGCTGCTGCATTTGCTGCTGACCTGGATCTACTACATTCAAATATCACCTAAGACGGAGGCATAAAGGACCTGCCCGCACCACCCATTTCAATGGACATTCCACAGATTCAGGCAGCAGCAAGCAAAACTTTGAGGTAGTAGGAGCAAAAACTAGTCAGAGCGCACAGAAATCTGTGATCAAAATAACACAAAACGTATCACATTGGTGGCCCTCTGTAGGCTCTGTTAAAAATGACTGGAGATTTTTTTTGTCAGATTGGGTTCTTTCCCCCCAAAAATGATTTGGCAAAACAAGAGTGTTTACAGAAACATCTCTATTTTTGACTTTTTTTGTCAAAACATGGGTAGAATAGCATCACAAACCCGGCTGGTTTCCTGCCAGCTCACTAGCAAGCTGATTAGGAACCAATTTTCCAGAAGTCTCTTCCTGAACCAGGGTCTCCAGATCTGCTGTAATCCCACCAATAGTGTCCGAGGGCAAGGGAACCTCAGGACACCCAGAATCCTGAATCGAGGTTCTGGGAAATTGGCCCTTAACAAGCTTGCAAGTAAGATGGCAGAAAGTCAGTCTGCACTGTGCTGCTTGTTTAATTGGGTTTTGTTTCATTTCTTTTGGCTAAAAAGAGTTGGGTGGGAATAAAATAGAGATTCTCTGTAAACTTTTTTTTTTTTTTTTTTTTTTGAGAGAGAGCACGCGTGCGCGCCCAGTTTGATCAAAAATTCCCAACCACCAATGAAAACAAAAAAAGCCCTACAGAAGAGCCAAGGAGGGTCAGTTTATATAGCAGGGTTTTCAGGTCCAGCCTCTCTGAATCCCTGGAACTCAGGGTCATTCAACTTCTCCTGAAATCATGATTCTAGTGAAACCCACTTGTTTTGCCCCCAGGAATACACTTTCCCTTCCCCAACAGATTACTCTTTCAGGAGAAGTTCGACTTACTTTTTTCCTGGATAGAAATGAAGACTGTGAGACGTCAGAATTTTCTGCGGGGTAAGTTTCAACTGCCTCATAAAGACGAAGCTTAAAACATTAGCCAAGTACAAGGAAAACCAAACCTGGATGAGTCAGACTCATGCATCCTATCGTACTTAATACAAGGCATAGTATCTCTTTTGCAGGTGCATCTGTGAAGCATGAACAGTCACAGAACAGAACCGAGGCTAATGGAGTTAAGTGACTGCGCCAAGGTGACACAGCAACCAGCAGCAGAGCAAGGAATAAGAACGAAGACTTACTTCTTACTGACTTGCGGCAACTTCCAGACCATATTGCTTCAGCTTATGCAGCTGCACAGTGCTGCCTGTTCTAGCCAGCTGCTTGGGCGAGAATGGTAGCAACAAATTAGAGGGAAAGAACAGAAACTGCTTTCTCCCACAAGGCACATTCAGATCCATTGCCAAGCCTGACAGATTTTCAGGCCAGGAGCCACCTCATCCTAAAGGTAGTTCCTTTCAGGAAACAGTTAGGGAGGAACAGTAGTACCACTTCACACCTGCATCACAGCCCCAGAGTTAAAAGCCAACCCACCTTTCCTTCTTTCCCTGTGATACAATATCTGCTTACAGGTAGCCCAGAGGGTCTTCTCTGCTTTGGGAAGGGGGCAGTAGGCAGGAAGAACTCTCTCTAATATGCTAAAGATAGCACTCAGCTAAGACCATGCATTTGTAGAGCCCTTTCCCTGATCTCCCCACTGCTACCTGCCTGCAAAGCTCTTCAGTGTCAGGTTATTAACATGAGATACTGAACTTCAAGGGACTCTTTTTCAGAGCATCTTTCCACTCCACCCCTCAGATAGTATTACACAGAGAATGTGGGACATATGGGAATGAAAACCCAGATAGGGCACAGAAACTCTGCAACACACTTACTGTTAGCCTTCATGTGTCTCTCCCCACCTCCCACCTATGAAGAGCACACCCCATTTAAGGAACTGTTCCCTGAATCAAACTAACAAATTAACAACAGCTGTTTCACACAAACAGGAGTCCTCCCAGAGGGAAGGCTCCATGCTCTCAGAATCAGGAGACATCCCTCCCCCACTCTCTGCCCCAGGGAGCCTGCTGCAAGTGTCTTGTTTTCATTGCACTTCCCATCAGTGCTTTTGCACAGCGTGATTCAGTTTTGAATCTGTAGGAAGCAAATGTTGGAAGTTGCTGCACTTTACCTGACTGTCCATAATAACCTAGTCAGTGCAAGGCAGAGGGACATTCAATAATCTAGTGGACAACTTCAACCAACCAACCCAGAAAGGCTAGGGACAGGCATTCAAAAAGCCTGAGCCTGAGTTTATTCAATCTTTGCAGGTTAGACTAACCTGCAAAGTCTGAACCAATTTGGAGGTGGATAGACATTTCCTTTTCATTCCAGAAATACAGACACATGCCTGCAGTGGCTCAGGCTAGAAGACAGGGGTTGCTAGAGCAGCCCTCCCTTCCCTTACACAATCCTGATCTGAGGGGGGCATGGTAGGATCATAGAATCATAGAAGTAGGGTCAGAAGGGACCTTGTAGATCTTCAAGTCCAACCTCCTGCCTGGGCAGGAGGAAAACTGGGCTCAAATGACTCCAGCCAGGTAGGCATCAAGCTGCTTCTTAAAGACCCCCAGGGTAGGAGCCAGCACCACTTCCCTTGGAAGTCAGTTCCAGATCCTAGCCGCCCTGACTGTGAAGTAGTTCTTACAGATGTCTAATCTAAACCTACTCTCCAACGACTTGTGGCTGTTATTCCTTGTTATCCCGGGGGGCGCTAGGGGAAACAAGGTCTCCCCCAAACCCTTCTGGTCCCCCCTAGTGAGTTTATAGACGGTCACAAAGTCCCCCCTCAGCCTTCTCTTGTGAAGGCAGAACAGGTTTAGGTCCCGTAGCCTCTCATTGTAGGGTCTACCCTGCTGTCCCCGGATCATGCAGGTGGCCCTCCTCTGGACTCTCTCAATGTTGTCCACATCCCTCTTGAAGTGGGGTGCCCAGAACTGGACACAGTACTCCAGCTGTGGCCTGACCAGTGTCGCGTAGAGGGGGAGGATCACCTCCTTGGACCTACTTGAGATGCACTTGTGGATGCACGATAGGGTCCGGTTAGCCCTGCCAACCGTGACCTCGCACTGTCGGCCCATGTTCATCTTGGAGTTAATAATGACTCCAAGATCCCTTTCTGCCTCCGTGCTCTCAAGAAGGGAGTTTCCCATCTTATAAGTGTGCTGCTGGTTACTACTGCCCAAGTGCAGCACCCTGAGCTTGTCAGTATTGAAACGCATCCTGTTTTTGTTAGCCCACCCCTGCAACCTATCCAGGTCTTGCTGCAGTCTTTCCCTCTCTACTAGCGTGCCCACCTCACCCCAAATTTTGGTATCATCAGCAAATTTAAACAGGTTGCTTTTCACCCCGTCGTCCAAATCGCTGATAAAGAAATTGAACAGTGCGGGCCCAAGGACCGAGCCTTGGGGGACTCCACTGCCCACTTCTCCCCAGGTCGAATATGATCCATCCACCACCACCCTGAGTACGACCCTTCAGACAATTTGCAATCCATCTGACCATGTAGGCATCAATGCCACAGTCGCCTAGTTTTTTAATGAGGATGGGGTGGTCGACAGGATGCTCTGATTAGGGAGGGGTTTAAATCCCTACCCTGCCTGCAGTCTCAGGCTTTTCCCTGCCGGCTGTTCAAGGGGTGGGAGTGTTGCCAAACCCCAGCCCTGGGCTAACACTCTGAGGCAAAGAGGAGGTGTGCAGTGCATGCAACTGTTGGTGATACCAGCTTTTCAATCTCCCTCTCTACAAACCAGCAGGGGGGCTGATAAAACCACAGTGTTATCAGCCCATCAGCAAAACAAAGTCTCTCTCATTAGTTAAAACTCTTCTTAAACAGCTTTTTCCAAGGAAGCATTACCAGCTACCTGTTGATTAGTTCCCAAAAGCCCTAAGCAAACACTGTTCTGTCTGCCTGTCCCAGTGAAATTGGAGACACATACACACCTCTCAGCATTAGCTAGCAGAGCACATGTCTAGGGTCCATGGGGCTGGGGTCCATGCAGTGGGAAATGGAGGGGGGTGGGAATCCCTGCTTGAGCAGCAAGGGAAGCCAGGCAGATGCTACTGTGCCTGCAGTCTCTGCCAGAGCTCTAGCTAGGGAGGAGAGGGGAAAGGCCAGCCTGTTCTTTGGAGAGCAGAGAGGACAGCCTATCCCAGCCCAGCTGCAAAGCATCTGGGATGCTGGGGGACTCTGGATTAACTTAAACCAGGAAGGGGTCTGGGACAGACATTGCATAAACTGGTTTGACCCAAATCAGTTAAGTCTGATTCTACATTCAACCAAGTTTATCTTAAACCAGTTTCACCCATTTTGAAACTGGCTTATGTGCACTGAACTTAAGTTCTGTTAAAGGTTTAAACCAGTTTATTCGTAATGTCTGTCCCTAGTCATCATGTTCAGTATTGTGCAGGCTTCTTCAAATCTCGTACAAACAGCCCATACAACAGCTCCTCCCGCACCCTGGAGTCGCTTGCTTTTGCCCATGCAGTGGAAAGCCACATTTGGGAACAAATTCCCTGAACAGACAGGAGTTCAAATTTGCTTCAATATGCCACAAAATACAAATTGCAACTCAGGACACAGGCAGGTACCCACTGTTCCTCACTCCTGAGCTGATCCTGCTCAGAGACCCCACAAATCAAATGAACGCTCCTGTATTGTGTTATAAACAGGAGTAGCAGTAAATGCTTGAGTTGTAAGAGTGTCCCTCATCTTTCCACTTGTTCAAAATCTTTCCAAAAAATCCCATCTTTGAAAACAGCAAGTCTTGAAAAAAAATCATCTCAGAGAAACCAAGGGATTTTTATTTGTATTTAAAAAGAAATGAGAAATCACTTCAAGTCTTTTGGAGAGAAATAAACACTCTCTCCATTTAAAAAAAAAAAAACAACATTTCATTTATTTACCAATATATAACAAAAAAAAAAAAAAAACCTCACTCAAGTACCCAGATGGATGTGGGAAAAGAAGCTAACTTTGAGAACAAGAACCCAGGAAACTACATACACAGATTATGATGTTAGGATCAACACAGCCAGACTCCATAAAAGCTCCAGTCAGAGGTACACCACCTTAGCACAGGCCCCTTGCACGTGGGGATATCGTTAGAGATTCTTAATGCGTATGCACAAGCACTTTTTCCTGACAACCCTAGATACAAAGCATCTTGCAGAGCTGCATATGCTTGTCAAACAGCATCCATTAAAGTCATTTATGAGAAGTATATAGTAAACTCTTTTTACACTTACATTGTAGTCTCTTACATAAGAGCTATGGTGAAAATCTGCCTGCATATATATACACAGACCATCTAAATTAGATTGGAAGCTAACTGCCTCATTCTCTGAATTGCACTTAAAGCAGGCTCTGCCGCTTGTTGAAAAAGCTATTGTATATAACACATGGCCACTAACTCAATCAAGATGCATACCTTTGAGAGAGAAGAGACCTCATCACAAATGGATCAAGTCAATGAAAATGCTAGACCATTTGCCAATAAAAATACTGGAAGATATTAAATACAGCAAGGTAGTACAGGTGTACCCAAGGTTGCAGAAAACTCACGCATCATCATGAGCTGTATGTCAATTGATAGCATATATGCACAAGGAGTAAAGTTAAAATTTTCCATTCCCTGCCTTAAGAGCACTTTATTGAATAATTTTAGCATTCCTGAAACACAGACTGGTGCCAGGGGAAGGGGACAATTTGTATAGTCTCTCAGTTAAGACAGGGAAACAGCTGATGAAATACAAGGAGCACTGGTGTCAGTCAGAGACAAGGGGTGCTAACACAACTCTACAGCGAATAAGGAAACGAATTAGGTCAGTTTTTAGCCAGAGGTCCCGTGTTTTGATCACAGGAAGACGAAGCACAATTAAAGTTAACCAGCTGCTGGCTTTCTGAGAAGAAATGGAGAAATCTCTCTCTTCCCACAACTGGTTTCAAGAATGAAGCATATACATATAGGCAAATTAATTTTCCCTATACAGCCCTGGGGATTACAGGCACACAGATCTCCAGACACCAACACCCCCTAGTGGGCAGAAAAATGTTCCTTTGGCATAGCAAATATATACAGTTTCACAAGGAACATTTCCACATGCCAGGAAAGGTGCGACTAGTCTCCTACATGTGTACCCTTTTGAGATCACGGTTGTGAAGACAAAGCAAGGAAAAAAAAAGAGGCCTTGTTTTTATACAGGGTTTTTTCCCTGCCGTCAAAAAGGTGTTGATATGATCAAAGTATTAACTAGAAGATACCTACTAGGTTCAGCAAAAGACTCTTCTCTTGTCCAGGATGGCATTTTTGGTAAAACCAGACTCCCCCACCCAGAGTAGCCAATATCATAGTGGGCAGAACATCACCTGGGCCATAGAAGCCCGAGGTTCAAGTCCCAGCTGGTTTCCCTATCTCCTCCCAGGAGAGGACTCCAAGCGCTAAACTATTACCTCCGGCCTCAGAATAGCTCTTTTGATTTTTTTGCCAAAGACTTCAAAAACGCTTAATTTCTCTCAAAGCAGCACAGGACATTTCTGACATGCTGGAGAGTTTCCTGTCCCACAGAACTTGCGTCTTTCCTAGATCTCAGGTGGGAAATCTTTTATGACGCAAATCACAGCACACCTTTTGTATGAGAATCTGCCTTGTCTTCACAGATTCACCATCTCTTAACTTTTTCAACTGCTTTCCTGAGCACAAGTTTTCCTCTGTTGCTCTCAAAGCCCAGCAGTCTTTGATACCGTCTTCCCTAACCCTGCTCCAAGCGTACCTACATGGATCTCCATGAAGAAGTCAGTCAGTCTTTTCTACAGCAGGAACCCCATGGGTCAGAGAAAAAAAGCGTTAGCAAGAAAGACATACAAAAAACTAGAACTCTTGGTTCCAAAATGATACCTTTTATTAGAACAACTGGAAAATGGCAAGAAAATTGTCCTTTTCTGCAAGCTTTCGGGAGCAAAGTCCCTTCGTCAGGCTCTGGGAAAAGTGTAGAAAAGCAAGAAAGGATGCTTATCGTAGATAGTATCCTGGAAGAAGTCAGAGTCGTCCTTGAGTCCAGAGTCATATCTCTACAAAGAACTGAATGCTATGTTTTGTGTTTCCTGGCCTTAAGAGTCCTAAGCCACTCACAGGAAAAGCAAACACGGCAATGAGACATTCAGGACTTGCATCTATGTTCTGCTGCGGTGAATGAAGAGAGTTGCCAAGAAAGAGTTTCTGATCTCTCCCAAGGTTAAAAAATAAATACATTCCTAAGTTTGGCTCTTATTTTGTTCTCAACTTTGCCTTGCATGTTCTAAACATCGGTTCCCCCTTCCCCTCCATTACCTATATTACAACTTTCTAACAAAGTCCTTCTTTGAAGCTATTCAGGTCAGGCGGCTTAGGGTGCCTTTACCTATTCAAGGCAGAAAAGTTCTCTCCTTCCTAAAATAAAAAAATAATTAGATGCCTATGAAGTTTCTCTTTCCTTCTACAGAGAGACAGTACAGATGGTCAGCACAAGACGGGTCAATACGTCCTCGATATTAAATACCAAGAATTTCTGCATGTAAAGAAAGGACAAACGGAGGCCATTTCCCCCACTATCCAAAACAATCAGTTCCTCAGGCCTTCAGATGCTATGGAACATGAAAGTGTATTGGGACTAGGACCAATGTCTAGTAAAAACCAACACACTAACCAGCAAAATCCTTTATAACAATGGCCCAGGAAAGAGTTAAGTGTAGGAGAAGATCCAGGTGATATTAAAAAAAGTCACAAATTTAAAATACCAGAGGATACAAATAATTCATAATACAGAGCTTGGGAAAAGGAAAAGAATTATCTCCCCTTGGAACAAGGCACCTATTAAACTTAGAATGGCCATCAAGCCATCCCATACGGTGGTGGTTGGAGGGGGAAGTTTCTTCCCTGCCCTTTATACTCTGACAATTTGGGGGGGCTACCTTGGGCTCTCCAGCATATAGAAAAGCACAACAAAAAGAAACAGCCTTCAGGCAGAGGCTGCACATCACAGCACTAGCTAAAACCCCAGGTTGGCTGTTAGGTAAAGAATTTCTTCAGCAGATACAGTATCTTCAGTCACTTATTGAAATGAGATTTGCTATAAGAGATCAGACTTTTTGATCTAGCAAGCCAAACCTTTCTCAGAGCAGGAACCAATATGTAAAGCTACCTGGAGGGCCTTTTGCTTTCATCTGATACATTTAGCTAAGAGTGCGATACGGAGCTGGAGAGAATTCACTCCCAAACCCTATCATAATGTATATTTTACCCCGAAATCTCAAGTCAGCAGCACACTAAGACTCTTACTGTCTTTAAGCTACTTGCACGGCAAAGGCTGGCCCACCCTCATGCCAGCCTGCTCCTCGACTCTGAACTTTGTATTTCAGGTAATACAGGAAGGACATCGATTCTTTGCGATAGACTTCAGGCTCCTAGAAAACGCTGCAAAGTGAGGACCAGACAGACTCAGCCTGAGAGACCCTTTATGCACCATGTGAGTGTCTATTGCAAACATGCCCTACTAGGAGAGCATCACAGGGGGTTAAAAGGACCATGAGATGCAGTCAGTCATCTCGCTACTCTAGCGCATCACATTCACTGGAAAAGCAGTCACTTGGAAGCACAACAGTCGGCTCCCATAGCACTGCTGAGCTTACAGCTATTTACTGGACTAGCGTGAACACAGGCTAGAAGATCTTGACATGCTAAATGCACACAATCCACTGAAAGTCGCAACCCAGGTTCATTAAGCTGCATCTCGCGCACAAAACTAAGCAGGTACTCAAATTACAGCAGGTTTAGATACCAGAGAAGCTGGTGGATAAAGAGCTGTACTGAGATCAACAAAAACCTTCAGTGATCTGCCACAGCAGATGCCAAGCTTTAGATACCAAATTCTAAACAATTCACTTTTATTGAGCATAACAAGTCAGATCTAAGGCAGAGCATAGGATAATAGTGACAAGACACAGCAAGAGCATCCTCTTAGAGAAGAGATCTACCAGCTACACAAAAATAAGGCAACGCTGTTCCCATAAAAATACATTCGTTTTCCTCCCCACTACAGCTGAAATCTTTCGAAGTACAGGAAAACAACAACGTGTGGGGCATTCTGCAAGAGACCCGACTGTGCAAGCACTGCACAGAGCCAGGCTAATCAGCGCCATTCAGCCAAAATATTTATAAACAAGCCTCTTGCTAAAATGAAGCATCCTCTTCCCTCTGCACTCAACGGCAGCTTCTCCAAGGCCAACCTTCTGCAGAAGACCGTTTCAGGAGCATCCGCTACTTCACAGCCTGAGCTACCAGGCTCTGGGATGAAGTCTTCCCTAAAGTCATTAGGCAGCCAAGAGACCCTGCTAATAATAATAATAATAAAAAAATCTATATATCCCACCCAACCCCTGCTTCCCAGGAAAAGAAATGTGCACCAAGAGGAAAACATGAAAAGGCAGAAAAAAAGCTCTAATGAGGCTCTCCATAAGAAGGGGGGGGGGGGGGGGGGAACCACACAGAAGAAGGGGGGGGGGGGGGGGGGGGAATCACACCGCAACAATGTGACAGCACTGAAGTGACTCCTGCAGGATCATTGCAAGGAAGGAAACTGCTCCGCAAATTGGGAAAGAAGATGGGGGGGGGGTAAGAAAGGGAAGAAAACTTGCCCTTTCTAGAGCAAGAATGTCCTACATTTGACAGCAGCGAGGGCAGGGGAGCCCTGGGACATGGGACCCAGGGGGCAAAAGCCTGTCAGTGATGGGGAGGGGGATGAGAAGTGACCACCATGCTGCTGGGGACACTGGAAGGGAGAAAAAGGAGAAGGGGGTTTAGAAGTGAGCATGGGGAGGGGACGGGACGGGACAGGGATGAAAAGGCCGAGGGCAACCTTGCGGCGAATACCCCCAGGTAGAAAGCAGAGGGGCCGCGGAGCCGGGCGCCCACCTGAGCAGGTGCAGGGGGGCTGCTCTTAACTTCGGGGAGGAGATCAAGGAGAAACTCTCTGTCTCCACACACAGGTCTAGATGCATTTCTGGGAGCAGGGAAGGCGGCTCCCAGGGGCAGGCAGGTGCGGGACAGGCAGGGGGAAGGAGCACTGGCCTGGAGCCCTTCCCAGCGCGGCCGGCCGGCGCTCACCCAGGGTGAAGAAGGGCAGCTCCGTGTTGTCCAGGTCGTCCTGCACCGCGATGCGCCCGGGCAGCTCGTTGCGGACGAAGAGCAGCAGGCGGGACTCGGCGGGGCCGGGGCCGGGGCCGGGGCCGGGGG
>NW_005842187.1:1019947-1101380 GCF_000455745.1 Alligator sinensis | reverse complement strand
TCCCGCCGCCTCCGCCCCCGGCCCCGGCCCAGGCCCCGCCCGGACCGACCCGACCTGCACCCCGACCCGCCCCGGGCAGCGCGGGCCTCACTACAGCGCGTGTGTGTGTATGCGTGTCCCTCCATGAAGTGCGTCTCCCCCTCAATAAAGTGTTTCCCCAGTAGAGAAGTGTGTGTATTCCTCAGTAGAGAAGTGCTTGTGTCCCTCAATAAAATGTGCTTGTGTCCCTCAATAGAGAAGTGTGTGTGTCCCTCAAAGTGTGTTCCCCCAATAGCGAAATGTGTGTCCCTCCATAAAGTGTTTTCCCCCAACAGAGAACTGTGCGTGTCCCTCAATAAAGTGTGCATGTGTCTCCCTCAATAAAGTGTTTCCCCAGTAGAGAAGTGTGTGTATGTGTGTGTCCCTCAGTAGAGAAGTGCTTGTGTCCCTCAATAAAATGTGCATGTGTCCCTCAATAGAAAAGTGTGTGCGTGTCCCTCCATCAAGTGTGCGTTTCCCCCAATAGAGAAGTGTGTGCATGTGTGTCGCTCAGTAAAATGTGTCCCTCAATAGAGAAGTGTGTGTGTTTATCCCTCAATAAAGTGTGTCCCCCTCAAAGTGTCTGTGTTTGTCCCTCAATAGAGAAGTGTGTGTGTGTCCCTCAATAAAGTGAGTGTGTGTCTCCCTCCATAAAGTGTGTTTCCCCCAATAGAGAAGTGTGTGCATGTGTGTCGCTCAATAAAGTGTGTCCCTCAATAGAGAAGTGTGTGTGTTTATCCCTCAATAAAGTGTGTCCCCCTCAAAGTGTCTGTGTGTTTATCCCTCAATAGAGAAGTGTGTGTGTGTACATGTGTGTTACACACCCAGCACCCCGGATCTCCATTCATCTCCCCTACTTTAGGCTGTGTAGCTATGTAGATATGTATACAGCCTGAATAAGGGAGATGAACCTGGGCTGGGTGCATGAGGGGTGAAGATGGGGGATGAAGGGAATTCAGGGAGTGAGGACTGGGGTACAGGATGGACAAGAGACCAAAGGCAGGGGGAGGTGGAGGAACCAAGAGAGGGGAGAGACAAAAAAGACTGGCTAGCTGCATAGGAGCATGCGGTACGTGTGTATACGTATATGTTATATTACACACACACACCCCTACCCAGTTCTCCATTCATCTACACACACACACACACACACACACAGTGTTTGAAGATGTAACAAACTTTAGTTACCTCAGAAAGTTTTGATGAGGTCGAGAAGCATTAACCCCTTCTATTACCAGCATAACCAGAAGATGTCAGTGGTGACCTCCATCTCCAGAGACAGTGGCAAAACCAGGGTTTACAACCCAGCAGTGTCTGGCTGTCAGGCATGTGCTCAGACAGGTCTTTCTGCTCAGTCTTCCCTCTCCTGTCTTCTGTGGTTTCCCCTTCTGTACATGTTCTACTTCTTCAGCTTTCCTGCTATCATCTGAACATTATTATTCTAGTCAGTCCTTAACTTCTCTTCCAGAACCTTATTCCCATCACTTGTTTTCCTCCTTCCTCCCACTTTAATTCATTTCAGTCTTTTCTCCCCCTCTTGTCATTCACTGCATCTTCCTTCTAGTGCTTGCTGAATCTATCATTCATCTTTCCTCCAGCTCAGTCTCCTTCCCTTGCATTTCCCACACCCCCACCATCCATCGGGCCCCTTCCTTTCTTTTTTAGCTCAGTTGACACCCCACACCTGGTCCCTTTAACTCTCAACCGCACCTTAAAAAGTCATGGCCTGTGCAACTCCCCTAACACAAACTGGTGTTGGGTCTTGTGGACCCATTTTTCTAGCCATGCCTTTTTCCCCCAGATTTCACTGTTATGTTTTCCCTGGTCTTTATCACTCCAGCCTTTAACCCACCCTTGTCTCTATCTCAGCATTTCTCTTTCACATGCTGCCTTTAGCTTATCTTTTTTCCCTCCTTCTAACTGTTAGCTTATTAATATATTTCTGATCTGCTCCTTAACCACTTGGCCTTTTACCCTCTCGCTCATCTTTCCATGTTTTTTTTTTCTTTGCTCCCTCTCTTTTAATCTACTCCCCTTACATTTTTTTTTTCCTTCTGCTATTAGATTTCTCTTACGTCTTCACTGCCCTTTGCATATAATTTCTTCCTCTTTCTTATTCATGGAGACCAACCCTCTCCACATCTTCCACATCTCTCTCCTTTCTGGAAATGGTATGTAGCTCATTGCCAGGCATGCCCATAGGCTATTCATTTCTGTTAGACAATTGACTGTACAATAACATAGAAATGTGCTTTGTGTGAGATTTTGCTGGTTATTACTATTTTATAGGTAGATAGGTAAGCTCCTACTTCCAAGACACACCGAGATTGGCTATAAAGATGAACCTAGTTTAGGCAAGCTTGAGACTTAAGGCCTTAGAATAAGCTTTTATCTGAGACCACAGGAACCAGGTTTCAAAGGGAAACAGGGAATTTCTGAGTAAAAAACCAACACAATTCAACAGCCTCTAGAAAGTTATCATCTGATGTGTTCTTTGGTGGTAGATGGGAGGTTAAGTTATTTGAAGATTAGTTAAGCAGGTTTAACAGCCAGTCCTAGTCATTTGCCTCTGTTTCATTAAGTTAATAGACAATGAATCAACACATACTGAAATAGAGTCCTGTTCAGAGATAATCAAGGTCACTATACATTAGATCTACAGCTGGGGGTGAATATAAAAGAAGTGGGATCAAGCTAAAGAACAAACAGAAAAAAACCCAGCCACCTTCTGCATTCTGTACAGGAGACTATTCAGACCACTGAATATTTCAAAATAAACCCTAATCATTATTTTAAAAAATAAAAACAAAATGACCACATTCCCAATCATAAACAAGGAGGGAAAAAGCACTCATATAGTGGGAAAAAGAAAGGCTCCCCAGCTTCAAAATGGCTATTTTAGGGCACAGCTGGTTTGGTTCTATATTAAAGAGCTGTGTCCCCTCCCAAAAATGCTGGGGGTAGAGGGGGAAATCTATAAAAGAAGGGAGTCCTACAGGAATAGCTCTTATTAGGGTCTACATAGTTGTAGAGAAATGTATTTTGGCGGGGGAAAAGGAATGCTTAGATCTGTGCCTAACCAAGGGGTTGAGTTAGTCCTGTAGCATGAGATTTCTCTACTGTTGGAAACAGTGGTGATGAGGAATGATGCTGCTGTTGCACCAGCCTGTTCTATCCTCCTTGAATTGTGTGGGTATAAAAGGTTTTAAGCTGTCAGATAATATTAGGGAAATAAATAGGTTGTTTTTGGTTCTCCTGGACAATAGGAAACTTGCTCTGCTGGTACCACAGTGGAAAAAAAACATGGTGCTACTGCTATCCAGGTTGTGTGTGGTATGTTTGAGAGAATGTTCTTGTCTACTTTTTCTTTGACTAGGTGTAAGTTTGCTTTCAATCTAGCTGCATTAAAAAAAATGACCCGCTTTCCCCACAACAACAGCAAAGCCTTACAGTTGTACTTCTGTTCCTCTTTCTATGGTCTGTAGTCAAGCAGTTTGACCAGTGTTTTGGGGAGATTAATAGGAGATTGGAGATCAGGAGACTTAAATTTTAATGTTTGTTTTCTTATTAAATGTATGACCTTTAAGTCCCTTACCTTACTGTGCTTCAGCATCTTCCGGTGGAAAGTGCAGCTAATATTTATCTGCTGCTTGAGCACTTGGATCTTGGGATGAAAAAATGCTCCTACATATACATGCATAGAATTGGAGGGAGTGACTTTTTTTTTAACTATTTAGAAAAAAGGAAACAAAAAGAAGCTGTCTGCTTAGGTTTATCTTGGATTCTGACCTGTGTAAATGCAAATCTTAAGATTGTATTTTATGGGTGGAAATGGCAGTTTTATTGTCTGTTTCTATACTTCCAAGGAAGAGAAATCCAAACCTTTTTGCACTGTTTGAAAGGCAGCAGTAAAACCCCCAGAAGTGAAATGTATCATAAACATAAGTGGATTTCTATTGTCCAAGTGAAGCACTACTCAAAGGGAGAAACAAATTGCATTTTAAAGTTGTCCTTAAAAAGTTCTAGGCATAGCTAGAAAAGTATACTTTCAATGTTTAATGTATGTGTTCTTTCAGCCTTCTCTGTTTAGGCTGAAAGCTTTCGTTATGAAATATAGCATAGCTCATCATAACCCTGATATGTGTTTCACCTCAAATTAGGGCCCACGGCTATATGGGGAAGGTGCCTTGTAGTTTCCCCTTGTTCTTTCACCCACTGTAATCCATAGCAATGAAGGTATTTATCTTTCCCTTTTAACTCCCACCTTCCCTGCCCCCTTTTTAAAAAGAGCCTCAGGATCAGGCATGTTACCATAAGGTTACAGCGTAACTGGCCATCTCAACAGTGAAGCACTAGTTACGTGTAGTAAGACAATGTCCTTTAGTGGGCAAAGTGCTTAAAGGGTTGTCAAGAGACATGGCTTCTATTCTTGCCTCTGCCCCTGACTAGCTAGGGGATATTGATTCAGTCACTTTACCTCTGCTTTGCTTTCCTCTCCTTATCTTGTCTATTCACACAGTAAACTCCTTGGCTAGACTAGAAAATGTAGCACAAGCAAACCAATTGGACACTACAGTAACACTAGCAATATGGCATTATGGGCTATAGGGAGAGTATTTATAACTGCTTGAAGCTATAAGTAAAGGGGTTCTGCATAGTGTCTTGCAGCACTACTAAGCTGTTACGTATTGTATGAATTGGCTACTAGAGCTGAGTACAACATGCACTTTTAAAAACATATTGCAAATTGAAAGGGGAGCATAAGAAACTTGGGAAGGCTAATAACTGCCTACATGATGATTGCATCTGCCTAGGTTTAATCATAGATTCTCACCTGGGTGGATTTTAAATGGCACCAAGAATCATTTTATTTATTTTTAAACTTGATCTGGATATATATTTGTTCTCCTGCCAGTTTCTCCTGTATTACAATATCCTTTTTGTGAGTCAGGCCAACTTGTAATTTTTGTGCCTCTCTGGATATCTGCATGCAGACATCTTAACTGGAAAATACTTAAAATATCAATAAAATCTAAGTTAGAAAAAAGAAACTGGCTTTTCTCCCTTCAGTTTAAGTGGCCATAGGTGGAACATTCTCTGACTTACAACCCTGTGAGCTGGAGTTTTGGACAGCCTGGCCTAATGCATCTTTTATCAACTAGTATAGCAAATTAGGAGGTCATTGCAAAGATATCAATAGAGGCTTTCTGAAGTGGTTTTCAATTGGCCCTCTTACCAAAGATATGTATATACAGCAGCAATCATTAAATGCACTATATATGTATTTACAAAATATAGAACGATTTATATAGCTTATAATGGATATGGCAAATCCTGCTCTTGGTGAGTGGAGGGGAAAATAAGTCATATTGTACAGCTGTGATGTAATCAGAGGCTTATATTTCACACTGCAAGGTTCACATCAGCATTAATAACTCTCTTAAAGAAGAGAACAGGAGGATCTTTATACTCCAAAGGAAATATCACAAAATTAATTTTGCTTCTAAACGGTTGTGTATAAAGGCTGGTCTGCAGCTGTATTGTCTCTAACTCTGGTCTGCGACCTCACCGCTCCTATCAGCCAATGCAAGCTACTCGGGGGCAAGTTAGGGCAGCAATTCAGTCACATAAGTCTTCAGGAAAAAAAACTAGGTGACACAGGGAAGTGACATCTAGACGTGGCTGCACTTGAGTAGTGTGTGGAGAAACTGGTATTGCAGTTCATACCCTTGATGAAGCTTACTACGTGTTTTAGGAACTGCTTGGTGCACGTGCTATAGGAGTGTTGTTCCAGAGACTACAACGTTGTGGTTCGATGACAGCAAGGGCAAGTTCTGTTCAAGTCTTTATCCACTGCTGATCATTCAGTGGGATCTGAGTACCTTTAAACTCACAATCTTGGCCTGGTTTGACAAACAGTACCCTTGGAGAGCTTTCTGGCTGCAGCAGCACATTTTTTTTTCCATATAGCACCAGTAGGGAGGCAGGAACTTTTGTTCTATTCTAATATACTGAAGCCAGTTGGATAAGCAACATAAGGCCTGAACTATCATTCATTCCTGAACTTGGACAGATACTTTGTTATGAATCGTCTCTTCAAACACCCCTGTGGCCAGAGGAGAGGAGAGAATGGGCTGACCAGTGGGTGCTGACTTAGCATAGGTCTGGCACCTTGCTGCTATGCTGATAAAGCCAAGAGATTGTGAAGGAGGTGGGGGGAAAAAAGCAGATGTCAAGAGATTGCTTGAATGGCTTAGGCCTACGGCAGGCCCCAGATGGAGATGTACTGCTGCTCAGGGTTAGGATATTTTGCTTGCGCACCCTGACTGCCCATAGAACCTAGTCCATCAAAGTCTACCCTTACAAATCAGGTAGCTAGAAATAACAATAGGCGTCTGCATAAAGTTTCCTCTCTCTTAAGAGATAAAAGAAACTTTAAATGCAAGCATCTCTTGTGTCCTTATTAATCAATCAGTATTTACATGACAAACCTAAACTTTTGACGCATGAAATATTAACACGTGTGGTATTACTGTCTTTTCACGGCACCACTGCTGAAAGAGATGGACTATGGAAGTGACTAGATAAGCTGCAGGCAGTACATCTTCAACAGGCTGGACTATACAGAGAAATGGATACCAAAATAAAATGCCCATGCCCGACGCTTCTTTTTCCTTCCCTCAGACAATTTGTAATTCTACATCCAGATTTCATGTGTTTATCTCCAGGTTTGCTCACATGACAGGGAAAGGGGGGTGGTTCCTTATTGAACTAATCTCCAGATGATTCATTGTTTTATCCTATGGCAGATCCAAGAACGTTGAAAGGGAACGGGCCTTTGGCACAGAGAAAAAGCCCAGTTTTGGAAGAGCTAAGCTGGTTTTTGGTCAGGTGAAACCCTCCAGGAATTCAAGGGGAGGGGAAGGGAGAGTGCAGATTTGAAAGCTGGGAGCCGAGAGCACTGGGACAGCTCTTGCCTTGTCTCATTTATCATGGCAATTTAGTCCATTCTATTTGAGGTGTTAATGCTTTGCAAATGACCTTTTCACTAGTAAAGATGAGGATGAGAAAACAAACCTCCTGTCTCTTCATTGTACAGTGCCTCAGTGCATAAGCACATGTATTATTGTTCAAATATTTTGGGGAGCTCTCTCAACTGAGACTACATTGTGCTAGGGAGCTGTACAAATCCAGTCCGTGTCTCAAAGAGTTTCAAAGCTAAACAGCTATGTCTAGGAAAGGGAAACTATCAGTGCAGAAAGGGGAAGAGGACTGATCATAGCAGGTCAATGGCAGAGCTGGGACTAGAACCCAGGTCCCCTGATACCTGGTCCAGTACCTCATTCAGTAGACAACATGCCCTCCCCTTCTGAATAAAGCTGTGCACAATGCATTTTACGCTTGAAAAACAAAATGGGTTCCAACAACAGAGCCCTGCTTCTATAAAATCACAGCACTTCCCTTTGAAGCAGCATGACAGACATAACCCCTAATGTACCACCCAAGCCAAACGCGCAAGTAACAGGTTCCTAATAAATGAGAGATAATGGTGTATGTAGCCCTGTATTAGCTGTATAAAGGGTAATAAATGAATAAATGGGTTAATTATATCCACTACAGAATTTAATTAGAGCACCTCTGTTCACTCAACTCCAGCCAGAATCTCAATTATAAATCTTTATTTTCAGGGTTTTACAACTTGGATATAAAAATTTGCTCTGGGCTTAAATATGACACACAAGGTCTCTGTTCAGGAAGCGGTCTAATTTTTTTAAGCAAATTACAAAAAAAAAAAAAAAAAAAAGTCAGTTTTGGGGACCAGATGGCTCTGGGGACTTGAAAGACAGATGCAGGGCTTTTCCTCAGGAGGTCATTGGTTCAAATCCAAGCTGGGTTAATAGAGATGGACTGTTATTAATGGCCGATGGGCAGCTTGGGCAAACTCATGCTTGTCTCATTCTTGTTCTTGATGGACAGGAGTCTGCATTGCAAAATAAATCCGGTTTCCACTTTGCCATCTTTGGTCCTTTTAGCAGAAAGGCTAAGAACTGAGTGGGTCAAAGGGATGGATTTTCTCTCTCTTTGAAAAGCAATACATACATGTTTGGGGTGCGGCACTACAGCAGGCAAAAGGGAAATTTTCACACCTTCTGTCTATACTGGACCTGTCTTTTGGAGGGAAGATTTGTCCTGGGCCTTTCAAATCCACTGCTACCAATTTTCATTATTGCATTATATGTGTTGCAATACTAGGTTGTTTGTTTTTTCCCTCAAAGCCCCAACTCTAGGAGTCATGGGATTACTTAGTCTTAATTTTCTTTTCCTTCTTTAGAAGTACTTTTCCTAGTGGAGAAAGAGAAAAGAAAAACGCCTCAAGCACAAAAAAAGAAGACAAATTAGAAAGAACCTCATTTTTTCTTTTAAATCTCAGGATGTTCAAGCTATTTTGGGACCCAACTTTTGAATCTTTGAACACTTGGGATGGTCAGTCCTGAAATCTGGTACCTTTTGCCAAAACTAACTGCCCCTGGAAATAATGCAATCATGTAAAAATATTGACAGTGTTAAAAATATGTAGACTAGTTACAGACACTGCTTTGGGCTCAAGTAACATCACTGGTCAGAGTCTAGCTGTTTTATGGGGGTTGGTTCTTTTTTTCTTCACTCTGATGGATCTTTCTCATGCACTGAACTGACACATGATAAGAACTGCCAGCAGGGACTTCGATATAAGCTGATGACCTCGTGGAAAAGAGTCCATGTCCTGTTAGCAGCCGTCCAGTGCCCCTTTTTCTGTGTATATAATGAGAACAGGGAATTGTGTGTGATGTAACGAGGAAGAATCTGTCTGTGTTTTAAGAAACCTTTACAGATCTCTGCTCCTACTGTACCAGATTTGACCACCCTGAGGTGCCAGTATGTTTTGCAAAAAATTTCCTAAGGATGTTCTTTTGCATACAGCTTGTGTCCTAAATACATATTCACAGGGTAAACTAGAATAAATCCACTGGGTAAGTCAGACTCCAGTAATGCTGAATACATATTTAAACAGCAGATCACAACAGTTTATTGTCTGTTAGGCACATGATGTGTTTTAACCCCTAAAAGCACTGTCATATTCCGGACTGTCAGCCAAATTACTGCTCAGAGGACTATGATAGATGAGATGAATTACTGGTAATAAAGATAAAGATATATGGGACGGATTAATCAAATCATAAATTTCTTAAATCTCTACTGTAGTCAATGAATCAAATTGGGCTGTATGTTTCTGGTAATTCTGGCCCCTATTCAACATACTAAATGTAGTGTGCGTGGCCTACATATTCAAAAGCAGCTGAAGATTGTTCAAGCAAATGATCTGATACATCTTGAGGCTGATTTTCGGAGGTGTTAATTGACCACCACTCCCACTAGCTCATCTGCAGTTATGGATGCTCAGCAATTCCTGAAAACTAAGCATGGTCTTTCAAGCAGGGCAGGCAAAATCATTCTGAAAATTTAAACCCCAATATGTCTAGTCATGGGTCAGGTACATGCCCAGCCCTGAGTATGTACTTACTGGCAAGTGGTAGTAATCAAGCTTCATGGATTTCGGGTTATAGCAGCATGACAGCCAGACGAGGATGAATTGGATTCTCCTTTTATCTCCATTAAAATGCCATGGTTTGCTGCCACCCCGTTAGATCCAGCTCTCCCCCCAGTAGTATGCAAGTGTCACTGTGTCCTATTTCTAGGAAGAGACAGAATTCCCTAACACCTACATTTCTGTGATATTAACAGCAAACAGCATCTCCTACTTGGTCCCTCAGTGTAGCTTCCCTGCTGAGACAATTAAACCCTCTCTCAATGCTTTTTTTTTCCTCAAGGTGGAAAAAATTCCCTACAAAGACATCTTCTACTCCTGACCTCTGCAGGAAACTTTGACTCTAATCTAGCTTTGATTGGGGCATCAGAAGCCTTAAGGCAAGCTCTAGCTTTTAAAGACCCGTTTGTCAGAGAGTGGCTGGCCTTTGAAGGGGGTGATTCCTTCTGGTCCCTCATGTCATGTGTCTTAGTTTTAGCAAAATAATAGACATTGCCTGCTCGGAGCTGTTCTGATACATTGGCTAAACATCAATATGTATTTACCCGAGGGAGC
The DNA here is from genome assembly GCF_000455745.1 of Alligator sinensis. Lineage (NCBI taxonomy): Eukaryota > Metazoa > Chordata > Crocodylia > Alligatoridae > Alligator > Alligator sinensis. The sequence continues at coordinate 1,091,221 of NW_005842187.1, read as the reverse complement.
TCAGAGCTTTAGAAGTTCGATTTCTTTTTGACCATCCATGAGAGAAACGAAACAAGGAGATTAAATGCCAAGAAAAGCCACCTATAAATAATGCCAAGGATTTAAACGCACAAAAAAAAAAAAAAAAAAAGCAAAGTGAGGACATTCATAGTGAAAGCTGCTGCTCTTTCCTCTACCCCAGTGCAGCAGTGCTTTTGAGTTTGTTTACAACAGCGTGCAGCTGAGATCAGAGCATCCACCTTCACTTTGAACCTGGCTTTCTCTCTGCCAGGCTGAATGGAGATCTTGCTTAGATGCTATTTATCAAAGCTGGGCCTTGACCAAGAGACTGCGGCCCTAGTTTTTCAAACCAAAGCCGAAGCCCCAGCGGAAAAGCCTTTCCACTTAAAACTGCAAACAAAGAGTCCAAAAGGAAGAAAAGGGGGAGGATGGCACGTGCTGCTAAGAAAGGGTTAAACATGTGAAGGAGCTCTGTAGCAGAGTGTGATAGCAGCTGCAGCAGCAATAGCCCAGGCTTGTGTATCATACAACTCAGGCTGAACTAAATGCCGATGCCCTCTCTTGGCACCTTTTGGTAATGCACATGGCAATGCAAACCTACAGTTCAGTGAAAATGTGATCCACTGTTATTATCAGGCTTTGTATTGTGGTAGTATTTAACAGCCCAAGTCATGCCCAAGGACTCATTATGCTGGGTGGTCTATTAGCACAAAATGAAAGACCTCACCCCCCAAAATTATAATCTAACAAGCAATACAGTTCTGCTTCAAGGGAAATGTTCTCACCTCTTGTGACCCATCAATTTAACCATCTAGAGAGGCATGGGAACGAGAGCAGGAGACTTGGAATCAGGAGTCCAGGGCTCTTTTCATAACTCCTTATTTATTTTGTGATCTTCAGGAAATAAGACCTCAGTTTACTTCTATGACCATCTGCCTCCCCTTCAGTTCTCAAGGAGGACAGCATTTTAAGGAGAACGGAGTCAGCACTGACTGGGAAGAGCCTTTGGTTACTGGGCTGCGGCTTCTAGCAGAGCGGGTTCTGTTAGCACAGGGGCAGGCAATTATTTTGGGGTGAGGGCCGTTTACTGAGTTTTGGCAAGCTATTGAGGGCCACATGATAGATAGTCAGGGGCAGATAAATGTTAATTTTTTTAATTTGGGGGGGACCCCGCGAGCTGGACAGAATGTCCTGGTGGGCCGCATATAGCCCCCGGGCCACATTTTGCCCACCCCTGTGTTGGCAGTTCTGGACAGAGTGTATTATCTCCAGCTGAGGGGTAGCAGAGAGCTGGGAGTGGAGAAGGCAGCAATGGAGAAGCATGGGTCATTCTTAGATCCAGGTGATGGGATCCTTTGCCTCTCCCTTCAGGTTCAGCTCGCATGCTGGGAGGAAATGAACCCACCACAAACTGCATTTGGAAAAGAGTGAATGCACTAAAGTTGCTTTAAAAATCCACAAGCTAGTATTTAGTTTGGGCAGGGCCACTACTGTTCTCATTCCCAAGAAACTATTGCATAGCCCAAACCAACAGGTTGCACAGCTGTCCTCTGTGTCATGGACGATATTGCTAGCTCTCACTGCAGAATCTTAATCACCAAGGAGTGATATAAGAGATAGCAATGGCCCAGATTGGATTGTCAGCTTCCAGGTGGATCCTGGGGTATTGGATTAATTTTCTATCATCTTGCAAACTGCACCTAACAGTCACTGCAAGAAGACACAGATATCACTTTTATATAGAGGAAAACTGCACTTTAAAGGGCTGCAGCTGAGTTGACTAGAGATCTCAGGCCTACTGCACAAACACAACATGTGAGGCTGTGCTCTGTCCCAAAGAAGGAACTCCCCACCCAGCACTCTTCTCTTCTGTCACTGAATGAACGAGCTACTTTGTTCGGAGGGTTGCATTCTCCACCATTGCCCTGAGCAGACAGCTGCAGCCTGCAGTGCCTATCAATATAGTGAAGATTGGTTAAATTAGCAGCAGGACATGTCAAGACCTTCTCTTTCGTCTAGAAAAATGCGATCTGCACGTGTCCTTTCTGAAATGGTGCGGCTAGGTTAGGGTGGAAGCTGCTGTTCTATGGATACAGAACACCATTTCTCAGTAATTGATCCCTTAAATCTGATTGTTGTATCAGTATTTGTTATAGTGCCAGCAACACCCACCAAATAGCGCTGGCTTTGTGAGGGCACAGGAGTCAGTGATTGATATGACTTGCTAGTGGCTGACTCATAGAGCCTGCTGGGTTTATTAATACTGGCTGCTGAGAGAGGGTTGTGGGGCAATTCAAGGTGGGCAGGGAGGCTGGAGTACACGCTGCATATAAACTCCTTAGAGCCTTGCTCTGGGACCGTACTGGGCACAAGTGGTTTAATTCAGGGTATGGACAGATGAAACACCTATACTGAAAGAAAAGCTTGAGGGGGGGTTCCTGCTTATGACTGCCTTGTAACTGTTTTGAGTGTAAATAGAAGTTACACCATGGTAATTTAGCAACTGTCTCATTCAGTGGTAAATTGCCCCAGTTTAGCTTCCACTTGGGATAGGGAGGACACAAGAAGCAATTCCACTGGATCAGCTCCATGCATAGTAAGACCTCTTTCAAGTAGGCAAAATTGTTACATCTCTCCATAGTTCCTGCAAGGCACTGAAGTCAATGGGAATACAGCAACTTGTCTAATTGGTCCCTATATTAAATGGCAGCAGCTGATGCCCCTTTCACAGGAAGGACTCCCCCATTCCTGTCTTGCATCTTTCCTATACTATTTCCTTTGAAGTGGCTTGTACCACCCCAAGCAGAAACAGCTCCTTAGAGCCCTGAATTCACCTCGGCTCCAGAACAGATGTTTTGGGTGGTTAGTTTGGTTGTACCCGTCTCTCTAGCTCCATAGTCAACCCTTTGTCTCTGTGTCCTTTTAATCCAAGACAAAGGAGGAAGGGCCTTTGTGGCCTGAAAGGGAGTGGGGCTGCTCTATCCCATAATGTAGCCTCTGAGCCCCAGCAGCAGTGTACAGTAACTCAGTGTATATGCATCTCCTCATCAACCCAAGATACATTTCAGGTTATTAAGCACAAAATAATTTTATCTAAAAAAATACTGAAAATTCAAAATCAAGAGAATGAAGATACAGTAGGGGCCAAATGGTCCTAATTGTCTTTCTTAAGGCCAACTCAGGGATATGCCTCTTGCCCTTCTAGTCACAAGGGCTAGGGACAGACATTCAAAAAGCCGAGCCTGAACTGATTCAATCTCTGTAGGTTAGTCTAACCTGGCTAGGCTGAACCAGTTTGTAACCATGCAGACATCCCCTCTGGACTGAAGAAATGCTGGCACATGCCTACAGTGGCTCAGGCTAGAAGCCGGGGAGGTGGGGGGCATGAGAGCAGCCCTCCCTTCCCTTCAACAGTGCTAAGCTGTGGGGGTGGGGTGTGGCCAGGCTCCGACAGGATGCTCTGATTAGGGAGGGGTCCCTATGCCCTCCCCCCCACTCCTCATCAATGAAGGAGCCAGCAGGGACTTACACAGCAGGGACTTACACAAGGAGTTGATAGTATTTATCAGTCCATCCAGATCACAAGAACTTCTCTCATTAGTTCAAGCTCTTCTTAAACGACTTTTTCCAAGGTAGGAATGGAGGGACATTACCAGCTACCTGTTGATTAGCTTCAAAAAGCCCTAAACTGACACTGCCCTGTGTGCTTTACACAGATACCTCTCACCATTAGCTAGTATATCACATGCTGGCTACTAGGTTTGTGCCAAGCTTTGGGTGCTGATTCAATTCAAAGGAGATTTGGCCCGATTCGGTGGCTGAATTTCTGAATCCAAATCCAATCAGGAGACCAGTTAAATGGTCAGAATCGATTTGAAGCTCTCCGAATCTATTCAGAAAAGATTTGGCGAACTTAAGTGATTTGGGCAGTCCACATTTGCAGCAGCAGGGAGCTGGACCTGGGAGAGTGGGGGCTGGAGGAGGGGGAGGGAACCACTGTCCTAGACAGTTACATTGTTTATAGATGGGGGAAAAAATTGCATGTAAGGGTTGACACAGCCAATTTGGTAAAACCTGGATAACCTAATTAGTTTGCAAATGCATAGAGTATGAACTAAGTCCTAACCAAAATAAATTAAATTTCCTAGTGAAAAGAAGGCATTCAGGAGTTGAGATGGCCCAATCCATGAGTATCCAGTCTTAAACATGCACTAAATCTCATGATTGTAGTCTAAATATTACTATGTCTTTACTATGTTCTAGTTGATATAGCTTTCTGCTCCAAGCTCTTAGTTGCAGAGAGTCTTTGGAGAGTGTGATGAAGTTGAGAATAGCTCAGAGAGAGACTTTTCTTTTTTATTTTCTTCAGTTTTGCAGGTTTTATAATGTCCTCTTCCCATCACTTCATGGAAGGAAGAACACACATCTTAACTAGGCTATAAATTACCTGTTGTCATCTATTCATTTACTCAACACCTTCATGGGCTGGTCTTAGCAACTTCTTTAGCTTAGGCATATGTAGTCTTTTAATGCATAATGTAGCAGACTTCTAATTGCCTTTGTACTGGTGGTAGGACATTTTCATAGTTTCGTTAAATTACGAATTTCAACTTTTCTCTTTTGTTGAGACCATTCTCTGAGAGATCCTTGTAGTTTCAGCGGAACTTGAAAGTCTGTTTCAAATAAGTCAAAACAACCTTATTATTACATACTTCCAGATCTCAAAATAGTCTGATTAAACTTAATTAATTCTTAAAGAGCATCTTTAAGCTTACATAGTCATTAAAGAAGTTGTTTTCCTTTCTGCTTTAACCACCTTTGGTGAGGTGGCTCTTGACAGATAGATAATTCTTCAATTAATATAAATATTCTATGCTCCAATGACTTCTTCTATTAGTAACCAGTTGTAACATCAACTGAGCTTGCTGCACTGTACGCAAACTATCTCCCGGTTCACATGAACAGAGTATCAGGAAGTCATAATTTGAAGGTTTGCATAAATATACACAATATTTGCAATTTTACATCTCAAAAGAAGCTTCTCATCTCAAACATTTAAGGAACTAACCAAGCTTTACAGTGCAGAGGGGAAATGTGAGTTAAAAAGGAGGAACCAACAGCTTCTGTAGAAAATGTTTCTAATCGTCAATGTTTTTCTTAATGCCTGAAGACTTTAGAGCACTTATAGAAGATATTACTTTCAATAAGAAAAAATTATTGTCTTTTGAGTAGGTTCAAACAAGAGTCTTTTTCTTGCAAAGGAGGGGTTGGAAGAAAGCCCATTTCGTGACATAGTTTATGGCTCTGATAATACATCCCTACATTCCTCTTTTTTCCTAAATAGATTATTATTATTAATATTATTATTGTTGCACAACCAGATCTCTTTCCAAAGCATAAATATATTTTAGCATTTGTTTTCTTGAGATAAAGATCTCATCTATTCCAAGCTGGTGTCTTGTATGAGGGGTCTTTTTCTTGAAGGAGAACTTGTGTGCATTGTTTGTTGACCAAATAGTTCCTAGCCTTGCAATTTACTGTTTGCAGCACATTTATAGCTTGCAATTAAAGACTTCTATTAAATATTTTGTACAAAGCACATATCCCAATAACAAATGCTTATATATTTTCCAAAACACAGCAAAAAGGATAATAGTATAGAAAATTAAAGCAAGATAGAAGTTATAAATGGCGCCTTTTAGAGTCGGTGTAAATGTGCTTGGGTGTTTTATAGCCAAGGGTGTTATTTCTTTTGATACTTGAGGCTTGTCCTTGGGGGACACAAAGAAGAAATGTCCCAGAATTTCTTAAATGAGCCTGAACATCTCATTTAATACAATAAGCAAAAAAAACCCACATAAGCAAACAAAAACCCATCAGCATATATTGTTATATTCTCCAAGCATTGTGAGCATAAACATAATTGTAGTTATATGAGTAAAAGTTTTGGCATGTTTTTAATACCTAACAATATCAGAATCAATTATAATACTTTATTAGCAACCAGTCTTACACGAGTATAGAGGTTTTCCCCATATGGTTTAGAAATTCTCACACCCTTGCCCCCACATTATAAGCTAGTCAAGGACTGTGCATTTTGCTCTGGGGGCAGTGAGCTAATGCTTGTGGTGGAACTATATAGTGAAATGATTCATTGTCCGCTACTTACTCATAACAGCATTGGATGAGAGGTCCCAACAGAAGCCAGATGGGAACTTTTTTGCTTAAAGTCCTACAAGATGCAAGGCTTTGCCTGCCACTGATCAGTTGCTCTTCCATCTCACATCTTCTTGGATGTCCCTTGGTCTGCTCTGATCCTTTCAGTGTGCTCCACCTGCACAGGGATTCATTACAGATACTCAGATCTAGATTCATACAGGGGTCCAGGCCAGTGTAGATCCTCTTAGAGGCCCCCAGCCATACCTAGCTGCAGTGGATGGAGGGTTTGGCAGCACTTCCAACTTCCCCTTTGCAACAGGGGCAATCAGTTGCTAATATGGCCCAGAAAGCAGATGTCCTTGCCAGGCGAGGGGATATAGTGGAGGTCTTTGGAAGTGCAGGGACTCAGTGTATCCTCTGACTCTGGAGCCCCTTGCTGAGTTCAAAGTTGCCTTCCCATGGCAGATCCTTGTGAATGGACAGATAATATGAGTACCTTTTCCTTTCCCTTTGTGGGTACAGAGACATATGCTTTGCAGCTCCCTGCATCAGGGCTCTATGCTTGCCCTTGCAGAGCAAGTATCTCCATTCCAGGGTATCATCCTAGGGCCTGACTCTGGGTGGCAGTCACTGTCAGGCAGGACCAGCATCTCCCCACAAAAGATGGGCTTGCTGTCCTCTACTGCATGACAATGTGGCAGGGAGAACGGAGTGTCCCCATCCCCTCCTCCTTCATCAAAGCCTGAGCAGAACAGATGTGAACCAAACAGGGCTCCTTCTACATCCCTTAGCCAAGGCACCGGGGCTTGGCAGCTATCCTAGGACACAGACAATGGGAGGCTGACTGTCTACAAACCATTTCAGGCTCACTTGACGTGAGTCATTTTCTGCTGCCTGGCTCTTGGAAGCAGCACGGGGATCTCTGGGGCTAGGCCTGCCAGCTTGCTAGAGAATAAAGGGAGTGAATCTGTGCCCACCCCCCTGGCCCCTTCAAGCACTAGACAATATAGCTTCCCATCTTCACACCCAGTCCCTCTGTCCTGCCCACATATGAGCCCTGAGGCTAGAAAGGATATGACTTTATTTCCCCTTCCCAGGGCACATTTGAGCAGGACCAGCTCCAGATGCACTAGGCTCTGGGTAAAGGCCTGTCTGTTCTCCCCACAGTTCAGCAGTACAGTGCCCCCCCCCACATATTTTCTTCCTTGCATTTTCCCTTCCTCCTCACTGAGGGGAACTTGCTTTTTTGGTCATCTAGACTTCTCCTCCAGCAGCCGTTCCCAAACCTTTCCCAGTCACACCCCTTCTTGCAGACTGATAATTGTGTGTTATGCCATACAGCAGTGGTTGTTAACTGGGGGTGCACATAGCCATAGGGGTACTTAAAAAGGTCATAGGGGGTATGCAAACAAATGAGAAAAAATTACTGTTTTATAGAGGTGCACCGATACATTGGTCCCATATAGGATTGGCACTGATATAAGGAAAATTGACTGTATTGGCAATCGGCTTTTTTGGCTGATGTGGCTGATAATGTGGCCGATAAATGCCCCGTGCATGTGCGCAACCACAGCACAGCATGCAGGTGGCCAGGAGTGCTGCCTGGCAGCGTGGAGAGCAGCCGGGTCTGACTGGCTGTTGTGTGGGAAGGGGCACTGTGGGTGCAGAGAGGGAGTGGGGCTGGAGCAGGGGCAGGGGCTTCACAGCTGGGGCAGGGAGCAGGATGGAGCTGTGGCTTGTCTGGGGGAAGTGGGGAGGGGGGACGTCTCCCGCTGCTACATGCGCCCTGGGAGGGCATGGGGGGCATGTGCCCCCAGATCGTCACCTGGGGTGAGGGTGGGCTGCTGCTGCAGGCTTGGGGCTGGGGCAGTACCAGGATGTTCCTGGTGTGGGGCTGGGTCGGGGCTGCGCTTGGGGCAGGAGGTGGCAGTGCTGGGGGTGGGCTACAGCAAATTTTGGGGTGGGTGTAGCCCACCCCCCACCCCACCATAGCCCTTTAGCCTGCTCATGCCCCAGCCCCACTCCCTCCCTCACCACTGGGGCCTTGACCTGCCCCGCTCCACACCCCTTCTCTCTCTCCTTTTAATGGTAACATTAAAAACAAAAAAATATAAAGGGGGACGTGAGCTGAAACTTTGAGACAGAATGGGTACACTTGTTAAAAAAGGTTGAAACCCCCTGCCATGCACCACTATGTTTGGGTGCTCACAATCAACAGGGGGTAGGGACTTTGGACCTCATCACTTCTGCAGGAACTGGCCCCATCCACACTTGTACCACAGGGAAGAGCTAAACTGGGATAGCTAAGCCCTGAATGAAACAAGGCTAAATTACTCTGGCTTAGCTCTTACTGCAGGGTAAGTGCGAGAGAGGGGCAATTATCACTTGAGCAGCTAAGGCACAGTAAATCCCCACTCCTATTAACTTCAGGCACCGGTAATAATTGGAGGTCCAAGGAAACTAGAGGCTCCATGGACCTTTAGATACCACTTAAAACTTCAGTAAGCCCACTCATTTAGGAACTCCTGCCATACAGCCAGCGTTATAAGAGACAAGGGCTCACAGTTCAAGGATCTTCTGACCAGCATCTTCCTGCAGGCTGCCCTCTGACAATGGGCCCCCAGAAGGAAGAGGTCTTTTTTTGGCTGGAAACTTCTTCCTGCCATAGATCTTGTTCCAGAGTCTCATCAGCCCAGGACACATGGCATTCAAATCAGCAACCTGGCAAGCCTTGACATGACCCATACAGAGCCATGGGTCTGGGTGTAGAAATCCATGTCATGGTAGGGGGGGACTCAAGCTAATCAGGAAATCCTTCCCCCCTTTCCAGAAATGGGACTTTTTGGTGAAAAATCAAAACCTGAGCATTTTCATTCAGAAATGCTGCCATAGTGCCTCTGGGGAAGTGCACTCTGAGTCCCTCATGCTCCTAACCTCCTCAATAGGCCTGGCCCATCATGCCCTGGCTGACGGTAGGCAGTGCCTCCTGGGAGTCCCTTGGCCAGGTCACACCATGGGAGATGCGCTACATTTGGGCATTGGGCCTAGAGAGGAGAACCAGAGCAGGAGGCACTTACACAGCAACGACTGTGAGGCTTGTGCCATCAGTCAATATTTCAGTTTTCGGGTGTTCGGTTATCTGATGAAATGTCAATTTTTTTTCGGAAGCAAGCAGATCTCTTGAGGGGAAAGGATTGTTTAGCTAAAAATCATTCTTAACTGAAAACTTTTGATTAAACTTAGACTAAGGCATTAAAAATGCTTTTGATGAGGTCCCAGGAGGGGAGCGGGGAGAGGGGCAGAACTGTTCCTTGTCATCTTCTGATAGTGGGGTGAAAACTGCCCGTATTGTCTGGTGCTGCCATAAATGCAGGGGGTGCCCCCATTCCCAGCTGGCTGCATCAAGACCGAATCCCCTCTTGTTCCAATCTCTTTTCACCACTGGATTAATTGCTGGTATCTGGTTTAAGAGGACAATGTGGGAATTTTCTGGCCTTCTATTAAACCTGGCAGGTGGAGTACGGTGCTTTCCATCTTGCACAGATAAGGCATCACCCAAGCTCTGTTGTTTTGCTGATGTGTAAAGCACTTCCCATGCACTCAGCTGTGCAGAGGCTTTTGGAGATGAGGGGTTGTGGTTACTGCTGCATCCCCATCCCAGGTAACCATCATTCTGGCATCCATGTCTCCTGCTTTTGGGCCCATCTGGACAGTGGGAGTCATTAAACAAAAGGAAAAGCGATAAATGAAACATACTGTTGATCCCTCCACTGACACTCATGTCACTCCTCTTCAGAGCAATAGCAGCTGTCTGGGGTTTTGCAGGTCAGTTTTCTAGCACAGCAGAAATCAGTGATGCAGAGCCTGGATGGATTTGAAGTGTAACTTCCTTGATTCACATACATCTACCAATTAGTCAGACAGCATGCATGCAATTCTTTCTTCCAGGAATCTCAGCCCAACACATGTAATCAGTGCCTGGGGAGCAACTGTGCCTTAAGCATTGACCGTGCTTCGGGCCCCCAGGCAGAGCAAACTCTCTTGCAGTTCACACAATTCCCTCTTTTAGAAAGCGCAAACTTAACATCAATAAAGAATGTCTTCACAAGCATCAAAACTTGCTCACGTGGTAAGAAAAAAAGCACATGGATCAATCTGTGACCGTGCCACATGGTGATGCAAGATCATTCAGCCAGGATTGTCTCTCCAGTCATGAAATGTACCAGCTGCTTCAAAAAAAAAAAAAATTAAAATTAAAAAAACCTCATGACAGTCAGCTACAGTACCAGAAGGAGAATGTCTTCCCTGTCATTATCAGATAGTTTCTGGTACATCCACTAGAGCAAGATAGATTTATATTCCTGCAAAACTCTTTAACCTTTTATCTACAGATACTCATTGTCTTTACATAATGCCCATCTTTTGAATTCTATTAAGCTGCAATGGTATTTTGTGGTAGGGTCATCTCCCACCTCCCCATCCAGTTTCAATTGTTCCCATAAAGTCCACAGGTTCTGAAGATGAGACACAGAAAGGCACACACACAACTTGATCACTTACTAGGGAAAGCCTCTCCACTTCCCTGCACTGTCTTCCATTTGTTATTAGTCTCTTCTGTACTGGGTATTGCAGAGATGGAAAGATGCATGGGACACAAACCATAAAACCATATAAAATTACCACTTTCACTGATGGTATTATATGGAGATGCTCTATCTATTGTATAGAGCAGTGGGCTAGAATTCATGTTACTTGTGAGTCCTGTCCCTAACCAGTCACTAACCAGCTTTGTGACTCTGGCCAAATCGCTTCATCACCTTGGCTGGGATGATTAATCTTGACTGGGATGGTTTAGCTGGGGAAGATCCTGATTTGAGCAGGGACTGGATTACATGATCTTATAAGATCTCTTCCAGGCCTACTTTCCTAAGATCCTGTGACCTCCCTCTGCCAATCTCCTTTCACCCTTTGTCTCCTGTCTGCTTAGGCTGCCAACTCACTGGGGCAGGGCCAGTATCTATCTATCTATCTATCTATCTGCATTAGGGCTCTGTTGCTGGTTGGGATTTCTAGGTGACCCTATAATACAAATGATAAACAACAACAGCAAAGCAGTGCAATAAGTGTTATAGCCACTGGTCCCATCTCCTTGACTCCAGATAGGCAAGTGGATGGTTGAACCCGCCCAGCCAGCCATGGAAGCAGAAGGAAGGGGGAAACAATGGGGCTGCATTTCAGTGTCTACCTACGTGACTGGGAACCTCTGCAATGTGTGGAGTAGTTTCCACAGCCCAGCGTGGGGAGAATAGGCATCTGGGTCCCACCAAGTAACTGGTACCCAGCATTCACCTAGATAACATGGAGAGAATAAGCTAGTCTTGCACCCATGGGGCAGCTGGAGATTTGCTGACAGCAGCAGACAGCACATAGACAACTTTCCAGTTGGCATTTAAAGGCTTGAATGGCATCCCAGTCCCTTCCCCTCCCTCTCTGGCTCCACTCCTCCTGTCACATCTGCGGGCAGAAAGGGGAGAGGGGCAAGCGGAGAAGATGGTGTCATCGTTCCTCTTTAATAGCTGAGTTGGCAGGCTGGTTTGGGAGGGCTCTGCTGCTGTCTCAGTTTGTGTCTAGCTGCAGCCCAGGGAAGAAAAATGTTTGTAAAGAAATTGCTAAAAGCCATGCTGATTATAAATGTTTCATGGGATTGGTGTCACATGTCTGCCCGAGACAAAGAGAGAGAGAGATGTGTTTAGCTATAATGAAGCTGATCAGCTGTTGTTTTGCTTTCTTTCTGCAGTGGCTCATACCTCCCACCCTTTCACTTTGATGGACAGAGGGCTGGGGTTCCTCCCGTCTGTTTTGTGCAGCATTTCCCATAAGTGCACAAAGCACACTCACCTCCTCCCCATGTGGGGCTTTGTTAACTGAACTCAACATTGGCATAGGGTATAGGGTCAATAGCCCTGGAGCCTGAGGTGGTCTTTGCTTGGCTGGCAGCAGTGATGCAAGCTTCTTCCACAATGATATGCCTCAGAGTTGGTCCACTGAGGACTCACCTCTGGAAGAGGGGAGAGTCATTCTCCGTGGCTCACTCAGCTCTTCACCGTGTTGAAATTGTACCAAAGGAGTAGGGGAGGGGGTTAACAGCCCACTGAAACTGTGCTGAGGCCAGAGCTGGTCAGGAAATCAGTCATTTTCCTTGGACATTTTTGAACAATGCTTTTTTTCATTTTCATCAAAATTTTCCATGGAAATTTTGAATGTCAAAATCCCAAAAGCCTGAAAACCAAAAGCATTTTGTTTTTTTCAATGAAAAATCAGGGTCTTCCGAGAAAAGCCTACATTTTTGTGAAGTTTCCCTCTAACCAAAGACTCAATCGGGCATTAAAAAAAAGTTTGGATGGCAATTTGTAGACCAGCCCTAACTGAGACACAAGTCACCTCACAAAAGAGGTACTGAACACCTACTTTTAGAAGCACCTCATTTTAGCTAGCCTGGACTGGATTCAAATAGCCCACCTAGCTTGGCCACGATCAAGACTTTTGAAGCACCTGACCCAACAATATGCCTAAGAAGGACTAGTTCCATCCCATAGTGTCCTAGAAACAGTGCCTGTCTTAGGAATTACAGCAGATAATATGAAATCACCTCCGTGGGACTGAAACCAAAGGCAGTGCCTATATCCATTGCAGAATAAAGGAGATACGAAAGAGTCCATGAAATGCTGTGACTATGTCAAGGCAGGAAATGGTTTTCCTGTCCTGCAACGCTTTTCAAGATTTCAACATTTTCCCCAGTGCACATTGGGATGAATCCTAAACCATTCAAGATTTTTCATAAACTTCATAAAAGGAGATACACACATACACTCCAAAGCAGCCAATAACCTGGTGGTCTAGGCACCAGTCCCCTCTCTGAATCCGGCCAAACAGAGACTTGGTCTTGGGTCTAATACATCTGAAAACAAGAGTCCTAATCGCCAGTCTATTTACTGTTCTGGGATTTCTCTTTGGCTCTGCTTTCCAGGCAGGGGAGATGTTAGGGCAATGCAAACTGTCCAACTGCATGTGGACGCAAACTGTATGTGCTCAGGTCTTCCTGTCATATTACTATACACATTGTCTAGTAAAGCACAGAAGCTGGACCCTAGATTTTTGCACAGAGCCCCCAGACATCACTAGTTGTACACGTGTGTATACATGTGTGTCTTACCAGAAATTCCATCTTGGACCAGAGAAACCTTCTTGTCAAAGTGTGAAAAGTTTTGTTTTTGACAAATCAGCCTTTTCTGACCAAAAATGTTTCATCGAAAAATTCCACACCAGTTCTCACTGTCGGAAGGAAGATCTGATACAATGCAGCCCACACTCTTCTAATGTGAGCAGCTTTCAGCTTGCTTGACAATAGGAGATCAAAACCCGGGTGGAAGAGATTTCTAAATATCTTAGTATCTTAATGGGAAATTCTCCAGCAACTGCTCAGCTCCCTTTATCTACAATTAGATATTAACATGCCAGACCGAAGTATTTTTCAGGTGAGAGTGTGAAATATTGCAAGGCCTTGTCATTGTCTATTTATGCCATTTTTCTCCTCTCTCTTTTTACTCTCAGCCTGATCGGGGACCCAATAAGAAACACGGGAGAGAGAAATACCCAGGAAAGACTGTGAAGGTAAGATAATATGAGGCTCTTTGCACTCTAGCTCTGCTCACCAAGGCCCCAATTGACAGATCTTCTCAGATGTTCACAGATAGCCTGGCTGAAAGTTACATTACCCTGAGATTTATTTCTGTGCCACGAAAAATGGGGGAACCGAACTGTTGCTGTCGGTGGGGAGATTATAACCAGAATCTCTTTTTAATGCAAAAATCTTTAACCCGACAAAATATCCATCTCGGAGAAAGGTTTCTGCCATCCAATCCCCCCACCTCTTCCCATCAGAACATTGCAAAATGTACTTGGAAGAGCAGCGAGTTCATGTTAACCGATAGCATTCAGCGCTTTTTACTGTGCTATTCATCCACATGACAAAGCTGAGAGGGAAGCCCATACTTCTTCCTGACTTTTTATTGCTTTTCAGCCCAGTGGGAACCAGCAGACATGAAAAAAGTGGTTTAACTGCAAAATATGTTTAAGTCTCTTTTTTTTTTTTCCCAGAAAAGGTGGAGGGGGAGAGGTTGAAGGTATCAGCAAAAAATAAAATAGAAAGAGGATTAGTGAACAGAAGTCTATTGTAGTATTGGGGTGGAAGAGGTTGGCAAAGGCCTGTAACAGTCCTCCAATACTGAGACTGTCCTGCTATGTGCTGAGGTGTGTGTCGGGATTGTACTCGGTGGACCTCATGGAGGCTGCAAGACATTTCTGGGAGGCTACAGGCAAGGCTTGAAAAGGGATTGTGCACTCCAGAATACCTGGTGAAGACGGTGCATGGGGTCGTAATGTCTCTCTGGGCATTCAGGGTTATGTTTCACTGCTAGGAAGCAGTATCTTGAGAGGAGGGAATCTATTTGTTGGTACAACTTAGGCTGGTATCACTGGCTTCAATCTATTTCTGGCTTTATTTTGAGAGATTCTGCTTTTTTTTTTAACGGCGTCAGACTGGAGTCTAGACAGTAGGGTATGCTGGAAAATTCTTGTCATGTGTTAGTACCTGAATCAAGCCACATCACAGCTTAGGAAAGTTGAAAGAGATAACCACCCTGGGTTTTGGATTAAAAAAATGAACCTGAGACAGACCCAATAATTCCCAAACCAGATGTTTCAGAAGGTTTAGGAAAGCTGGAGACAGATCTAGACTCCAGCTGATCTCCCAGGTGAAACGCCAGGGGATTGCCAAAGCCGGAGGTCACCAGCACTTTGATTGTCCAGACAGCTCTGCTCTTAATTGTGCGGTACATCAAACTGCTGAGTGCTAATCTTGCTTGGAAAACAGAAAAAATGTTTCCAGGGGAATTTCCTCTGCCACAGTCAGGACACTTTGCAAAAAAAATGCTGATTTTATTGGAATTTCATTAAGGAGACCCCCCCCCTCTGTTTTGACATTTTCAGAATGAAACATTTCTAAGTTTGGTTTAGAAACAGCATTTCTCTTGGAATTACAGGGTCTTGCAGATGGCTCAATTAAGAAGGGACTGTTTTGTTGATCCAAAATGTTTCCCCTTGTTGACCCTAAATGAAACCTTTTGATCAACCTGAAATGTTTTAGTTTAGGATGATCCCTTGAAAGATGGCCTTTAAAAATATATTCTCTTTTCTGGGAATTTTGAAATGTTTTAACTGATGCCAAATAATCAGAAGCTTCCTGTAACTGAGTTCCAATCCTCTGTGCCGTTCCCCTGCTGGGTGCTGTGCATCTTGAAGACTCATCCCAACTGCAAGCACTGAGTACCTAAAAACTGACCCTGACGAAGATCAGAAGAGCTTCCTACCACCTACTTCTGCCATTCCCAGGCACCACAGGTCCTAAACCCACCAATAAAGGTGTTTTTTTTTCAGAGCTCCTCTTTAAGGAGCTGCTCCTGATAAAATCATTCTCTCCAGATGAGCCCAGTCACAGTCACACCAATGATAGCAGACACTTGGGTTAAATCTCTTCTGCTCAGGAAAAATGGGTTAACCCTTTTCCTCCCAAGTGGCCAGACCCTGTCCCAACATGCCATGAAGTGTGCATGAGTTGTATGAAGGGATTTGCCTAGGGTGCTATTGCCACACATGTAACTGCATGGCACTTTGCAGGTAAAAAAATGACTGTCAGCTCCCAAGGAGCTTACAGACTAATATAAACCAGACCAGAGCTGATAGGAGAGATGGAAGCAAACTTTAGAGGGACACAGACAGTAAAATAAGAGCAAGAAAATGACATTCTATTTAAAACTGGGATGGGGACATTATGGAAACCCCCCACTTGCTAAATACCTCCCCTTGGAGCGCATAACAGTAGGACCTGCTGTGTGACCTTGAACAACTCAGTGCCTCAGTCATCCTGTCTATTAAATGGAGATGCAAAGAGTGTGTATGCAGCTCAAACGAATGTGCCTGAGCTAATTTTTGACTAGTTGGCTCAGGTACAGCTGTAGCATAATTATAGTAGCATAGGTCATCACTAGCTAGCCAACCAAATAGTGCCTTTAGGTTCTCGCTGTGTTGTGTACCTATCACTGAGCCCCATGCTACTGTTTCTGCCTCTGCTGCTATCAGGATGTGACCTAGCTACTTGAAATCCCCACTTCAAATTGCAGTGTAGACATACCCTGGATTGTTACCCTGCAGTCTTTTGCAGTTCTGGTTAGTTATTTCCCTGCAACCAGGGAGACTGAATGTGGGTCAGTTTGTTGATGATTTTAGACACCTGCTGCTCTCTGAACGAGAAGAGAACTAAGTGGAATTAAGGCCTCTCGTTTTGTATAGATTCCTCCTTCCTTTGCAGAGGGAGGAGCATCAATGATTTTCTAATCTTCTGAGTAACTTAGGCCCCATCTATATTGAAGATTTGTTTCCTCAGAATGAAGCAGAGTTTTCCCTGATGCAACCAAAACCAGTAAATTATACTAGTGCAAAATCACTTTAGTTGGCTTTGTGGCAGGGGCCAGAATACATGTGCTAGTGCTCTCTTCTGGCCTTAAAAGCACATGAATCTGCATTTTCTCCAGTGTAGACAGGGCCTTCTATCTGAGCTTACTTTTGCTAAGGTCCAGATTATTATTTCCGGGAACCCTTACTGAAATGCACTACAGATTTTAGTAGGGATGAAACCAAAGGGCTTCATGGAAAATTCACAGAAATTACTCTCTAAAAAACTATAAGACATAGCCATAGGTGGGGTGCAATTTCCTATTACATTTTATAGGATGATTAAGAACTGATTGAAAAGTTCTCATTCTGTGGCCTTCTATACCATAGCCTCCTCTCCAATAGGGCTTTCTCCATTAAGAAATGTTATCAAGCTAACTCATCAAGGCCCTAGGCAATGATTCTCAGCTTCAAGGTTCATTTCCCCAAAGTCAATTTCAATTCACTTTAATAAGACTTTATTGGCACAACAAGTTAGATGCATGTTCCCAAAGTGTTTGGAGAAAACTGTCCCCTCAAATATCACACAGAGGTAAGAGGTATGGGATGGTGGAAACCTGGAATTTCTATTCTGCAGGCATTCAAAAAGCAGTCAGATTCAGAGTAAAAATTAGACATTGGCCCTGGAAATTCTGGGTTTTTTTTCCTATTTTGGAAAAAAAAATCTTTTTTTTTTGTTTGTTTGTGCTGGTGTGGGGAGCTGGGAAACCTGAGCACTTCAAGGTGCCAGAACTGTGGCTGGGAGCTTGACAACCCTGGAAGGTCAGTGGTCCCTGGTTCTTGGAGAGTTCGCTGGAGGAGCTGTCCCAGATCAATAGCTCCTGGAAGCCGGGGTTCCCGAGCAGCGCACCAGGAGACCTAGCTGCATCCATCAGAAACAGGCATACATAGCACCAAAACAAGTGAGTGGAACTGGGATGCGTCCATGAAACATTCTTGCATTGATGAATCATCATTTTCCCAGTAAAAAACATGCCGCTAGAAACCCTTGACACAGAGGTGTAAAAAATGACTTTCTGTCATCCTCTCTTCCAATGTGCCATGCACAGTCACTCCTCTTTGCATTTAGACAGTGGTTCTCAACCTTTCTGGTATCAAGATACTCCTCACAGGCCTCGAGACACCCCTCCATAGATTTTGGGAAAGGAATGGTACCTCTTTCAAAGATGAATTTATATATTACAGTACTTGTCTCATTACGTAGGGGCTCAGCTGTGAGGGATCATTTAAGCAGGGACAAGCCTGAGTTGGGCTTATCTGCTTAGCTTATGTGCTTATCTCCTTGCATCTTGCATACCCTTCAAAGGATCTGGTGGCACTTTGGTTGAGAATCACTCATTTAGACTGTGCTTGGAGCCCCCATGTCTAGTGTGGTCACTGTTTATGCAGTCAGACAGGAATACAGATCCTCTGGAAATCTTTCCTGGGGGATTTCAAAGGAGTGCCTCTCTTCTAGCACCCATGGCCCTGACTACCACGTGTGGGATAGTGACAAGAACTTGCCCTGCTTAGCTCCCTTTGGTAGGATGCATGAGACATGAGGCATGCAAGCAAACACCACAGTGGCTTCATAATACTTTTAATTTGGAAACAGAGGCTCAGTTTTGAATAATCAAAGGCACTGTGATTGCTAGGACAGTTTCCCTTTAAAGATAACGCTAACTGTGCCGGGTCCCTTTTGACACACTGCTGCATTTCCATTAGGAACCAGGAGGGCTGGAAGAACTCAGGCGAGTTCGGCAGCTGTGAGAGAGTTATTGATTTGTTTGCTTTTTACAAACTGCCATCAAAACCCATTTGGTCCTTTTTAAATGGCTGCTTTGGGATCCGGTTTCTGAGGACAGGGGTTGCCGCCAACTCAGATTGCCAGCAGGGATTGTTTTTCATCCTGGAATTGCAGGGAATGGGTCACAGATATTACACCTGGAGCCAAGGGAAGAGAAAGGGTGGGCTCATTTTCAGAGACGTTGTGCAGGCTCAGCACCCACTGACTGCAAGGGGCATTGCTGGCTTTCAGCAGTTCCAAGAATCTTTCTTCAATCCCACACATGAACCAGGCTCTTTGAGGTTTATTTTATATTTAAAGCAAAAAAAAAAAAAATCTAAATGGAGAACAATAATAAATGGGAACGAACTGTTCTGAGCTGCTATATTTTGGCTATGGCACCTGCTCAGAAACTTTCCTCCTAATATCTTTCTCCGGTGCAGACAGCACCATTCTATTCTGCTCTCTAATGACTAGCATTAGTTTGCATTAGATGGATTTTATACGATTTCCTTCTGCCTGGTTGCTAAGCCTGCAAGCGATTCAAATTAAGATCATCTCACCGTGCCCCATCTGGCAATAGCAGATCCCCCATTTATGTTTGCTGCCTTCTCAGCTGCTCTCCTCCTTTTGCATCCCGTGGTCTTTTTATCTGTCCGAATTCTGCAGGCCTGTGGCTCTTCGTAGACACCTGCTGGTGTTAATTCCATTCCAGACCTATTCATTTTAAGCAACACATTCTCCGATGCAAAATGGGGAGTAGGGGGAAGAGATGCATATTAGAGAGCTCTGCAGAGTGGATATTACAGAGAAGATGCAAAAAGTAAGAGTCACTACTCCAATGTCTGGCTAAGCTGCTGCATAGAAATTATATGCAAGATGATACAGCCAATGCTTATCACATCTGGCAAAGCTACTGGGTAGAAATAATGCACAAAATGATGGAGCCAGTGGTACAGCACGTGCCTGAGATATACCATAGAAATTATCTGCAAAATGATGAAGCTTGCACTATAATTCCTGGTTAAGATACCCCATAGTCATCATATAGAAGGTGTCATGAATGTGAGCAAAGAATGGGTGGGTCTGAGAGATGGACTAAAGCATGATCGTCAGTCCTTGGCAGTATGTTTCCTTCTGGTACCCTATTCCTGCCAGCAGTTCCCCCTTCACTATCTATCCAAGTCAGTGTTTCTTAACTTGGGATCATTGATATTGATCTGTTGGCAGCCTCCTGAGAGAGGGAAAAGAGTAGAGTCCAAGGAACTGCAAAATCCTGAGGAAAAAGGATTAACATCATACTCAATATTTAATAGCATCATTCCTTTTCCCATTCTTTTCTTTTTCCACCAGAAGCTATTTTCCTTCCATGCAAAAGAGTGAAGTGGGCACGCTAGTAGGAAGGAACTGGCTGCAAGCGGATCTAGACAGATTACAGGGGCGGGCCGAAGAGAACAGGATGGGGTTCAACACTGACAAGTGCAGGGTAATGCACCTGGGGAGGAAGAACCAGCGGCACATCTACAGGCTGGGGAACTCCCTTCTTGCCAGTGTTGAGACAGAAAAGGATCTTGGAGTCATCATTGATGCCACAATGAACATGGGCCGACACTGTGGGGACTCGGTCAGGAAGGCCAACCACACCTTGTCATGCATCCACAGATGCATTTCAAGCAGGTCCAAGGAGGTGATCCTCCCCCTCTCCATGCCACTGGTCAGGCCACAGCTGGAGTACTGCATCCAGTTCTGGGCACCACACTTCAGGAGGGATGTGGCCAATATGGAGAGGGTCCAAAGGAAGGCCATCTGCATGATAAGGGGGCAGCAGGGCAGGCCCTACGAGGAGAGGTTGAGGGACCTGAACCTGTTCAGCCTCCACAAGAGAAGGCTGAGAGGGGATCTAGTGGCAGTCTACAAACTAGTCAAGGGGGACCACCAGACATTGGGAGAGTCCCTGGTCTCCTGAGCAATCCCAGGAGTTACAAGAAACAAAGGACACAAGCTAGCGGAGGGTAGTTTCAGGCTAGACATTAGGAAGCGCTGTTTCACTGTCAGGGTGGCTAGGACCTGGAACCAACTTCCAAGAGAAGTGGTGCTGGCTCCTACCCTGGGGGTCTTTAAAAGGAGTCTGGACGAACATCTGGCCGGGCTCGTTTGACCCCAGTACTCTTTCCTGCCACGGCAGGGGGTCGGGTTAGATGATCTCCTCAGCTCCCTTCCGACCCTACCAACTATGAAACTATGAAAAGGCAAATGAACAAGCTCCTGGGCGCACACAAATGAAACATTCATCCTAATCGTGCCAGGTTGTGCGATGGTCCACAAATGGGGCTCACCTTGGGAACTGAGAACAGACCTTATGCCTTACGAAACATGTAAAATGTGGATGCTTAGGCTACAAATGTACCCTGATGAAACCTGCCATAGGCAGGGATACAGGAGAGAGGCCTATGTACCAAAGAGGTCACATTTAAGCCATTTAGTCTAGGGACAGAAATTACTCGTAATTCAGTACAGGTGATCAGAAACCGGTTCAAATCTGGAACACAACAGAAGTTCAGTGCACATAAACTGCTTTCAAAATAGCCAAAACTGGTTTAAGATAAACCTGGATGGATGTAGTATCAGACTTAACTGATTTAGGTTAAATCGGTTTACTGAACTTCTGTCCCAGATCCTCTCTTGATCCAAGTTAACCCACAGTCCTCCAGCAGCCTAGGATGCTTTGCTCCTTCTCTGCCAACCCCCTGACAGAGTGGGTGGGCTAGCCTTGGTCCAAGCTGCCTGCTGCAGCCAAGCAGGGAGGTGTGCTTGAGCGCCCCCCAGCTTCTGGCCTGGGCCACTGCAGGCATGTAGCTGCATTTCTGCAATCAAAAGTCAATGTCTGCTCACTTGCTTATTGTTTCAATCTACACAGTTTAGATTAACCTGCGAATACTGAATCGATTCAGCCTTGGGCTTTTTGACTGTCTGTACTTAGCCTTAGGATATTGATGCAGCATAGGTTTTATGCGACAGGTTTAAAAAGGACTTAAGCAGCCTAGAGGCTAGTCCTCTTATGTAGAGGTAATTTAATTCTTCCTTTTGCACAGTAGTACACCTCAAACTACCAATGAAAGCAAAACACCTCTGTATGAGAGGCTGAGGGGTCACTATGCCTTGCATCCCTGTTCCTGACATCTGACAGCCCCTCTGAGGTGGTGTAAACTGAGGTTCAGACATGCTGTGAGAGGCAGGAATTAAGGGTCCCTGAAAAGATGCAGATAGGAGACAGCTGAGTGAGATGTTCAGGCATGCTGTGAGGGGCAGGAATAAAGTGTCCCTGAAACGATGCAGTTAGGCAATGAGGTTCAGACATGCTGTAAGGGGTGGGAATAAAGGGTCCCTGGAAAAACGCAGATAGGAGACGGTGGAGTGAGAGTAGGAGGTTAAAGGGGGAGAGAGAATATGCAAATGGTGAAGAGACCAACGGCAGCCAGCGCTGGGCTGGTGCCAAGTGGAGATGTAGGAGCAGATCAAACACCACCAGGTTAATGAGAGTGTCATTCCCAGGGCCGCTCTGAAGCAGGGACAGTGAGGGCTGGGTGGACGGCAGCCCTGAATGATATTCTGTAATTAGCTGGCAAATAGAATATGATATTTAGTGTAATTGCTTGGAATAATGTCTTGCAGCCAGGATACATGCATTACGCACCGAGCGCTGCATCCCAGCTGCCACAGTAACTTTGCTTCCCTTTGTTTCCCTTCGCCTGTCATTTCTCATCACATCGTTCCCAAATTTGATTGCATCGTCTTAGAGTTTCAGTTGCCAGGGTAACACCACAAAGTCATTATGTGTATGCAGCAGATGCCTTACCCCTCTGAGGGCCAGTTATTTGGCCACCCCTCCTTGCAACCCAGCTCTGCTCTCTTTGCTGCCCTGTGAAGGCCCTGATCCGGCAACACAAAAAGCCAGTGGGAGTTTGAGCACTGATTTCACTGGGAGACAGAGTTACGGCCCAGGGTGCTGTGTGAAATGTTAGAAGTCATTCAAAGGTTAGACAAAATGGAGTCTGCTTTGCTGTACAATGGGGACCTGATCCAAAACCTACCAAAATCAGTCGAAAGCCTCCCACTAACTTCAGCGGACTTTGAACTGTGCCTCCTAGGGGCAAGCCATTGGGGCATGTATGAATAGGACATGCCCCCCACCTGCCTTTCCAACTCATCCCCTGACTGCCTTGTCAGTGCGGCTTGAAATCTCACGCATTCAAGAAAATGCTCACTCTCTCACCAACTGTTTTTACATGGTTACGCTTATGCTTCATGATGTCTGTTAATGCTAAAGGAATTCAAGCTGGGAACCCCCCATGCCTAGCACTTACAGTGCTTCTGAGCAGTGTGTATGCAGCAGCAGACACCTGGGGGAAGCTCTTTGCCCATGCCAGTATTTGGAGGATAAGCTGTGATTCCAAGAGGCTGTCAAGGAGTTTGGGAGGAGGGGAGAAGTCTTTGATGTCTGCTGGAGCTATGGGTATGACAAACCATATATACAAGTTGGCCAGGAGACACGTTATGCTGGGCACTTGGGGGGAGACATCTTCATGCCCTTGTTGGTGACTGAGAAGAAGGATTTACACAACTGAGAGTGGGTAGTTAATACAAGTTAATTAAAGTTATAAACCATACCTAACTCTAGGAGGCAGTCAGGGTGAACCTACAACGTGTTAGGCTGACTCAGCCTAACTTTGACCCCTTTTCCTAACCTAGACAAAGCCCGAGTGGAAAAATGGGGAAGATGTGAAGAGTTGATCAGAGGCGGTGAATGCATGTGTTTGGGAGAGGGCATGTGTTTGTGGGATGAGGGTGAGTACAAACACATTTTGTGCGCGTGCCCCGTGAAGACCTGCATGGGAATATTGCCAGCGGGTTCTGAACTGTGAGTATGCTTGTGCATTCATAAGAAGCGTGCAAATGTCTGGCTGTCTGCGAGTGTGCAGTAGTGCATGAGTGCATGTCCCTCTAGATGACAGTGTGGGAGCGTGTGTTCGTGAGGCACTGTGAGTTTGGCTAATGTCTAGCTGTGCGCATTGTGAACTGTGTGTAGCTGGTTATTGGTGCATGTGGTTTTGCAAGAGGTTGTGTGAATGATTAAGTGATCCGGGAGACTGTGGGGCTTCAGTTAAATGGGCAGGTAGAGGACAGGATACAGAGGCCCGCTTAGAAGAGTTACAACAATACACGGAGAGCTTTCTCTTCCAGTGCTGACACAATAGCTACTCAAAGCCATGCCCATTGTACCACCACACCTGCCATCCCTACCCAAGTCAGTGATGACCCCATGTCACTGCATTGCTGCTGGTGCTTGAGGCAGGTGGCAATCAGGATTGCCCCCAGGATTGTTCCAGCTCTTTCTCCATCTCCATTCAATTACTGCTCCTGTTTGTGAAAGCCAGAACTGATGTGCTTCTGGCCCCACAACAGTGCAGGGAAGGGAGATGAAAGATATTATTTTTCAGGTGGAATAGCTTCCAAAACGGTACATTTTCAGTCAAAGTGCTGCTTGGAATGCATATGAACCACTGCCTGCAGCAACAAGAAACAAAGCCATTAAAGTTTAGATAGCAGTGTTTTTATTTTTAACCAAATGACTCAGTCTCCCCTCTAGCTCTGAGCCTGAGAGAGACAGGGAGAGAGACAGAAAGAAGGAGAGACAGAAACTTAGCCAGTGCAAGTTCAGAAAGCTTTAACCCCACTGGGATCCAGCCGCAGGGAAAGTTCAAGCAGCCTGTTCTGTTTAATTGTGCCTAGAAAAAGGTATTTAAACCACAGTTGCTGCTTCGCTACTACTTCTTTTTTCAAAAGAGATTTCAGGGGTTTGTTGTGACTCTATTCCTCCCCAGTGCATCCTAGTGTCTTTCCTTTTTCTACCTTTTAATGCTGCACTCTTGCACACAACAGGGAAGGGCTAGACTGAGAAGCAGGAAGGGGCATGAGTGCATGTGAGTTAGGACTTTTAATTCTTTTGGTGGCTGTGCTAAAACCAAAGCACATCCTGTATGCTAGGCAGTTGTTTGATTCTGGGGGAAGGGCTCTTTAAGCACGTTGCTGAATCAGGGCTTGACTGCCCAGAAACTTGCAAACTCCAGATGCATGCTGAATCACATTCATATCCCCAGTAATATCTTTTTTCCAGAATGGATGAAAATGTATGCAGATATACAAGTGAGAAATAGGCCCTGGGGCATTTGGCAAATTGGCCGATGCACCATCAGTGCACAAAATATTGGCCATCACTGCTGCTGTAGAAAAGCAGAGTGGCAGAAATGAATTATGTCTCCAGCAATTGTCCAGGGAGGAGGTAAATTAATGAGTAATTTTTTTTATAATAATAATAGTAGGAGTAGTAAGAGTAGCAATATGCTTGCTATATGGGTTGGTTGGTGTTGGTTGTAGCCATGTTGGTCTAAGGACATAGGCAGACAAGGTTTCATAGTTTCATAGTTTCTAGGGTCAGAAGGGACCTGGGCAGATCATCTAGTCCGACCCCCTGCCATGGCAGGAAAGAGTACTGGGGGTCAAACGACCCCAGCAAGATGGTCATCTAACCTCCTCTTAAAAACCCCCAGGGTAGGAGCCTGCACCACCTCACTTGGAAGCTGGTTCCAGACCCTAGCTGCCCTGACCGTGAAGTAGCGCCTCCTGATGTCCAACTTAAACCTTCCCTCCACCAGCTTGTGACCGTTATTCCTGGTCACTCCTGGCAGCACCCGGGGGGAACAGGGACTCCCCCAGTGCCTGTTGATCCCCCCTGACTAGTTTATAGCAGGCCACAAGATCCCCCCTCAGCCTTCTCTTCTGGAGGCTGAACAGGTTCAGGTCCCGTAACCTTTCCTCATAGGACCTGCCCTGCTGTCCCTTTGGGTTCTTTGGGTAAATCCAATAGCTTTTAGTAGACTAACTAAAATAGTTGGAAAAATTCTTCTTTGCAAGCTTTTGGGAAGAAACATGTGTCAAGAAGAAAGGTGTTTCGGGAAGAAGGGTGTTTGTACCCGAAAGCTTGCAAAGAAAAATTTTCCCAACTATTTTAGTTGGTTTAATAAATTATATCGGATTTATCCAAATAACCTTGTCTGCTTATACTCTTTAGAAAATACTCTAAACATCCTCGGCAGTTTTAGCAAGGGTGGGATGCTCAGTGGGGTTGTAACCCACTCTCTAAAAGGCGAGGTACACCCATTGTTTTGGGCAGAGAGCAAGTTGTCTACATGCCATTTCACTTGACTAAATGTTATGCGTGCAATCACTGGGATTCATGCGAGCAATTCATGTGGTAGTAAGTCTCACGATGTCCCAACTAGTGCAGAAAGACACTATATATCCTCAAGACCAGATCACTGCTCCTGCCATGTTAAAAAAGGGTAGAAACCTGAAGGGGCCAACTGCACATACTGGCCTGTGTAACTTCTCCCACCCCTTTGGTCTATGGGATGAAAGGGACATTGTCCAGGTAGCTTGCACACTCCAGTAATCCTCAAATGGAAGAAAGGCTCTATGTGAGTTTTTTTCTAGCCAAAATATGCTAGAGTACGCACAGGGTATTTGCAGAGGAGATGCAAAGCATCCTGGGATGCTGGGGGACTGTGAGTTAAGTTGAACCAGGAAGGGGTCTGGGACAGAAGTTCCATAAACCAGTTTGACCTAAATCAATTAAGTTTGATACTACTTCCAAGCAGGTTTATCCTAAACCACTTTTGGTCATTTTGAACATGGTTTATGTGCACTGAACTTCAGTTCTGTTATAGTTTTAATCCAGCTTCTGAGCACTTAAACTGGTTTATGTGTCATTTAAACTGGTTTATGTGTAACTTCTGTCCCTAGCCTTCATGATAGTCGCTTTGTTTTCCTGATATTCAAAACCATTTTTGCAGGCAAAAAGCAGGTGTGTTGCATTTTGATGGCCTTTTAAACTTGGTTTTGGGAGGGGAG
This sequence comes from Alligator sinensis, assembly GCF_000455745.1. Classification (NCBI taxonomy): domain Eukaryota; kingdom Metazoa; phylum Chordata; order Crocodylia; family Alligatoridae; genus Alligator; species Alligator sinensis. Next base: position 1,064,760 of record NW_005842187.1, on the reverse strand, counting down.
GAAAGTTTGGTGTTGCTGCAGGCTGAGAGAGAGAAAAGTTTGACAGTTGGAGAAAGCCACAGCTGTGGCAGTTTCCTTGGTGGTTAATAATTATTTGAAGTTCAAACGTTTTTGACATATACATTACCACTTGTGCTTTGAACATGTAAAGCTCTATATAAGTGCTAAGTGTTATTATTATTTCAGAAAGATTTATGTCTTGGCTAAATTGTAATTTGGATAATTGCATTCTGTCTACCTCAATCCACCCTGCCGTTTCAATTGAATAGAGAATACTTCTTTGCTCCCTAGCCTAAACTGTTGTGCAGTGTTACTGTGCGTGATTAAACAACTGGCCCTTTCACTCTGCCTACTCACAGTGGTAAAGTTAAGCTCCTATTTGTAGCACTGGGGCCATGGTTTGTGAAGGGGTGAAAGAGGTTCTGATCTACAGAGGTGCAAATCTTCTAGCTGATTCATCTATTTAGGTCACTGATGTGTATTCAGATTTTGAGAAAAGTCAAGCCAGTTACTGCGTTTAAGGCCAAAGTTTTCAGAAGTAAATATGGATTTGGACTGCCCAGCCTGAAGATACATCTACACTGCAGTCACTGTTTTGTTATACTTTAGGTCTCATGGACGTTAACTGAGATAAATATCATGCCTGTATCAGAGTTGCTGTTGTGACTGCAGGGTAATGTAGACTTACCTGAGCTAACTTTCATCACTGCTACTGATACCAATCTTGTCACAGTGACAGTACAGGCCAACTGTCCCAGTATTTACCCAGCTTCCCTTATGGGTTCTTTAGCTGGGCAGAACTGCTTAAAGCTACCTAGCCAGCTTGCTTAAAATGAGCGTAGGTAGGTCTGTACTACACTGCCTGAGATACTTTAAAGGGGCCTGCTTTTCAGACAGCGCTGAGCAACCCTCCTTCAATCAGTGCCCTTTTAAGATGTCCAAAACCGGGCACCCAAAATTACTAATCACTTGGAAACTTGCCTGGCCTTCCACTCAGTTCCACTGGTGAACACAGTGCTCCAAGAGCGGCAGAATAATGAGAGCCCAATCGTATCTCTGACAAATTTCCTGAAGTGCCTGAAAGCTGGCATGGAGGGTCTAGCAACAATCAGCGAGGCATTCACTGAGCAAGTTTTTCACTCCCTGAGACAATTATTTTTGAGGTACAAGTGGAAACAGAAAGTTCCCACTTCAGGCAACAGCCCTTAGAGGGGCCTGATTTTAAGACAATGCAGAGTGCCTCCAACTTCAGTTGGCTTAGCCACAAGTGGTGGGTGCTCATCAGTGTCTGCAAATCACAGTATTGCCAACTCAGAGCATTCAAAAACCATGAGATTAGAAAAAAATACTAATAATACACAGTAGATTCTTTTATTCAAGTATCCAGTGCGCACTGCCAGAAGGGCATGAAATAGGGTTTGTTTTTCAAATACAATCACTTGACTTCAGGAGCTGGGACATGATTCATTCCAAAAACAAGTCCTCAAAAATATGATAGTTGGCAACACTGAGGTTGGGACAAAAGCATCTCATGTTCAGCACAACACCAAGTGAGGATGCAAAGTGACTGGCATTGTAGAGTCAATAGGGCTTATTTCAGGGTATGATTTACTTGGGAAGTGCTTAGGAAATGCAGTAATGGATGCTTTACCTGCCTACAGCTGAATTGTAATAGGACAAAGAAGAGAAGCAGGGATGGCAGGGACTGGATGAGATGCATCAGAGATGTCTATTTATTCCCTGAGCTTTATCCTGAGTGAGTTTCATTTGCAATTTATGCCTGTAACTGAGAATTCAATTTCTCTACTTCTAAGAAAAAAAGAAAAACATCCTGATTTACTGAAAAATATGAAAGAAAGCAGAAAATAATAATAATAATAATAATAAAAAATCAGGTGGCAGAGGAAAGCTACTCACACGGAAAAAAAATCTTTATTTCTATGTCTGCGGTCTTTCCCTTTACTGGTCAGGATGAACCATTTTTCCTTGCAAGTTCTGCATTTTTCAGGATGGGAAATATGACCTCTCTGTGCATACAGGAACTTGTTATTTCATACCTTGCTGCCAGCGTGGATCTTAATCAACCAGAAAAACTCAAAATGACAAACAAACAGTAGACAGCTTTGCTATCTGAGGTTCATTAGCTCTTGGTGACCTTTCAAATCTGCAAGAAACCAAGAAGAAACACGCAAAAAAATGGGAGGGCTTTCAAGTCGTTTTGCTGGTAATTTTTTACTGCTCCCCAGATCCCTTCTTTTAATGAGTGGCATATCTTGATTGTTTTCCCAAGGTTTGTACTTATCTGAGTAAACAGAGAGTGGTGCTCTGACCCACCATGGAGATGGGAGGCAGAGGGTGCCCAGAGGAGCAGCACATGCTTTGCATTGCCCAAGGTTATTTGAAACTAGCTCTCAAGGGCATCATCAACTGAGAGGCTAGAAATTCAAGTGAAGGGCACAGTGTCACACGCTTGGCATAAATGTACACTGGGGAGCTGTCAGCAGTGCCCTGCTGCAAGAGGCTAATGGGGAGGAAGATATGGTCGCCAGAATGGATCTGGGCTCTGGACCACATCCAAAGCAAGGGCAGGGGAAAAGGAGAAAGACTGACCTTGAAGGCCAGCCCCATGGCCGCAGACATCCTGACACCAAGCCAGCAGAATCAGGGAGCAAGGAGAACTGATTTCAAGAATTAATCGTTAATGACAGACATGCGATTCCCTGGACAGCACCACCACGGCAAGCAACAAGGGCCAAATCCTCAGGTGGCGTAAACCAATGTCTTCCTACTGCCATCGGTGGTAGAGCTGCCTAGAGCATCATATGCCATTGGAAAAGGCAGTTCTGTCTGTATCAGAAAACTTGGAAAAATTGGCTTGATTTGACCTAAATTTCATTCTGGAAGAAAACCAGGGAGAAATAAAATAAGTTCTGACAATGGTGAAATATCCCGGTGTGACATTTTTAAACCAAAACATTTCCTTTCCTCCCCCCCGCTTTGGAAATGGCTTTTGATTTCAAGGGGTTTTAATTTTACTCTATTATTGTAACATCACACAAGGTAATCAAGTTAGAATCGACCCAAAGTATTTTGAAGAACCGAAATCAAACTCCCCCCTTCTGCCCCATCCCAGGCTTTTCCTTTATGGAGAATTCAAACATGTTTAAGTGGCATTCCTAATTGGAAGGCAGCTAAATTTGAAATCTCAAACCCTTCCATAAAATGAAACCTCTGTCATCTGTTTAGCTCTAATTAGCAGCAATTTACACCACCTGAGCATCTGGCTCTCATCAGCTACCTCAGGGAAAGAGGCAGTATTGCAAGCCTGAATAGAGGAGAAAGGGCTGCTTCAGCTGTAACCAGAAATGCTTTGTAACCATTTCGTATACTCCCAAAATGCCTTGTCCTGCTGGATCCACACACCTAGGGAGCTTAGCAGGGAGCTAACAGGAAAACAGAAGCAAGCTGTTACAGGGGAAGCACTCTCAAAAGGGAGCGAAGAGTAAATGTCTGTGCATGGAGAGGGCAGGCACCCTTCTGGGCTCTGGGACTGATTGGATCTAGAGAGTAGGGGCAGCATTGAAGCTGGATGCTGAAAGCTAAGGAGCCCACCTGAATGTTTCCCATTGCACCTGGACTGCTAGCTCCACCTGGAGCAATTAGGTAACCAGGGCCGTGACATGGAAACAGCTTCTTAGATGGAGCGACTTTGTTTTGCTAGGAGAAATGAAGAACAGATGTGAAATATGCCATGTGGGTAGTGATGCCCTGTGTGGTGTGCATCCTCCCACGGTGATTGTTATCCTCCTTGTAATGGCATAAAAGCAGAAAGGAAAGGAAGCCATTGAGCTGAAAAGAGGGGGCATGGAGTAGAGACTGGAAACTCCCTAGGAGTTGCAGAAAAAGCTCCCCACAGGCCCCTTTCTCTGCTCCCAGACTCCCAGCAAAGCCTGTTGACGTCACTGGGAGTTCACTTGTATCCTGCAGGGGTTAGGATCTTCCTGCATCTGGCACTGAGGTGCACTGGCAGCACAGAGGCGGAGGAGCCCTGGGACTGAGCGCGATGAAGCTGGAGAAGGTCTATGTCAGTTAAGAGCAGCTGGGAGGGATAATTTGCCATCTGTGCGAAGTGTTTCACCCTGGTGCTGTCGGTTACACTAGAATGCAGAGCAGGAGAGAGACCTGGTGCTGATGGGGGTGAACCATCTGCAGGAAAGAAACAGGACAGCAGGTAGCCTTAGAGAATCACTTGCAGGGAAGCTTGCATTGGAAAGCACCTGGCATGAATCTGGCACCTGTGAGAATGTGGAGCAGGGGTGCTATGTGCAGCTGCAGGTAACATGTGGTTATGGCTGTAAAAGGGCAGCAGGTACAAGTAAACAGAGACAGGCATTTGCTCGAAAGAGGGATCAGGCAGGTTAGCCTGAGCTTGAGGAGGCTCAAGTGTGGGTTCTCAACATGAGCATCTCTGGACCCTGTCCTTTTCTGACTTCTCAGGAGTAGAGCTTCTCTCAGGGTGATCCCAGCATGGAAATGGGCAAGACTCACCAGATGGTGCATGTGTCAGAGAGGACAGTTTGCCAAAAGGGCTCCAAGAGTTAGAGACAAAGAATAACAGTTATAAGTTGTCCAGTACCCAACAAACTCAAACTCCAGGCTGAAGTGTGGGATCATCTCCAACAATGGTAGTGGGTGTCTGTGCTGAAAAGGAGTGACTGCAAACCACATCTCACGACTGAAAGGAGAAAGGCCTGTTCAGCAGCTGATGAAGGAGCTGGAGAAATCAGTGGGGGAAAAGACAGAGTAAAGCTAGCTGTTCAGCTCTGTTGGAGGAACTTGAAAGCTTGGGGATGCATGGGTTGACACAGAGCCCATGGTCTGCCCAGTGGGCATCTCAGATGGTACAAAGAACAGGGAATATTTTCCAAATAGCTTTTGTGTTCTCCTTACTCCACACCCCGCTTCTCCCAGTGAAAGCACTAAGTGCAGGGCCATTATGAAATTGTGGGCTCTTTGAATTTTAGGGTCTTTCCAGAGCATCCCAGCTTTCTTTTTAAAATCAATACTGCTCACAGCAATTTTTGCTGAGTGGAGCTAGCTTTCCTTATCTAAATCAGCATGCTGACAGCTGGCTTTGGGAAACTGTATGCAGCCATGCAAGCAGCAGCAAAGGCATGAACATCAATAATTCTCCTGCCCATTCACTCCAAGGCAGTTTAACCTTCAAAGCGTAGTTGGGCCTGGCTATGAAGAAGTCCTTGGAGCTGGGATCCTGTTCCATCTGATCTTGTTTAAAGGAGGCAGGGGATGGAGTTCATTGGCAGACATAGAGCTGGGTGGTCCAAGAGTTCAGGGCTGCAGATAGGAGCCTGATTTTTGCCATAGACTTGATTACAGAATTGAGCAACTTCACTCTTCTTTCATTTTAATGTATGTAAGTGGGGACAATACTCTGTTACCTACATGAATTGCAATTAATGCAGTGGTGTGGCTACAGATCTTAGCGCTTAGTGTTGTGAAGCTAAACCAAAGCACGGGTGCCACTACTACCTCCCTGTAGGAAGGAAGGCCCCAGTCCTCAAAAGTTTTTAGATACTCTTTTATGGGAGTTTTGTGTTTAACTATCATATGAGGATCTGGGCTGGAGAATTCCCCCAAAGTTGCCTTCCCATACCTAAGGGGATGGATGGGATAGCTGGATTCAGAATGTCTTGGGAAACATCTGAACCTGGAAAACAATATTAAACCCTCATGGTGTATTTTATAAAGGGTCATTTCCTAACAGGACCCTCTACAGGTAACAGGAGAGGGGTCTCAGCCATCTTCTTATTCTTAGGCCAAGCCCCACCTGGCTTCCCTTTGCAGAGGGACCGTTAGCTTCAGGGTCCTATCTTTCTTATAGTTTCATTGCCACCAGTGAAAAAGGAGCGCGTTCACAACCACCCATCAGTCAAGAGATAGCTATTTAATTTATATTTATGGTGAGCTCTGGGAAGGAAACACTGCAGCTCAGGCTGGAAATTAGCCACCTCCTCCAGAACTTCCATGCACCCATTCCACAGATAACACTTGCACAGAGAGGTCACACACCAGGCCAGTAGCAGAATCAGGAATAAAAGTGAGGTCTCTTCTTTCAGTTGAAGGCCCCAATCTGCTGCACTCACCCCAAAAGCACGAGGTACGCGTCATGGAGAGCTGGTGGCTTATCCAGTTTATCAAGAGCAAAGGAAAAGCCGTACCAGAGAGAAAGAACTAGATCTGAAATTAGACCTCCCCATTTTGGAGCAAGGAACCCAAGAACCAGCAGAACTGTTATAAACAACTTCATCCTGCCCTTAGACCCCAGGAAGACAGAAACCTGTAGCCATTTGTCAGCCAAACTAAACCCGGGTTTTGTTATACAGGTGCAAACTGCTGTGCTGACATTCTTCCTTCGGTTTAAATGCGCCTTATTCCATATTTTCTTAAAGTCTCCCCCCCATCAACTTTAGCTAAAGCAAAACAAGCCAGTCTTAAAAACTGCAGTGAGAACTCCACACAATCCTTTGCACTGGTTTTGTTTAAAACCACACATCTAGTTAAACTAAAGGACCTCTGAGGATGGGCAAGCCCCTTGGGTCCCCAGCTGTACCTACGCTTCCAGTGGTGCTTGGCTAAGCTAGCTCTTCTAGTCATTAGCCCAGCAAGCAGCAACAGGAGCTCTTACTGAGGTGTGTGTGTGTGTGTGTGTTTACCTACTTGTCCTTTCCCTAGATGTCTGGGAAGGCTACAAGGCAGATTGTTGCAGTAATTGATACAGGAAGGAATGAACACAAAAGAAAAACAAGTTGTTACCTTTCAAACTGCACTCACGCCCATCCACCCTGCCTCCACATGCCAGACACAGGAGCCCAGATGAGAGGGAGAACTGAATCTCAGTGGGGGAAAGCTGTGAACAAAAGCCCTGGAAACTGCCTCTTTAATAAGGGACCAATCACATTGAACTCATGCAGTGTTTTGTTCTGTTCTGCTCTGTCCTCCAAAGGTCCTTACACTGTTGTGACATCTGAGAGTCTTCAAGTTGCGTCTTAGGCAATGTAACCACTATTTGTCTTGTGGTTGTTCTCCTGCGGGGAAGAAATGGGTGCAGGGGAGTGTTTGGGGTTGGATCTTTTAAAAAATAGTTATATCTATGCATGTAGACACACATATACACACCCATTCACACCCCTGTTTTGCTCTGTGTTCATGTTAGAGAAAGCAAGGATTAGAAGGTGGAGGGGTTAGTGACAGCCTGGAGTTCCTAGGAGAGTCCCCTGCACAGTCTCAGACCAGCCACAAAGAAGGCGTTGTGTCCTTTATGAGAACATTTCATGAAGGTAATGGAGTGTCTAGAAAGTAAGATCCAAGACCCTGGACTTTGGTTGTAGAGCAGTGCAAACATGTTCATCCCTTCTCTGGTGAACATCATTTTGCAAGCAGGGACTTTGCAGCTACACTGAATCTGGAACCTAAGGCACAGACGGATGCTACATGAAGTACAATATATGGTTTCACACAGAAATGCACTGCTGATACCAACCCTTGCACCCGGTAGTTAACCATTAACTTGAAACTGCTTACATTAGACAGCAGGCCTATTGGAGAAAAGACATTTTTCTACATCTTTGTGAATCATCCTGTGGTACCATAGTATAAGAGATTGTAACAACAGACTCCAGCCCTCTCATTTCTCTTAATTTCCCACTTTTGTCTATGGCTCAGGGGGCTGGCATACTGCTCTTTTTTGGTTCGCAGCTGCTAGAAACATCTGCAGAAATCACCTGGCACAGAACAGTAACTGTGCATTAGCAAGTTCTGCACTTTACCTCTGAATCCTAAGTGGATTATTGCAGGAAAGGAAAAAAATAAACCTTTCTGAGTCTTGGGGTATTCCTACAGCTATGTGCTGTGACACCTCTCTAAGTTCAGTGAAAATTTAGAGGAGTAACATGTTCAGGCAGTGCTAGTTTGTTAATGTTACCATTCCACACTTCTCCTTCTCTGCAGCCCTTTCTGCTTGACCAGAGGCTTTAAGACTGTTGTCCAGATGACCTAAAGAAAAATGGACTGCAGACTTCTAGGGCAAAAACTTCAGCAGGACTTGCCCAGATGCTTGCTGGCTCTGCAGTCTGACAATGAGCTAGTAGCAAAAAATGGTGTTTGGGTGGCTTTGGGATTGATGAAGAAAGACAGACCTCTTTGCTGCCGGACAGTGAGTTCAAACCCAGCCCAGATTGTGAGTGTGTTCTGCTAGCCGCGAATGGGTGCTTGCCGTCAGCTTAGGTCTTACTGGACCAGCCATGCTGTGAACCATATCCTCACACTTAACCACTGGCTGGGGGTCTCAGTAAAAACTATGAGCTGGGTCTATAAAACAGGAATGGACGGTATGTGACCGCTGTTGTCAAACACTCCTCCTTTCCGCCATGCTCAACAGGCAGTGTAGCCTCTTATCCTCCTGATATGGATGGGGGTCAGCTGTAGTAGGAAAAGGTACATGTGGAGTCCACACCCATTTGTTCTGGTGGCTGGGCTGCATATAAAGATGAATGAATTTGCAACTGCTTCAGCTAACAGAGTTGGGGCTTTTGATTCAAGCAATGAAGGCTCCTGCTTTAAAATCCAGAGGTTTGGGGTTTGCTCCCTACTGCAGACAGCCTCTCTCCTCCTGGGGTACTGGCAGTGGGGTGGGTTATCCATCTCACTTGGTGAGATGATGGGTATAGCCCACTCGGATGCAACTGGGGGTTGCATTTGGCTGACTGCAGCCATGCCATCTGGACAGATGTATGAACACTGCCTGAAAGAGAGGTCACTGGCTGCCTGTTGTCAAGTATGACTCACTTTCACAGTGCAGGAGTGGAGGGAGTGTTATTCTTTATTGCTGGCAATTTTGACATCAAAATGGGATGCTTTATAACAGACATGACCTAGTTCAAACTGCAGTTAACAGCAGAGTCCTATGGCCTATACTAAATACAAGGTCACGCTAGACCTTCTGGTCTTACAATCCATGGATATCGGATCAGAACAATGATGCAGCTAAGCCTGGGGCGTCTCTGTCAGCAGCCAGCATTAGGTCCCCCCTAGTGGGTAATAACGTGCAGCATAGAGCCAGACTCAAGCACAGTGGTAGGGCAGCCTGTATGGGAGTTCATCCTACTGTTTCTTCTATACATAATCTGTGGAAAAATAGTAGGCTTCACTGTGCAGGGCTGTCTATCTGGCATGAAATTCACTTAAAATTCAACAAGTAAATTGGAAAAAAAATAGCACCTGAGAGTTCCCCGGAAAATCAATTACGCCGTGTATGAGGGTGATGCCTAGAACAATGTTCCACAAAAATGGCAAAATTCCCTGCAATTTTCATCAATTCTTTCTTCAATTTCCTCCCCATCCCTGGTGGTGTGTCAAAAGAAGGATGTCTTTCTTTCTCCAATTTTGGTTGCGCTGCCTGGGGTGGGAGGAGTGGAGGGAATGAGAGAAAAGCCCATTCCAAAAATGTAATTAGGCCTATATTACTATGTGAATTACTCATTATATTTTGTTTAGAGCCATTATTGGCTGGAATGGCCCTGAAATTGAATTGTGCTGCAGTCTCGCAGGCGCATTTCATTTTACCCCATTCATTCGTGGTCAGGGGCTGCGTTAGAATCGGAGAACAAGAAAGTATGTGGAGGGGGGAGGAATGGGGCTGAGGCAGGGGGATCTCCAGCAGTTCTTTCACTTACAGAAGCTTTCATGAGAGAGGCGAGGAAACCAAATGAAAAACAACTTATGGCCCCAGTAGGTTGATCTAGGCATTTCCCTTTGATGGACAGGACTCACCAATGATTGCATGCCTTCAAATGAGAGGTGAAGCGGGGGTGATGGTTTGATGCTCTTTCCTAATGCAGAGGACAGGCATGACACATGCAGCAATAGGGACCCTTCACGTCTCAGACTTACTGGGCACATGCCAATATGCAGGAGGCAGCAGTTAATGACATCTCTATGGGTCACTTAACCCACAACTTCTCTGCTGACACTGTCAGCTGTGGTGGAAGAGTTACATTTGCATGTGTGGACAGCTATATATTGGGAGCTGACCTTAGACGAGATCAATTGGAAGGGGTCACCATGCTGCTGTTGATAATACTGACTTTCCCCTGTTTTTGGTAAGTGCTGCTCTGGCTTGGGTTTGAACCGGTGACCTAACAGCAAACATCTCCATATCCAAGTCCCCACTGACTTATTTCACCATCTTTCTTTTGCAGCGGGTGTGATCAACGTATATGTAAAAGTGTCACCACTGACCTCTCAGCTACTTCTGGGCTGACTGCCATGTAGATTGGGCTTTTTTTGAGCGTGTAATTCTTACAAATTGTCAGTCTAGTTGACTGCTTCTTCAGAAGAACATAAGCAGGGGTGGAAGTTAAGGAATATTGTGTGAGTGTGCGTGTGTGTGTATGTGTGTGTGTGCATGTGTGTGTGTGTGCGCACATGTGTGTGTATGTATGTGAGCATTAGTTTATTCTGGATTTGCAGGAGAGAGTGTGTTCGGTCATTTTGAGTAGCCTCAGTGCACAAAGGGCAGTGCTGCAGTTAGTATGCCATGCATAGGCGTGTGTGCATTGCCACTGAGTGCTGCTGTACACGTGAGAGTGGTACACAGAGCAAGCAACTAGGAACCTGTGATTGAGTCCATGCTCGACAACCAACTTTCTATGTAACCTCAGGCAAATCATTTACCCTCTCTCTGTGCCTTAATATCGCATCTGTAAAATGAGGAAATAAGCACTTTCCTTCCTTGCCAGGGTATTATGAGGCTGAACAAAAGATCATCATATGCTCAGATGTGATGGTGATAGAGCCCCTATACGTACTGCTTCCGGGGTACAGGTACGTTTACCCACCCAGGGGTAGGTATGATCAGTGTATGTCACTAATCTACAGCTCCCTGTTTTGGGGCTCAGGTCTCTACCTCCCCATTCCTTTCTCTAGTAAAGCCAACCGTGCCCCTGCTCTCACCTATGACCTGGCCTCTGGACACACTGCTTGGTAGAGATGCTGTGGATCAGGCTTCTTTCTCCTGCTGGACAAGGGTTTGTTTTGTGACATAGGGTCACAGCTTCCTTTGTGAGGATCCATAGAAGATGAAAGCAGAAACAGGCCTTGGAGCAGCTGGCATCTGCAAAGGAGAAAAGGAAGATTTTTTCCCCTCTCCTTTAAACCATCCCTCGTCTGAATAAAATGGGGAATTAGAAGGGGATTATGTATTGGCAGGAGAGGTGTAATTCATTTCTGCCACTGTCCACATGTCAGGCTCGATTTTAATTTCAGATAATGTCAAAACCAGATTAAAGCCTATGTAAAAACCCAGCCTCCTGCCCCACGTCACTCTGCACTGAGCACTTTCCGCTCCCCCTTCCCTGCACACACACTCAGGTGTATACAGCACTAACTGGTCTTCAATCCCCAAATACTTGGAGCTGGAACAACACCATCTCCCACTTGTTCTTTTCACCTCCAACCTGGCTATTCCTATAGCAGTTCCCCTTACCCTGCCTGCACCTTTCGCAGTCTGCACTTACTGCCTCAGTGGCTTGTGATTTATTTGATAGGACTGGAGGTGAATGGTAAGGGTAATGTGGAAAATACACCTGCTCTAGAATTGCAGATGGGGCTGTGTTCAATGAGACACCAGTGCAGCAGGCATGGGCACTGAGAGTTAATTAGACCACTACAAAAGGTGTGATACCAAGCTCTTGGAGACAAGGACTGTCTTTTGGTTCCTTGTTTCTGTAGTGCCTAGCACAGGGTGACCCAGCTTCATACTGGGACTCTCAGGCACTGCTACAGTATGCATAATAACGTATGGGGCACTCGCACTCCAACATAACACTGGAGGAGAGGAAGAAAGCAGGCAAAAGTACCAAAGAGAGTAGGTTTCCTGGAGGTTTAGCATCTCAACTGTGTGCGTGTGCTTGCACATATGTGCTTTTGTGTTAGCATTCACATGCATGTGGCCAGGCATGCACCTGTTCATGTATATGCAGGGTGCAATTTTCTCTTTCTTTTCTGCTCAGTTCCTCTGTTTCTATGCCACCCTTTTCTTCTGTTCTTCCTCCTGCTGTCACTAATCTGCCACTCTACTCCCTGCTGCTTTCTGGTTCCTTCACTCTTAATGGTCTCTGCTGTTTTACCTTGGAGGCTAGGAGACATACAACAGATGACTCTCCAGGGGTGAGGACTTTTACTTTTGACTCCCCTGCTAGAACTACTTCCAAAGAGCCACTAAGGGAAATCCCTTCAGGGTGTTTCCCCAGTCGCCCTGTGGGCGACAGACACCACCCCTTGCCCTCAATGGAGCCTGACTGCCACCAGGAAAAACACAATTGCACCCTCTCCTTTTGTGCTGCTTCCCCTCTCCCTTCCTCCTGCCCTGCCTATCTGTTCCTCTGTCCCTTCCCTGGGGCAGTCTTGTGATAAGAAACCGGCTTATTGATCTGGGTTCTATTTCAGTCTCTGCAGAGACTTGCTGAAACTAGGGAAGTCACTTAAACCACCGTCATCAAATGCAGAGGGCTAAAAAGACACTTAAGTCTATATTTAGGCCACTAATGAAACTCAGCATGATTTTCACTGAAGTCCATAAGCACCGAAGTCCACTGGCCCCTCAGAGAACTGGAACGATATTATGCAGGTGGATGTGGGTAAGAGAGAGACCCTTGGCTAGTGTAAACTGGAATATCTCCCCCAAAGTCCATGTGCATTTCTCCCAATTGAAGCTCTGACCCATGGCCAGAACAGCATGCCTTGGTTTCTCCTTCTGTGAAATATGTTTAATAGAAAGTATCTGCCTCATAGGATTAAAGCAATGCTTAGTAGTTGAGAAAGTGCTTTGAAATCCTTGGATTGCATGTACAAACTTCTTTCCTTATGTATGGCTTTCCTCAGTGAATACAGACATAGGGATTTCTGCCTCTGCTCTTTTACCATTTATACTAACAGGCTTCTGACAAACATAGAGAAAATGGACTTTATTAAAAATAAACAAATCTCTTGCGATCTTTAATCCCAGGTGAAGATAACTCATTTTGTGTTCTATTATTATTTTGTTTTATTACTCGGCTATTGGAGACACCAGCAGTAAAAAAAATGCTCCTCCTATATCATTACAATGGGCCTGCCGGGGAGCAGTGCACGTGGATAGGGTGATGGTAGGGGAACACTGATGCTATCATCCCACAGAATTAATGTGCTGGCTGGTGGGTTCTTTTCATTGCAGCTGTAATGTATCAAGGAGTAAATCCAAGCAACTAGATGGGCTTTTCCACTGAAAAAAAAAATAGGAAATACACTTTAAAAACTAAAGGGAAGGCAGTATAGCTGCCACAGAGAACCCGCTTTGCACATGGTTGGCATTTCCTGCCATCTCATGTGCACAGCCTTGGAGATGGATTGCCTAACCTGAGTGAGGGGGCATGTGTACCAGTGGCCTGCACTACATGAGCTGGATCAAAAATTCACACAGATTCCCAGGGATTCTTAGGGTTGGGAGGGATCTTGTGAGAGCATCGAGTCCAACCTCTCTGCTTTTGGCAGGAAAGACTGCTGGGGTCAAATAACCCCAGCAAAATCACCTGGCTTCTCTTCTCAGCTCTGACACCCTGGATAAATCAGATCATCTCAATTTCTCCATCTTGAACATGGAAAAAACAGCACTTAGCCTCCTTTTTGAGAACTGGGGATGAAAAGCACACAGTATTATCTGCCACCTTCTTACTATCAGCATTTGGGATTGAGTGGAATAGGCCCTCGTGCCTGCTGGCTTTTACAATATATGGTTGATGATCTTCAGCAGAACCAAAATCACCCCTAGTTTTGTCCAGTTTTAAGCATCTTTACAATATTTACAAGATCTGGTTACAATAGCAATGGAGGTGTTGAAACTCGTTGGGAGCGACCAAGCCTCCTTTATATTTGTTATGCAAAAGCTGATGTGTGCAGATTCCTCCCTGTTGCATATAAGATTTAGCTCATATCCTGCCATGAAATAAAACTAAACAAAAATAACCCCAAATAAAAACACATTGTACTGCATCCCAGAGCTATGCCTCTACTCTGGTTCTCATGAACTGCTGGCAGGAACCAACACCCCAGCGGAGGCCATTCTCTTTCCATTAAACCCAGATTGTCAGACCACAAAAAAGCATCCCAGTTAGTTTTAATTATCATGGCAATGCATAGGAGATGCAGTCACTCAGGTAGTCTGCTCTGCTCAAAGCTTTTGGAGATCACTGACTAGGTCCTCGGCTAGCCTGAACAATGGGGTTTCTCCAGTTTACACCATAAATCAGATCCTGTTTGTTAACACTCAATTCACCATGGACTTGTACCTTCTGCTGTCATTTACAGCAGTGCAAAGCAGATGCAAACTTCCACCAAGTCTAAATGGCAGTGTTTGGCATCCAGTTCACATCATGGCTATAAATAAGCCTGATTTCCTCCCTTACAGCCATGTAAATCTGGAAATGCTGGAATTACTCTATGGAAATCCATGAGATTACACTGATATAAATGGAAGGAGAATTGGGTTTGAAGTCCAAGCCAATAGTTAATAGTAGCCAAAGTATAGCTAAAAAAAATAATAGCATCAATTGTACCGTAGTCATATCCCACAGCTTCTCTTTACACAATTGACTCCACGGATGCACCAAGAGCATTTGTAACTATACTGTCATCCCCTGAGAGCCATGTAGCTTGGAAGACGGAGAGCTACACTGTATGGCTTCATGCATCACCATTTGAATGACCAGTCAAGCTGCGCTTCCAGAATCTTTATAACTGGTGATGTCTGAAGTGGAACAAGGAGAACACAGCTTTATTTTCAGATACTGGGTTGAGCTCTGAAAGCAACTCAAAGGGAGTGGTAGAAATCTCTGCTTTGATTTGCAGTCCAGGGGCACTTGCTTTGAATGATCTTGGATACAGAGTGAATTCAGAAATACCCAGATGCTGTTTCAAATATTTTTGTCTTTGCACTTTTCTGGAAAGACCTGCTGTTTTGTATTGTGAGCACAGTTGGATGGGGTGGCTCAGGGCACTGCAATGGGGAGACAGAGCTGGCCACCAATAGGGACCCAAGGCCAGGTTGAGATTGATGTAAAAAAGAATGACTGTTTAGTGTCCCAGGTGAAATGTGTTGGTGAGTCTCTCTGCTCAGATGCCAGTGCCTGGTTGCTCGTGTGTTTAAATTGCCCATGACTAAATGGGCTATGAAGACCAAGCTAGATAAAGAGGTGTTTGCCTTAGATCAGAGCTGAGGTGCAGTGTCTATTGGAGGTCATTTTATTGCAGTCTGATAAGGATATGAAAGCCACATTCCCATTAAAAGTCCCAAATGGCACAAGACATAGCAGGAACACAGGTGGCCAGAGGCACATCATTCAGCTGCTTTGCCCTGGCTCTATCATAGGGTCCCTCCTTTGAGCATCTACTAGTAACAGAGCACCAAGACACAGCTACCCAGACTCAGTTTCCTTAACAGATTTTCCTGCCTGTGGCACTGTTTCAACTCTCAGTACCCACCTTTTGCCTTAAATGAGTTGCCCCCTTTCTCAGTCTGAGTCCACACCCATCATCAGGTCCTGGACTAACCCCAATGGGTCAGAGTTGGGCCTGCCTTCCTTCTAACAAGGTTCTGGCCAGTCTCAATCCTACTTCATGCTAGTCAGCAAAGGCAGGCCAATGGTAAGAGCTTGACTTCAATGGCAGCTGACTTAGGCCAGTGGTGGGAAATGACCTTCAACTTCAGTAGAGCCAGACCAGTGCTAAGCACCTGCTTTTAGCAGGAATACAGCTAAGCCAGTGCAGAGAGTGTTTCAAAGCCACACCTTTCCCAGTTATCCAGGGCACTGTATTTTAAAATATAATGAGTGGAGTGGGGAGCAGGGGCGGGGGGAAGAGTTGCTTGGTTTATTGTGAAGATGGCACCTCATGAGATGGGGGTAGGGAAAAACATCACACCAGACTGGAGTCCCGAGATCCATTCCCACCCCCAGTTACCATCAACGCATGCTGCTGTGATAACACTGATACACACAAGAGCATTTGAGAATGTTCCTATTGATCGAAAATGAATAATTATCACCCTCTTTCTCTGTTCCAGGGTTTCGCGGTGAACAGAAGAGCGGAAGCACTAAGCGGGATTAATAACTACTTTTCATTACTTTTAATGCAAACTATTGATTTTAAAGTGTTGTAGAGTATGACAGTTTATTACAATAAGACAATAAAACAGACTATATGAAATAATTGAGAATAATCTCTTCCCTTTTCCTGTGCGACGCGAGGACATTATGTTCTGTGCATGTGGAGACATTTATGGCAAACTCTATCCAGCAATGGCAGCTTAAGCACTCTATAAAACAGCACTTTGGAGCCGGAGTATTATAAATAATAGGTAATAAAACTGGTAAATGGGGCTTTAATTTGATTCCATTATGTCATGGAATGACAGGAGGGGAGGGGGGCAGAGCTGCGAGGGGATGGGATACTGTATTCAGTTTGCAAACGCCTGGCACCATGCAAGAGGGCAGGCAAAGGTGGTGCAATGGGCTGCACAATTCTAGTGTGACCAGCAGCCGCAGGCAGGGATTCAGGCCTGATCCTGTGAGTAGAGATGCCAACAACCTCAAGCCCTGAGGCAGAGCTGCAAGTCAGGGCCCCCCCCTGCCCTGCATCTGATATTTTAGGCAATATTCAAGCTGCTTCTGTTGCCTCTGCTTTGCCTGCAGGTGGCGTGTTCCCACTGGTTGCCACGTGTCGAGTCTTGTCATCCCATCATCTCTGCAGAAGCTGCTTCTCATCCTATGCCCTGCAGGTAGCTAATGGTTTCCGTGCACACTCAGCTAAAGCACATGTATCCTTTTTCCAAGGAGGCTGGTTTAATTCTGAGCCTCGTACACATAGCACCAGTATCTCCTCAACCACCATACAGTGAACTACCTTCTTGAGGGTCTTTGCTGAAAGACCCTGAAGGGTTACAACCTCCACAGCCTACACAGAGCCCCCTCCAACTACCGTGGCTCACTTTTCAGCTGGCACATCAAGTATTAGTAGCAGTAATATTGTGCTTGCATGCAGAGGCCCCAGGCCAGGACCAGACTCCTGTTTGCTTGGTGCTGTACATACACAAGACAGTCTGCTCCAGAGAGCTTACATGGCACTATGAATACCAAGTGCCAGAGCAACCAGAATCATTAAGAAGCTCAACTGTCTTTCACATATCCTGCATGAAGTATAAACCCACTGCTGTTTGATTCAGGGTGCCTAGTGAAGCCCTGCTTTGCCATGTTCATTCTCTCCATCCCATACCTAGAGCCTGAAAGCTACCTTTGCCTTTTCGAGCACTTGATGCCAGCCAGCTGGGGCTCCAGAAACTGAGCAGCACAGGCTGTGTGACTGACACATTTTCCCCCTGTGTAGTTGGCCCTGCACAGCAGCAGAAGGTGCCAAGCAGAGGCCTGGGAGAAGATCCCTGCATGCATTTTACTGCATGCAGCAGAAACACAATTGATTAAGAACAGATTTCTGAAAAAGACCCAGTGCAGGCACAACTATCATGGTTCAGATCTAACATGCGGCAGAAGAACTGCAGTGATAATGGCCTCAGCAAACAAACACCACTAATTCCTGAATACTCTGGAAAATCAGCATAGCGGCTCCTTGCTGGGCTTTCTTTGTGTATCCTTTGTGAGCCATACATCCACAAACTGCCAATGGGCGTCATTTCCTTGGCAGCCTATAGGAATCGATATGCAACACCAGCCCCACTTCTCAGAAGGGCTGCTCTGAAGCCAGAGAGAGTCAGGACAAGGAGAGCACAGTTATTAGGGAGATAACTGGATGGCTTGGGAGATTGGTAATGGGCTACATGGCGTTTCATCTCTAGCTTACCAGCTTAAATCCCATTGCAGAAAAAGTCATTGACATCTGATGCCCATTCAGTGCCTGGCAAGATGTCAAATGAATCTGGGGTCTCAGCCCAGTGATACATTTTCACTGATGTATGGAAAATCTCCCCTTTGCATGCTGACTTTGAACTTGTCCCACCACAAGGGAGTCCAAAGACTTGATCTAGCAAAACATTTGAGCCTATATTGACCTTAAAGTATGGGAGCAGTCCCACCAGCTCCAATTCAGCTACTTGCCTACTTAAACTTAGGGGTGTGTTCGAGTGCCTTGCTGCGTGACAGCCTAAATCATCAGAAGGAGAAGGGTCCATTCACACCACTTTACACACCTCTGAACCTCACCGAGATCTCCAGGGCAGGACTGACACGCTGTGCTAAGAAGTGTTATGCATGGGAACACAATTGCCAGCTTCTTTGGGGAGGATATTCCAGAAGGGACTAAGCTATAGCATCACAATTCTCTGAACCCGCTGAACTGAAATCTGATGAACCTCAAGCCAAGGATTTTTGTTTAGGTCACTATGGGCAAAGAAGTGCTGTAGCAAGCAGGGCGGGGGTGGGGTGGGGGTAGGGGGTGGGTGAGTAGGGCAGCTGCCCTGGGTGCCGAAACAAAGGGGTGCCAATAGATGCTGCCCAGCTGGGGCAGGGAACGGGACAGAGCCACAAGCGGCTTGTTTGGGGGGGGGTGCAGGGACAGGGGAAGGGTGACTGTCACTGCTGCATGCATTCCCGGGCAAGCCGGGGGGGGGGTTGCCTCCTGGACCTGTGTGTGGGGCGAGGGTGGGCTGCCATACGGGCTTTGCCCCAGGCACCAAACTTCATTTCTGGGGCAAAGCCATGCAGTATGACTACAGCACTCTATCTCTATACTATCTGAATAGCTTCACTGTCTTCCAATCATCTGTCATAGTGCACTGCACGAGCACTAAATATGATCTCATTAGAGTAGGAAACATCTTTTTGTTCTTGGTTTTGCTCCTCTCTTTCCCCCTGAACTTGGAAGATGAGCCAGGCTTATGGACACAGGACATTCTTGCAAATCAAGTCCGATCACAGCATTTCCCAGCAGTGGAGAAGGGAGGAGGAAGCCAGTCCCTTTATTGACACAGAGTGCCTAATATACTGCTGCAGAATGCAAAGTGGGGCCAGTGCTCTGTGCAAAATTGCACAGTAGGAGCCCAGGGGCTGCTGGTGCATGTAATGGGATAATGCTGAATTGCTGTGGACCAGCTGAATCCATATGACATGTAAAAAGTATGGGGCAGGTGTCATGTGAAAAGTCAGGACTTAAACACAGCCTGGAGAGGTCAGGCGTGCCCTAAATTTACTCTTTCAGCCCTGGAAGTGTAGCAAAAGCTGACTTGGATTGCACTGGCACTAAGGAGCCCACAGCTGTGAGCCATGACCCCGTTGAGCTAGGCACTGTGCAAACATATGAGCTGCATCCCTTCCTTCTCTTTCCTTCCATCTCCATGATTTGACACACAGAAGATGACTGGAGGGCAGGTCGTCAACCCTTTCACATGGGTTGGCTGATCATGTTGGTCCCAATGTCATTCAAGCAGTATTACAACTAAGATTTGGGGAGGGAAGTAGCAGGGAAGGAAGGGTTCCTTACTGCTGTCATTTTCAACCCTAAAAGTCAAGTGTTTCCTAGTTCTTCTAAAAAGAGCACTGATATCCCTGGAGCCTTTCCAGCTTTTCGCCTAAGCACATAATCAGGCAGGGCTGTGTTTTTTAGAGAGGGGATTACACACACAATAGAGCTGAAGAGCCCCATCGGAGCTATTCCAATCTATTAGGATCTGCACTCCATCCAAAGTAAACATTAGAAGGAGAAATAATGAACTAACTTTGCTGCCCGTGCTATGCAAGACAGGAGGGTGCTGTGTGTGTGTGTGGTGCATTTTCCCTGCACAGTCTTTTCTTTTGTGGTGCTACTCTGTGTTTTTGCACCAAAACAAAACATGTGCTCCCGCCTCTCAGCCCTGGTACACAGAGTCGCTATCAAACTGCCTATGCAGCGGCAGAATGCGGGAGGCATCAAAACCATCAATAGCAGAGGGACCACTGAATGCCACAGGAAGTGCCCCACCATTTAGTGCATCACAAACTAATAAACTGGCATTTGTGTCCATGCCAAAGGGGCCTGGTCTGCAAAGAGAGCAGCTGGGAAAGGATCAAGAGGGCAACAGCAGCTGCTCAGCGTCCCTTAAAGGGAGAGACAACTCTCGGGCAGAGACCTTTTTGGGAAGGGGCTGGGACAGTGTGGAAACTGCAGCTGTGAGATCCTGGAGAGGGAGACAGGCCAAGGCAGGAGAGGAAGAGACTGCAGCTGGCCAGTTGCTCTGGGCAAAGAAGCCAGCACAGAGAAGATCAAATTCATCCCTGTCCAGTAGAATCACACCAGGGATAAATTTGGACTACAGATTTTAGCTTTAGGGGGAGAAGCCAGTCCAGGGGAGAGATTCCAGCTGGGATGTGGATGCAGAGAAAGGACAGAGGAGCAATACCTTCCAGGCTTGGACAAGAAATGCACCCAATGGTCCCAGCTGGGCAGAGGCCCAGGGGAAAGCAGGCAGAGGGCAGGAGGGAGACATCCCAAGTGAATCATGCTCTCCTTCCCGCCTGTGCCCTGCCCAAACCTGCCCTTTGCACATGCCCTGCATAGCTGGAAATCCTCCTCCCTGGGCTGAGGTTGGGGTGCAGGAGGGAGGGGGGAAGTGGACTTTGTTCCTGCAAATCTGTTAGCTGGCAGCATTGCCATGGTAACCGGAGGCTTCCTAGGAGGAGGAGGTGAGAAGTAGAAGCAAAACAGGCCAGCAAGCTCAGCTCTGCCATGGGATTTGAGCTGGGAGGAAGTTTTACACCAGGAGAAAAAGAGCAGTGTAAACAACCCAGGCACGTGGGGATTCTCAGCGCCGGCTGCTGAAAGTCCCCGGCAGGAGAAGCAGGTGAATACACGGCCTGGGAAGGATGCACTTGCATCAGACAGACCCAGCTTCATTTGCAGGGGCTTCCAGCTCCCCGATGCAGCCACCGTGGAGCAGATACAACCTTCCTTCCTCCCTTCCTTCCACCTGCACTTAACAATAACCATCCAGTGCACTTCTGTTTCTCTAGCCGCTGCTCTCGGAGGACACCAAAACCCTCTGAATTCAGCCTCCTGACTGTCCTCTGGGCGGGGGAGGTCTGGTTGTGTTTCCGCAAGTGAGGGAACTAAAGCACGAGGAAGCGTCGTGGCCTACGCAATGTTATGCAGTGTCACCAAAGCAGAGTCTCATCTGGGAGCAGAATGTATCTTTCCTGCATCCCATGCCAAACCCAGCGCTATTTCTACTCCCTGCCCCCTGGAAGCGATACACCACGGGAAGGCTTTCCTGCCGTCTCCCTCTGTATTTACATGGTCTCTCACCTCACCTAAGATATCTGAACTGAAGGGGATGCATTTTTGAGAAAAGGATATGAAGCTTGGGCTGCTGTTACCTCCTGCTTCTGCTGGTTGAGGGTGGAAATCCTTTCCCAGCTTGGCCAGGCCTCAGGCTGGGAAAAAATCAAGTGATGACACTGTCTACATTGCAAACTCCATGGCTTTCAAATAAGAGGCCTCTCACTGTGCAGCCGTGAATTATAAGATCATCTTTACCCTTCGGTACTCCCAAGCAAGCAGAGGACAGCTAATTATGTTGACATTTATATTGTCACCATTAGGTTCCAGGGTAAATGTTAACCGAGAGGAAAAGGTGCAGATCACACCTCTTAGACACATCGTTACAACCTATCTGCAGACTCAGGTGTGGGTTGCATTTGATTTACAATTTGCAGCTATCACCGGGACTATAACATCTACAGACCTTTTTTTTTGTTTTTAAATGAAAGCTATGTCACAAACTTGTTATGTGAACAGTGACAAGTCACTGAGTGTTTGGTGCCTGTCTGTAAAATGGACACAATGCACTTCCCCAACTACCAGATGTATTCAAAGGAGTACAAGTTACAAGGTGCTCAGGTATGGTAGACGTGGGATCCATAAGAAGACCTGACAGGGATCTCTTATTTGTAGACTTTTTGGTGGCAATAAAGCACATATTAGTTTCAGTAAATAAAGTATGACAGTCCTTCCTCCTCACTCTCTCATTTCCTTTTGGTAAAAACCACACCAGCAAGCCGTAGTTACATAAAGAAACCCATCTATATTAATTCAGCATTAGTCCTGCCCTGCAAATCCAGGTTACAGGGAAACAAACTCCATTTCCATGGCCAATGAGGATAATTGATCAGAAAATGCAGGGGAAGACTCTGTTACAGAACTGGCCCAGTTTACTGCATGAGAACTGACCAGTTTGGGAAACCAGACAGGTGAGGAAAGGATCTCCAGAGTCACGTAGTGAAGTGGATAGAAAGGCAAAGGGGAAATGTAGGGGGGATTTCTGCTTGAGAAATTGGGCATGGGAGATGTGGGGAGCGTGTATGACTATTGTATGGCAGGCACCAGAATGGAGGGGCAGGGGTGAGGAACTATTATTTCTGCATTTGAAATGTGAGAGAGAGAGCAGCAAAGCCAAAGCAATGGGTGGGATGAGCAAGTGGATGGTATACATGACAAGAGTAGAGATCACATTTAAAGATAACAGTCCTCTCCCCCTCTGCATATGCGTCCTAGGGGACCCAGTTAATAGAGCTGTTAGGTGGAAAAGCATTTGCATTAATAAAGAGCTCAATGATGGACTTTATTCTTGCTGCTGTTTCCTCTCCCAGTCAAATCAGCCTGCACAGTCCTCCCCAGAGAGGGATTCCTAGGAGGGATGAGCTGCCTGAAAAGCAGAAAGAACACATTTCATACCATAATCACTGCAGGAAGAGACAGCCTGTTTGCCCAACACCAAATTGCTTTTGAAGTGAGATGCAGGGCCTAGTGGTCTTGCGGCATGGTCATTGTGTAGGCTGTCTCCTAAGAGCCTGGGTTTCAGACTGGAGCAGAGTCATTTATCTGAGAAGAGAGATGGGCTTGTGCAGCTTGGCCATTAGGTGGTCTGGGCTCACCTCTGTTTCAAAGCCTTACAGTGGGGCTAATACATCTTTTCTCCCACACTTTGTCTACCTTCTCTAAGCTCTTTCAAGAAGGGCCTCTCTGACTAGAGGTCTTTACAGCACCTAGCACAAAGGGACCTTTCTGTGATACTGGGCGCTTCTATACAGGATGTTTACTGAGTAGACTAATTAGCTCCGCAGGAAATCTCTCTCATCTACACGTGTGGCCCTATTAGGCCATAGGAAACCAATTAACCCTGTAGTAGGGTAGTACTTATAAATGTGAGTACTGTCCTGCTGCAGAGATTTTTACTCTGCAGCAGTGCACATATAAACACTGACATGGCCGGCTAGGGCACGATGGTACTTCAGTGAGGAGGCTGCCTGCTGACTAACCCCTCCTTGGAGCACCTTCGTGCCACAGCCAGCCCCTCTGCAGCACTTTGACCCTGTGGGCCCCCTGCCAGCTGGGGCTGCTCCGACCTGGCTTAACATGCTGCAGTCCTGGGTACATGTTCAAACAGCACACTTGGGAGCAATAAACTTGAGTGCAATACGCACTGGAGTTTATTGTTGTGTGCACTCAGTGGGCGCTTGTACACTTGATGGTTGTCACAACGTACACATGACGAAAATGTCATTTGCGTGGCTTAATGGCATCACGAATTACATGTGATGTAAGTTTTGGGGGTTTTAAATGAGTTTGCAGCATTGCAAACTAAACTACATCCGGATGTAGTTTAGTTTGCAACGGTGCATTGCAGTTGTCAGCTCGCTCCACTCCACCCTCCACCCTCAACCCCGGTTGCAGGAGAGGTGGGCAGCCTCCTCAGAAAAAGAGGATTGGGCCTCTTGCCATTTCTGCTTTTCAGCAGGTGCCTACTGAAGGCAGAAGTGGTGGGAGGCCTAATCCTTTTTTTTTTTCCCAGCGGAGCCTGCCTGCCTCTTCCAGGGCTGGGTGGTGAGTTGCTGGTAGGCCAAGCAGCCCCTGAGCTGCAGGTGTTCTGGTCCTTCCCTCCGTGACATTGGCACCCCCAGGGCTGCCCAGACAGGCCGCTAGCGGGCTAGGGGCTGCCCCAGCTCAGAGACAGCACCTGGCTTGATCCAACTGTTCTCCAAGCCTTCCCGGGAAGCAGCGCCCGGTGGGCTGGCTCCGGCTCTGACAAAAAAAAAAGGATCAGGCCCCTTGCCATAATGTGATGGAAAAATTGAAACGGTGGGCTTCAATAAAAAAAAAAAAACACCATTTCAATTTAGGGGGCACAGACGAAAACCTTAAGGATTAGACCCCATCACATGTAGAAGCACCCAATGTCACATAAATAATGCTGATAATGGCAAATGACCCCCTTAAAATATTCACCCTCAGTGACTTGAGTTACAACAAGGACACATTGCAGGGCTCTACCCTTTTTCTGGGACTCCCAAAGCATTTAATAGATTCAGCCTTACAGTGCCCATTTGGGGCAGGTGAGTGAGAGTGCTTTCGATAGAGGGAAACAGAGATAATGTGATTATGACTGTGTTTATTATTTGTATTGTGTCCAGGAGCCCTCATCATAGGCCAAGCCCCTGCTGAGCTGGCACTGTAAAGACACGGTCATTGCCCCAAGGAACTTGCAAGCCTGAGAAGCATCTTGCACAGGGTCACACAATGAGCCTCTTCACAGCTGGAAATACACCAACACAAGGTATAGTCTTGCTGCCTTGCTAGTACCTGTTCTTCTGTGCAAGGAAATGTGTTTAAATATGCTGGAGACGTTCCCTTGCTCCTTTCTTCAGGCTGCATTTCTGTATGGAGGGAGTCTCCCAGGCCATCTGTGGTGAGGAGCAAGTCGCACACACCATGCTGTCTTTCATGGGGGCACACCACGAGGCCTGCAAAGTCTCTCTCTGGTGTTTCCCTGACAGTCTGACATGAATGCCTGTGCTCTGTGCCTGAGAAAGGGACCGTTCCTGATTATTGAAATGGGAGGCTGGCCGTGCCGTGCTTAGCAGCTTCAAATGGCTCCCATTGAAAATGCCCTCCAAAGAGACAGGGAAATTACCCAGCACGGATTCGTTCTTCTCCATTTATTTATTTCATTTAAAATGTTTTGCTGGCTGGGATGGCCCCAAGCGAGCGGCATCTCATTTCCATGAGGCTTTTAGGGGCACCACAGCCATACAGCTGCACGCCAGCTCAGAGCAAGTGCTGTACATGACTCTGCTGAAAACACAGGGGCACCAAGCAGCCTGGTTTCCTTTCCAGGAGAAGAAGGGGCAAGTGTAAGGGGAGACCTGCCTGACTCAGACCCAGCTGAAGAGGAGGAGGAGGCAGCATGGTGGGGAAGGGCTTTCCACATCCAGCTTCTGGCTGCCAGGTCATTATTATCAACTCCGTGCGCCTGTAAGTGTTCTTTCTGAACAGGGACCTGGGAGCTGGGAGTGCAGTTCAGCTGAGTGTATTATTGGATTATCAGCTGATTAGAGCTGTTAAGAATCCACTCTTGAATAATAAACATGGCGGGCTTTGGCTGCTGTGTGGTGTGATTAGGGGACGACGTGATGTGCAGCTTAGCTGATACAATGCACTAAATGAGCCTCGGGCCTTACCATCCAGGGCCAGAGATGGACAAAGACGGACCTTGATGGCTGACTGTGGTACTTGCCTGCCCCACACCCTCCTACCGTGTCTTTTATGCTCCAAAGTGAAAACTTGTCTGGGATTTTAACCTGCAGGCTCCCCCCATTGCACAGCACTGGCTCAGGATTTTGCATTGCTGCCCTGTATGTTAGGCTTAGGAGTACCCTTGAATTCCCTAGAGGGGATGTCACAGTACAATGGCATGAGGTCTTCATATCATGGGTCCATGAGATGGTGTTACCACCGTGGTCACCAATGGGGCTTCATTGTGTCCTTGTCTTCCCTCAGTGCCTGCTCTCGCTTGCATTTGATTCAGATTGTGGGACCTTTGCGGCAGGGACCACCTTTGTTTGGTGTTTCTACAGAGCTGAATACAATAGGGTGCTGGACCAGGCCTGAGGTTCCTACACACCACGGT
This sequence comes from Alligator sinensis, assembly GCF_000455745.1. Lineage (NCBI taxonomy): Eukaryota > Metazoa > Chordata > Crocodylia > Alligatoridae > Alligator > Alligator sinensis. The sequence goes on along the minus strand of NW_005842187.1, from coordinate 1,038,704 downwards.
AATAATAAAGATCAGAGACAATATTCCCATTTTACCCATCCTTTGGTGTGCACAGGTGATCATCACCACTTGGGTCCTTATTATCCCTTAAGTCACTACAACCACGTGAGTACCTAAAGCCAATCCTTTCTATCCACAAGGACCAGATATACACCTCCCTATAACACACCCAAAGGGCTCTGCAGGGTGGAGGGGGAATTCCTATTGGCAATTGTACAGAGCAATCTGCACTGAGAAAGGACAGTGTGGCTGCTCTAGGATGAGCAATGGTGGGATCTGCTGTTTGCACTGGTGTTTTAGATATCACTGGACAAAGCAAAGCAGGGCTGGTAAAGGGGAGATAAAAGGATTCCCAGGGTCTACCCTGCACTGGTTATCTCCTTGCAGAGGGGAGGTGAAAACAAGGAGGCATTGGGCCACAGTGAGTGCAGGCAGCCCCGGTAGATTGGAAAGTGCAGCCGTTCTAGGCTCATTTCTTACAAATAGGAGCCTGCAAGTGGGTTGAGGTGGGATGTGCAAATTGTTTAGGACCCCATGTGACCCAGGAGACAAGTCAAGGAAAGGCTGATGACTGTTGTGATAAAGGGAGGGGAGGGGAGGGGAGGGGAGGGAGCTGGAAATGCTCAGGAAAGGAGATGAGTTTGTAAGACAGTTTTATAAAGAAGCAGTCAGTTTGGACATGTGATAATTGCAAAGCATATGTTATTCCCTTTCTCTGTATCTACTTTTCTGCAATGATTGTCCAACATGCCTTGGCACTTGGGATTATTACTGCAGACTCCTGTAGGATAAGAACTCCTGCTCTCCCTGGGTTTAAGCTGTTCCTTGGGCCTGGACAGGTTCTTGAAGCTGCACCTGCTATGTGGGAGCTTAAAGCATGGGCAGAGAGACTGAGCCGCATGCTCCCTGAAGCTATATCCCTCTGGCCACAGCGGGAGAGCTCCCTGGGGACTTCCTATGAAGTTATATTGCTGCATGTCCAGAAAATTTCCCTCCAGAGATCATATTTTCATTCACTTCAGCAAGAAGCAGCCTGTCGCCCCGTCAGCATCCCTCCCCTCCACAGCTCATCCCTCCGCACACCGGTCTGGCAGCTCAGCCGAGGCTGTGAACTTATGTAGAAAATTGGTAGCACAATTCAGACAGCTACAGTGGGATGGGGATATTTTGGCTCAGTCTTGATCCAGGCACCCTCTCTCCTCCCTTCTTACATCTTGTAGGGTTGGTTTGGCCTCTTGCTGAGTCTCTCCTACTCCCGTTACTTCAGCAAAGCAGCAGTTAAACTCTGTTGCTAAAAAAGCAGCAGCCATGCTCCCTGTTCTGTGGTGTGTGTATCACCCTGGGGATGATCCATCTGTGATTCTCTCTGCTCTAGAGAGATTCACAAGCAACATTTTGGACCACATATTTCCTTTCAGTCACGGTGGCATCATCCCTATTGAAGTAAATGGGATTGCCTCTGTGTGACTGAGGAAAATTTGGCACATTGAGATTATAAGGAATAATGAATCATAGACTGTATCAAACATGCCCTGCTATCCAGGGATCCTGAGTTTGTGCAAAGCATTGAGGAGTGCTCTCTCTTGCTCTCACTGTCTCTCTGAGGAGCTTAGCACGGTCTCCTCCAGCACTCTCTTTTCAGAGACCTGTAGGGGTCACAGTTGGATTGTACAACAAGCTGCATTCCCATCCGCACAAAAGGAAATCAGAGCATTACATGGCCCACTTCCTGCTAAACTATACATCCAAATGCCAGCAGGAGGCTAAGTGCCAGTTCCCACAGCCCACTCCCCCCCCCCTTAGCCCAGGCACCTGGAGATGGGTTGCAAAGGCAAGTACCCTTCTTGGTCCCTCTGTCCTCTGCCTCCACTAATGCCATCCCATCAGACTCTGAGGAACAGCATTTCTCTCAGGCTGTATTCCCAGATCCTGGCTGAGTGCAAATCCAAATGTATTCTGGAGTAGGAAGAGATGGGATTGAGTTTGCAAGGCTGAGAGTTTGAGGCATATGAACAAAGATCTTGCTGGCAGGAGGAGATGAAAGAAGGTGAGGGAGCATGAAGGAGAACCATAACTCATCCTATTTCCTGCATGCATGGAGTAGTCCAGGGGAGGGGAAAGGGCATAGCTATTACATAGTACCTTCTGGAGCCGGCCATAGTGAAGAGGTCATCTAGAGCCCATGCTCACATGAGCTTTTGCAACCCACTGAGACGCATATTTCTTGAATACATTCTCACTGCAGATTTAGCACAGCGGGACTTGAATTCAGATGCCTAAAGTTTATGGACATCAGAATATAGGATCTGGGTCCCAGTGTCAACCTCATGGTTCATTCAGAGACACTGAACTGATGTATGGTAGTTACGGATCTGGCCCAGCAGCTTTGAATATGGATGCAGCATTTGGCTCTGGAGTTTACCTCTGGGCATTTGATTTATATTTTATCCTGGCTCCTGCATCAGGAGTCTTCCATTTACATGACTACAAGGGGAGAAATGCAGGACTGAATTGCCTGTGTGCAGCTCACACTCCACTTAGAAAGCAGTTCCCTACCAGGGCTGATGGTCTCCAATGCAGCCTAACAGCTCTTCCTAACTCACTTTCTCAGGCACTTTCTCCTTGGAAAGACTGAGCAGGCTCATCCAGAGCTGCTGGATCCAAGCCCAACTTCTAAGAAGAAGCTCAGAGAGAAGAAGAAAACAGCACTTGCTATTTTCTAGTGAGAACCCAGTGGTGTGGTACCCTGGGTACAGCAAGGGGCTCCTCCTCTGCTGAGCGAATCCATCTCGTTCCCTCGTTTCAGCGTGCAGTGGGAGGCCGAGAAGAATCGGGGAGTGCCATCTAGGAAGACGAATACCCTCTCCATTACGGTATAATTAAATTGGCTGTAATTATGTCCCTGACAGTGAAATGCAGGCAATAAATGATCGGAACACGTCTCACTCCCCCTCCATGCCCCCACCCCTCTAAATGTTGAATTATTTTACAGTTGATAGTTCCCTCGATTCTCCGACCTTTAAAAGCTGAACACTACATGCCTGTTGAATTTTAATCAATTTATTTTTTTCAACTGGAAATGTCAGACTTCTGTACAGAATTACTCGGTGCTGGCTGATGTGACAAAGACTCAAAGTTCAGCATCTGAAGTCGCGGAGGAGCAGAGAGCTGCGTGCATTAGCACAGATAATTTGCAGGATGTGAAAATGAGAGAGAGAGTGAGAGAGCATATATTTTTCATTAGCTTTGGTTTAGAGGGTTCTGGGACCTGCATTTATTTCATCCAGTGAACTCTGGCCTCATTAAATCTAGTCCGTGGTTGGTAATGACTGGAAGTAAGAAGCTGTGAAGGCTATCAAAGGGCAGGAGGTAAGTGAGTTCTTTGCTGGAGCATGGAGTGAGCTGCAGGGAGGCAGAGAGGTAACCTTCGATTTGACAGGGCTGTGCCGCTGGGCACAGCGCAGAGTGGGCAAGTGACCCTGCCTGGCTGCCAGCCCCTAGAAGGCCTGGTTGCTCCTGAGGATTAGACCACTAGCCTTGCTTACTTGCCGTCAGACAGAAGTGTGACCTGGAGGGTGCTGCATAGTGCAACCAATGAAGCTTGAAGTGGAAAGAACAAGGTCCCCCCCTCTCCTCCATCCCACCGAGGAGCGAACTTGCTTCCTCACAAATGAGTTCAGCCTGGCTGACCCTGCAGCTTCCTAGCTGGGAAGGAGCCCATTGAATAAGGACACCTGATGGGAGGCAAATCCATCTGTAATGGAGCGAGGAAGCTTCCTCTTCCTGCTCAGTGGAGTAGCCCAGCAGGTCAGGCCTTGCTCCTGTTGAGGTCAGCTGGAACAGGTGAGCACCTAAGCGAGAGATGGGCCTTAACATCTGTTGATCGTTTTGTGCCGGTCTGTATTGGCTAGAGCAGAGGCAGAGCTGGGGTGGGCACTGTGCCTGTTTGCCCTGCAAATGGCTCTGCTGCATGCCTCAGGTCTGCCCAGGAGCTCCCTCTACTGTCCCAGTCCCAGCCGTCTCATGCAGCTTTGCACTGCACACCAGTCCTGCCCCTCCTTCTCCTCCAGCCTGGGGCCATGACAGCTCTACAAATGTGTTTCGGGCCTATTAAAATTTAATTCCTTCTTTGGAATGGAGATTGCTTCTTATACTGAACTGGATGGATAAATGTTTGCTAAGATGACAAGGACTGAGTATATTTAATCTTTCTGCCTTCCCATTAAAATACTGCACCTGTCTTCTGCTCTTGGCATATGTACATTAAAATCAATAACTGAATTTATGAAGAAACCTAGGCTAACATATGGATGCTCCTCCTCCATTTACTGGTAATAAGCAGCACTTCCAAAATTGCTCATGCACATACTTGTAGCAGAGATATTGTGGTTACCGTGTGCAGATTCCCATGCACCCAGATACAGAGTCCATGGGTATTATGTCAAGGGTGAACTCAAACCCAGGTCTACTGAGGAGTCATGCAGAGTGGAACTAGGCAGTGAGTTGTTGCACAAAACAGCTTTCCATTGGAAAAAGGCTGATTTTTCAGAAATTGAAACTTTTTTGTAAGACTTGACAAGTTTAAAGGAAACGTTCAGTGCGGAAGTTGCACAGACCATGATGAAATGTATGGTTAAACAAACCCACAGCAAAAACAAGGCCATGAAATGCTTGGGTAACTCAGCTAGGATGCAAGTGACCCAGGTGCCAGTCCCTGATCTGAATCCGAGAGACCACAGCCTTGAACCCGGGCTCTCACATCCCAGGTGACTATTGTAATAACCAGACCATTGGCAATTCTGGGGTTGCCGTTTTGCTCTCTCTCTTGCTTGCCTTTTGCTAAAGAGATCCAAAGCCTTTCTGCCCTGATGTGGGACAGGAAACTTCTGCACTTATGAAATTGTTTTCAGGATGGGAAAAATGTGTCCCACCCAGCTTCACAGCAGAACTCTCTAACAATTAGCCCAAGGATCCAGTCTCTTCCCAGTGACCCACAGAGACAGATAGGGAGAGTATAGCCCAGGCCTCATTTGTGGGAGCATAGTAGGATTAATACAACCCTGTAGACAAGGCAGACAGATACCCCAGCCCTCCGTGGCTTAGGGAGTGTCTGTGCTCCTACACCCACTCTTTTAGCATGCTTGACACAGACCCCTCCTGTTGCATTACCCACAGCTCACGTCCTGCCACGGCTTGATAGCACCTAACTATGGTTGTGTTTCAGTGAGGCCCTGCTCTTCCTTTACAGCCCTCTCCATCACGGCGAGGGCTCATTCCCTGGCCTTTAGCAACCCACTGTTTTTTTCAGGTTAAGAAAATGTCAAGCTCATTTGGAAGTTCTGCACCCCTCCCTTCTTCTCAGGGGCCGTTATTGGCCCTTTCCCTGCTGAAGGAAGATGACATTTTCATCACGAGCCCAGCTGGAAATAATAGCGGTTAAGCAGGACTTCACTAATCACAAGCTACATTCACCTTTGAAAATGAGCCCGGTTAGCCAGGACTAATTTTCCTCCTTATTTCCGATCGCTCTCTCTCCCTCCCTGCCCTGGCCCCATCACCATTTATTTATTGATTGAGTCTGCAGCAGCAAGGTGGCATTGAATGAAATACAGCTTAAAAAAAAATCACTGTAATTTCAGAGACAAGAATAGACTCGTGTGAATTTACTCCTGGCTCCCCCACACACCCCTTTTCCAGAGCTCCCAGCAGATGAGGTGCTAAAACCCATTTACAGAGGCAGCAATAAGCAGGAACTCAATATTCTATCAGCAATGTTCACAAGGGCCTTGCTAGAAGCCGAGGGACATACCAGCTCTGAAGGGGAAAGAAAGACAATCCACACAAGGTTACTGTATAAGATATTACAGAGAAAAACAGCGCTCCATCCCCTCTTAGGGGCAACATCCCCTCCATAGGAACGCAGGTGCGGCAGAGTCCTTTCAATGGGCCTCCGAACAGGGGTGAGTGTTAATTATTTTTAAGCACCTAGGATTTGTAGTCATGCACTAGGCCTCCCTTGTGCTAGGTGCTGTACAAAGAAACAGAAAGACAGTTCCTATGCTTTACCTTCAACTAGGAGCTGCAGCCTATTACATTTGCTTATTCCCTTCAAATACCCCCAAGCTATACGATAGAGGCTTTGTGGCACGTTCCACTTTCACATTTAATAAGTGAAATCTCCGCTGATGTTAATGAGGGATATGCAGACACAGCAAGCTCAGAGATCTCATGCGGATGGGGCTGTCTGGGGTGAGGTTTCTGCTCTGCCCTGGCAGAATGACCCCTGGTGTAGCATTTCAGCTCTTCCTCTTCCAGCCTCAGCTGGCACCAGACAGTGCAAAAAACCACTCTAGAGGCAAAAAGGATTGAACTGTAATTTGTTTTGGGAGGTTCAGTTCTGAGGTGGGAACTAAGGTTCTTCCACTGTTTCGAACGGATGTACTCAGCTGTAACCTAAATACTGTGAAGAGGAGGGGGATAGAGAGAGAGCTCCCCTGTTTCCCTCTGGAAGACATGCTGGGCTGGAGTCCCCAGTGCCTCACAGCTGGCATTGGCAACTGGGGACAACCTTGCCCTCAGTGACAACCCTTTCTTATACCCTCCTGCTCCCCCTTTACTAGGCTGACATTTAAGATACAGAGTTGGACTGGAAACAGTGGCTTTCTGCAGAGCCACTAATAATCATAGGCTACATTCACATTAAAAATCTGAGTTCTGCCCAGGATTATTGATTTCCCTCTTCACTTCCCTTGTGCATGTGTGCAGGGAGATGTGCATGCGTGTGAGTGAGTTAGTCTGGGATTTTACCCCGAATGAGTTGGAGCATGCTGTGACCAGGTCCTCAGTTTCTGTGTACCTCCCTCTCCACTACCTTAACACAGGCTTCATTAAAGAAGGAAGCAGCAGCAGGTGAGAAATGAAGAACAAGAGTTAAAAAGAACTAAAGGTCAGGGAGGGGAAGTGGTGTAGATGTTACGAATTTTTGCTCCTGGCATGGATGACACCTCCTTCAATCCCAGTATGGAGCTCTTGTACTTTGTCATTGTCCCAGCTCTGTCCTCTGTCTATTGGATTCCACCCTCCTTACTGCTGGACGTGTCTGTCCCCTATCACCTCTGCCCCATGCCCTTCTTGCCAACAGTGGCACCAACTTGGCTGCCTACTTCTCTGCTCCTTCCACAAGCATCTTGGCACTTACTGCCACTCTCCTCTTTGTGCACTGAGTGTCACCTCTGGGCTGGTCTGGAAGGCTCCTGCCCTCACCTCCTTCCTATTCCTTCTGGAGACATTCCCTTTTTCACCACTGTACCTTTCACAAATCAGTCACACAACTAGACAAAAAAAGTAAATTCAAAACTAGCAAATGTATCTATGTGTATAAAATGTATCTGCTTAAAAATCACCTGTCTTTCTGTTCTTCACAGGATGCTGGTTTGCTCAGATCAGGGATTTTGGGCCAGGGACAAATCTTTGGTGCATGCTTTACTCCCATAGTATGTGGAAAGTGTCAGCTTGACTTCAATACCAGGCAAGATACTAGAGCAAATTATTAAATAGTTGATTTGTAAACACCTGGAGGAGGAAGGGGTGATCACCAGCAACCAACATGGATTTATTAAGAATACATCATACCAAGCCAACTTGATTTCCTTCTTGACTCAGTAACTAGTTTGATGGATGAGGGGGATGTGATAGACATAATATACCTGGATTTTAGTAAGGCTTTTAACACATTCCCACATGGCATTCTCATTAGTGAACCGGAGAAATATGGGCAAGATAAAATTAATGCTAGGTTGGTACATAATTGGTTGAATAACCACAAGTAAAGTGTATGCGTTAATGTATTAGCAGCAGAATGGCAGGAGTTTCAAACAGAGTTCCACAGGGGTCTGTGCTGGGTTAGGTATGTTTTAACATTTATATGAATGTCTTGGATGCAGGAATACAGAGCTTCCTGATCAGGGCTACAGATGACATAAAACCAGGAGAGCTTCCAAACACTTGGGAGGATGGGATTAAAATTCAAAAGGATCCTGATAAATTAGAAAACTGCACTATCACCAACACAGCAAAATTCCACGGAGACAAAGATAAGGTGCTAAACCTACAGAGGAAAAAACAAGTGCACCAATACAGAATAGGGGATAACTATCCAATTGCATTGAATAGCATGAGGGTGTTAGCTGAATCACAAACTCAACCTCAGTCAGTGCAATACTCCAAAAGCTATTTTGGGCTTCATTAACAACAGTTTTATATGCAATAAGCAGTAGTACTTCTCTACTTGGTTCTGGTTGGACCTCACCTAGGGTATTGTGTCCCATTCTGGGCACTGGGTATTAAGAAGGACATATAGAAACTAGAAAGGATCCAAAGGTTTCCAACACAAATGGTAAAGGGGTTGGCATACAAGCTGTACAAAGTTTGAGAGAACTAGGTATATTTAATCCGTACAAAAGGAGACTAAGGGACAGGGGCCATTTTATTTTAAGTTACCATAAAATAGATTTCGTAGACATTAGACCTGGAAGGGACCTTGGAAGATCATCGAGTCCAGCCCCCTGCCCCAGGGGCAGGAAGTCAGCAGGGTTCATAGGATCCCAGCAGATAAACATCTAAATGTCTCTTGAAGGTGTTCAAAGTAGGTGCTTGAACGACCTCCCGTGGCAGTCTTTTCCAGACCTTGGGGACTCGGACAGTAAAGAAGTTCTTCCTTATGTCCAGCCTGAAACGGTCATGGAGGAGTTCGACCTTGGCATCCCTTGGGGTGCTCTGGTGAACAGATGTTCCCCCAGATCCTGGTGAGCATCCCTTATAAACTTATAGGCAGCCACCAAATCACTCCTGAGTCTGTGCTTTTCCAGGCTGAAGAGTCCCATGGCTCTCAGCCACTCATCATAAGGTCTGTTTTCCTGACCTCTGATCATGCATGTGGCTCTCCTCTGCACTCTCTCAAGCTTCTCCACATCCTTTTAAAATTGTGGAGCCCAGAATAGGACGCAGTACTCCAGCTGCAGCCTCACCAAAGCCGAGTACAGCGGGAGAATGACATCCTGGGATTTGCTTGAGAAGCATCTATGGATGCAAGCCAGTGTTTTGCTCACTTTACTAGCTGCATCCTCACCCTGAAGGCTCATGTTCATCTTGTGGTCAATCATGACCCCAAAGTCTTTTTTGGCCATAGTGCTAGCCAGTGTAGCACTGCTGAGCCTATAAGCATGCTGCAGGTTTTTCTTTCCAAGGTGGAGAACCTTACATTTTTCGGTGTTAAACACCAAAATAGAGGGAGGACAACTATTCTCTCTTAACACAGAGGGCAGAGAGCTTTAGGTTAAAACTCAAAATAACTTCTTGATTGTAGGAATGGTAGGACAATGGAACAAGCTGCCCGGAGAAGTTGTTGGATCTCCTTCACTGGAGGTCTTCAAGAAGAAGCTGGATAGGCATCTGTCTGGGATGATTTAGGAAAAATATACCCTACATCTGTGGAAAAAGATTGTATTAGATGATCCATGAGGCCTCTTCCAACCCTACAGTTTTCCTCCTCCATGCTCAGGTGGATCCTGCACGTTACTTGTCCACTCTTGTCTCCTTTCAGGCTCCAAGAGGTGTTGGCCTTCCCTGGGACATTGTGCCTTCTGGGACCTGCTTGGTAGGGTATGGCCCAGATCCAGTCTTGTACACACCATACCTGAAATCACTCGGAAACCCTCTTCTTCACCAAAAGAAATTGTTTTAATTTTGTAGAGGCAAGAGCTTGGGACATGGCAGGAATGAGACTGCTTATACAACCTTAGTTTTACCCCCCTGTGCAAATGCACTAGGATGCAACCTTTTATTACACAGTCCCTTGCCAGACTGAATAAGGAATTTAGTGTACAGGATGAATGGTGTACAGGGTGTGAAGTCTACAGGATGAATGGTGCTTAGCGAACCAGTCATGGTTATTGTCATTCAGGAAGCTGCAGGCTGTAGGACTTTTGTTTCATTCAGCGCACAGGACAACATCTTTCCCTTCTACTCATGTCAGAGTCTCCCTGACCCCACTCACTGCTGCCCACACACCTCTTCCAGCAGCCAGAAGAAAGAGGAACTGGAAACCCCTCCGCAGAAAGCAGCTGTAAAAAAGAGGTGCAGCACATCGACCCTGAACTCTATAGCAACTCCAGCATCACAGGAGAGTTTTTACAGCACGTCAATAAAGGACCCCGAGGCCAAATGGAAATTGAGCGGCAGCTTGAATTGCTTGTGGGGAAAGAAACACATTCAAAGACGTTTTTATTAAATTAAACATTCAAATGAATGACACGATCAATACTGCCACACAGAGTTTAGTTCAAGACCCTTTGTTCTTCTCATGCTTTCTAATGCATCTTTCTAACCTCCACTCAGCCACAGAACTGGGGATCCTTAGGCTATGGAAATAGGGAGGGGAGGATGCACTGCTGTTCAAGCGATGCACGGGGGGCCACAAGGAGCACAGAGCACTTGCTATGGCTCCTTCACAGTCGTCGTCTTGTTCAGCATTCCTCCCTGTGACTGGGATTTTCAGATGGGCTAAGGGCCCATTTCTGCGGGCTGGTTGTTTCAGGAAAGCTTGGTATGGTAGATGATGAGCCCTTTGGGGTATCCAGCCATGGGTATCGTAACAGGAGTGGTTGGAAGTTGAGCCCTGAAAATGTGACCTCTCTCTTTGGAACATTCGGTCCTACGTGTCCGGGATAACGATGACAACAAGGGGACCAGAAATGAGCACAGCACATATGTGCTATTCCACTGGAGCTTTGCAAGAAAGGATGGCTGTCACCCAACCCCCTGCCGGGAGGTATCCATGCCTGCATCCCAAGCTGCAGAAGCCATTTTGGTATGCATATCACGCTGCATGCTCCTTCTAATTTGCTTCCCGTTCTAACCTGCAGGTCTCTCAGTATCATGCTCCCCAGCTCATTCCCTCCCACTCAGCATACATGTGTCAAATTCATTTTCCACTGGATTCATTAATAGCCATTTTTTCTCCACAATCTATAAATGATTTTCTGATCTTTTCTCTGATCCAAAGCCCGTTGCCTCTAAGAGGAGACCTTCCTCTGAGTCCATCAGGCTTCAGATCAGGCCCTGGGTTGCTGTGCATTATATAGCTGTCTTCATTAATACTTGGACCATCTCCCATCTGAGTATCACCTGCAAATTAAAGGCGGAGTGAATCATAGAAGGGGTAACAGGATTTAACTGTGCTTCAAATAGTTCACTGTGCCTGGAACACAGTGCTGAAAGTAAACCCTGAGCTTAGCCTTTATTAGCTCTTCTACTCTTTTTCTGCTGTTTTCTTCTTCCCTGCATAATATCCCTTTCTATTTCCCTTAACCCTTTTGGCTAGAATTAGCTCAGCTGTGTTATTCCCCACTTTTTTTTCCTCCCAGTAAATCTGGGTGTTGTCCACAGGGTCCCTCTTCTCCATTCCTTCGATGCACTGTTAGTGCTTTATAAATAATACATAAATGGCTAATTATCTCTTAGGATCTCTCAGCAGCTGTTTGGAAAACCATCTGGACCACTTCTTGTCCTATTCATTCTTTGTTTCCCAGGGGACTTACACTCAGGTGCTTCTGAATTACAGAGCCTTGTAGGAGTCTCCAGTTGCCCTTCATAATGGACATCCTGGACTTAGCTTTATGGCTTCTTGTACAGAATTCTTCTTGGAAATCCCATTCCTTTGTGTTAGGGCTTTCTTTGTCCCTTGTGCTCAATGGTGGTGAGTTTAAGAGGACAGATTCTGATCTTGCTTATACTGGTGCCAATCAGGACTTACTCCATAGAAGTCCATGGAGCTGTGCCAGACTAAAGTTAGGGTAAGTAAGATGAGAATCAGGCCCGGTGTGCTGGGTGGGTTATAGTCATCAAGCTTCCTACAGTATTCTGCAAGATTCATGATTTCCTCCTCCAGGAGCCTATCCATCATCCACCAATGTCAATGGAAGATTCCCATTGGCTTCCCTGGGCTTTGGGTAAGGCCTCAGATGTTACCCCAGTGCTCCAGACAATATGAGATCCCAAGGATCAGGCCTACAATTCTCTAGTGAGGAAAAGCAATGGCAGCAACTCATTTCTTTTTGTATACTTAGTATGTCAGGGTGGGAGGGAGTGGGAAGAACTTGTACCATCAAGGGAAAACTGTGTGTGTGTGGTGTGTGGCAACTGCAAAAGGACTGACTGCTCCCAGAAGTTTCTGGGAGACATTATTTTGCCTCTAGGGTCTCACACTTCTCCATTTCTCCTGTCCTCCATCTTCACCCTTCTGTTTCTTATCCCCACATCTGGATGCTGGCTCACTAGATCCTGCTCACTCTGTTACTGTGGTTAGGAGGACAAGTGAATGTGTGACTTTGCTCTCTCTAAAGTTCAACCCTATTGGTAAACCCAATGTCAGTGTAGTTTCTCTCCATCATAAGGGGGAGGGAATCAGGAGTATCTGCACATTAAAACAAGCACACTTTGTATTGAGTGCTGTTGTCCTGGTTATTGGCATTGTATAATGTGATTAATTGCATCTTGTGTAACTAGCCATGTCCTGTGTTTCCGTGCATCCTTGCTATGGAGACTCTAACCGGGGACTCGGAGTTTCTATATTACCCTTCACAGTTTAAGCAGAGCTGGGCAAGAACAGCTGAAGGTCTGTTGCAAAGTCTCACATTCAGCACCTCATCTTTATTCTCCCTCCTGGTCCTATGACCACTCACCTCTCCATTAACTGCAAGCCTTGGCACCTGTGTCATTATCCTTGGTCTAATGATGAAATAATGGCTTGTTGCTTAGAATTGCCACCAGGATTGTTATCTGCACAGATGGCCCAGTATTTTATTCAGGGAATGGAAACAGCCAAGGGATTAGCCACTGGCTAGAAGAGTCAGGTGTCCTTCCTGGCTCTCATTTCTGCTTTACTCCATGCCATCTTTAAAGAAGAAAACTGCAGGCTGGCTGAGGTTTCAGTTGAAGCGTGCATGGGAAGCCATCAGTTTGTCCCTTCCACATCCTTAAAGTCTGGAGGCAGCGTGGTCTATTTGATGGGGCATCTTCTTATGCCTGCCTCTTCTTGGGCATTACCCTTGGGTAATTCTCTTCTCTTGGAAGTTTATTCTCCTGCCTTTTGTCTGCCTTATTCACCCGTAAATGTTTTGGGGCTGGGATTGTCTCCTAGAAATGTATGAACAGTGACTTGTACAGTAGGATCAACCCAGTCTCAGATGGGCTGTACTGTAATGCAAGCAGAAAGACAGCCAGAAAAGGACCTGCCCAGTTTTTAAACCAGTCCTAGTGTATTTTGGGATAGAAGTTTGGAATTTGTAATTGCTGCAGCGTCTAGATGGGTTGCTCATTTCTAAGGCAACTGCCGGACCCTTACATTAAGTGTGAGAGTCTCAGTGCATCAGCAGAGGCAGACCGGGGCACAGTGCACTGTCTTTGGTTATGAAAAGGACTCTTTTAATCCTTAGATGGAGGAATCATCCATCTGAGAGAGCTCCCTTTGGCCCACTGAAGGGATGTTTAGAGCCACCATCCATTTGGAAATTCAAACTACCTTCCTCAGCCACCCGCTTCCCATTTGCTTGTTGTTTTAATCTTCCCTACCCTGGTCTGGAGCAGGAGGAGAAGGGCTGATTGACAGCTTAACTGTTTCAAATCAATAGAAGGAGCACTTGGAGATTAAAGCAATTTAAACAAGGTGTTTATGTGGTTTGGAGCTAAAACTGCACTTGAAGAAAACAAGCAAAGGAGATGAAGGAAGTGGGTCAGCAATGAGACACAGAGAAATGGCGTGAGCCGAGGTGAGATTACAACAATAGGCTGGAACGGCTTTTTCATCAAAGGGAGATCACTTCTTTCCATAAAGGGGCCCTAATCTTGAAATTGCTTTAGCCTCCAACTGATTGTTCCATCGATTTAAACACACCAGCCCTGCCCCCTCTCTCTATCCTGACACTCTCTAATCTCTGGCACATCTCTGTTTCTCTCTCTCCCTCTGATCCAAAGCTGTTGTAACTTGGCTGTCGAGGCAACACCTCACATTGTAAGCATCCTCCTTACCTTTAAGATGCCTCCTGGCTATGTGGAGATTGCTGAGCTGGGCGTACCAAACGACTTGCACTGAGACTCCTACCTACAGATGACCAAGGGCCTCTGTGGCGTCTTTCAAGGAATCCCTGAGGTCTAATATCTCTTTCAACCTAAAGGCCCCATGTTCTCTACTAGGTCACTTGGCTTCCTCCCTTTTCACCCCAGTCTCTTAAGTGGTCATTCTAGACGCACTGAATTATATATCCAGGATAGATGACCCAGTTCAGAAACAAGCCGGTTTGGTCCTCATCCACTCCTTCAATCAAATTCTTTGGTGCTCAAGAATAATCTGAGTTCACTTTGCCCCTTTTCCTTTTCATTGTTATCATTTAGGTTCTGCACAAACACAGAACAGAATAACAGTCTGTGCTTCAAAGAGCTTGGAGTCTAAGTCATTTCCATCAGCCTGGTGCACACTCCTAATTAATATGATTGCACTAGAGCAGAATGTGAAAGTCCTTGCTGGGATTGGGGCTCCATTTGGCGAGGCAGTGCATGTACTCAAAGAAGCCCTCTCTGTCCCAAAGAGTGTGCCATGTAAATAGAAGACAAGGGATGGGAGATGAAACAGAGGTAACAGGCCCTGCCCAAGTTCAAATGAGTGCAAAATAAGGAACAGAGCCAAGGTCTTCTAATCTCCCCTGCAGTTAGTTACCCACAGCCACACCACACCATCTCTAGAAATGCCAATGGATACAGAAGGGTTTCTGACTCATTGTTTTTCCAAGTGTGATAAGAAAACCCAGATCTCCATCCTCACTGCTCTCCAGCTTTTTTCTCTCTGGACATTATGGCTTTTCACTAGGGCTATGTCCAAAATTAGGCAGGTTCTACTGAACACTTTTTCCCAAGAGGGTAGGGGAAGTGGCCTAGAAAAAGTTTTCTTTTATGTTCAGCCTCATATCACTGAAGCACTATTATATTTCTAGGACAATCCACATACTGACTGTGCATTCAGAGTGAGCCCAGGCCTTGGAATTGAAGTCCAGATTTGGATCTGGTCTTCCAGACTTTCAGATCCATTTTGGCTCATTAAAGAGGCTGAGCAAGAAAGTTGTGTTCAGTCCTGGATCTGGATGCTCACCAAGTCTCAGTTGTATTTATCTACCTCAGTGGATAGCCTCTCAACAGCACTGTGGCCCATGGAGGACACTAATTAGCACAGCACATTTACTTGGTATGGAGAAGAGTCAGCACCATTTAGCACGGAAAGCTCTTGCTAAAGTGAAGGCAGGGAGGCGGAGAAGAGTTACCTGGAACAGGGGCATCGGTTTCTAGGACAGGTTGTGCAGATTGCTCTCTTTTCAGCCTGCCTCCCTGTTTCCACTGCAGCTAAGTCCCTAAAACCAAGGTTAACCGACCAAGCAGTGCATGATTTCCCGGGACTGTTAATCAGCTCAGGTTGGCCACATAACACACAACCCTGAGCCCCATCCTCTGCTAATGTCACCCAGGATAGCTCTGTGGTAGTCAGTAGATCAACCTTGATTGGCACCAGCTGCAGACTTGGCCCCTGTCCCCAGATCAGGTGGGTTTCAATGGTTTCTGAGTTTGAAGCTGGACTGCACCAGAAGAGTTAACACCACTGACATGAGCAGTAATTTCTTATGTCACGGGGGTATTATTCCTCTCCAGGCCCTTTCATAATGTGAGTTGCCAGGTCTCTCTCTCTCTCACTACTTTGCTGTGGTAGACTCTGTGGCAACTTGGTTAATGGTGTGCCTTCCCCAGGGGGCATCATGGACTGGCTTGTGAGTGTATCAAGTGCCAATTATATCTTTTGCTTATTACTGGGGAAACACTGATTCTAAAGGCAGTTGGCACAAATCAGCATTAAGTCTATTGACTTCAATGAGGCCATCCCCATTTGCAACAGCTGAGGATTTGGCCCTCTTTGCTCAGCACTATGCAAGAAGTATAATGAGGACATGCTGGGCTCCAAAGAGTTGAAAACCAGGTGAAGAACTCAAATGTATTGCGAAGCTGAGAGCAGGGGAAGGTTAATTTTGGTTATATATAATCCCCAGGTCCTCAGCTGCAGTAAATCTTCTGAGTAATATTGACTTCAACTGGAGACACTTTGATTTACGCTAGCTGAGGATCTGGCCCATCGCATTTATTTCCATCACAGAAGAAACGAGAACCTGATTTCCCTTCCCTCTGCCCAGCCGTATGACAGCACAATTCTGTCAACTTCATTAGAGTGGTTCCTGATTTATATCTGCCACAGTGAGGAGATGTCAAGCCCCACTTTCCTTAGCAGGGACTCAAAAGCAAAGTGGGTGGCAAATTGCTGTTTACACCTCTGTGTCACTAGAAATATGCAGCAGGATCCAGCAGGTCTGACGTCACCAGAAGAGCAGTAAGTGGAAACACCTGCTCCATTAATTGTGGACTCCTGTGTAGCTGGAAGGCCATATATAGAATTGACGTTTTCCATTTCTATGAATGAATTCCTTTTTTCGTTATCCATACTGCCTGAATTTACAAGTAAAACAGCCCCACAATAAGTCAGCTGGCTCTCATTAGCCAACGCAACAAAACTAGACTGCCCCCGACAAAGCATCTTGCAGACTTCTTGGTTTAGATTATGCTCATGCTGGCTAGGGACAGAAGTTACACATAAACCAGTTTAAGTCATCAGAAACTGATTTAACCCTGTAACAGAACAGGTGCATACAAACCAGTTTCAAAATGGCTGAAACTGGTTTAAGATAAACCTGGTTGAATGTAGTATCAGATTTAACTGATTTGGGACAAACCGGTTTGGGGAACTTCTGTCCCAGACCCCTTCCTAGGTCAAGTTAAATCACAGTCCACTAGCATCCCAGCATAATTTGCAGCCCTGGGCTAGGCTGTGCTGCCTGCTCCAGCAGAGAAGGGGTGGGGGTGGGGGAGGCAGGGACTGCCCTGCCCAGGCAAACCCCACCTGGGGTCTGGGGCCAGGGAGGGGGGTTAACCTCCCCTTCCTGAAGTAAATCCCCCTGGCCCCGGGTACAGAGCTGCCCTGCTGCTAAACTTACTGAAACTTACTGCTTGCTGCAACTGTGGACTACAAATCCCAGAGGCAGCTGGAAGCAGGAAATGGAAGTAATGAGCGACCCTGCAGAGTCCTGTTGCTGTGATTCTGGACTGCAAATCTCAGAGACCTCAGGGGCAGCAGGAAGAGGAAGTGAACACAGACCATGCTGGCAACATTCCAGAGGGCCATGTCCTAGCACCCCCTGGCTTCTAACCTGAGCCACTGCAGGCATGTAGCTGCATTTCCTGAATCAGAAGTGAATGTGTGTCCAGTTGTTCCTCAGTTTAATCTTTGACTAGTCTACAAAGACTGAATTGATTCAGCCTCAGGCTTTTTGACTGTCTGTGTTTAGTCAGTGAGTCTCAGCAATGTCTGGTCTAACTCTCACTCTCTGTCCTCTGCAGTGGGAGCACCTTCTTCTGTTCAATGTCTGTATAGCACTTCAGGCTTATAGAAAAATGCTCCTGCTTGGTTAATATCCATGGGATGAATCCATTAGTCTCCATATAGGAGATAGCTACTGGATTATTCTTTGGAGGACTGAGGTTCTATTCCTATTTCTTCTACTGACTTAGGTCAAATGACCTCACCTCTTTGTCATTTAGCTTCTCCCTGTATACAACAAGATCATGATAATTACCTGTTTTGAACGCTATGGCTGAAAAGTGCTACATAAAAATCATACTCAGTTTCTAGTAATTGGAGACAGCACTGCAGAGGCTCTTCTGTTAAATCTTTGTTAAGAAATAGGGAGTGACTAGTCGGAGTATCTGTGAGAATTATGTGGCACGTTGATATATACAACAGGAACCTGGGCCTCACATGTGACTGGCATCTCACCAGGAGGGCAATCGTGTTACAGGGACAGAGCAATGAGATCAGCCTCAGAGGAGAGCCAGGATGTGTGGAGGGGTAGCACTGGCTCTGCTGCTTTCCTGGGAAGATGCTTGATTTAGCAAAGGCTTATTTATTTAGTGGAAATGCTCTGTGTAAGATGATGGCTGCCAGGCGATGTGCACATGCCAGTATCCTCATTGCTGTTCATTACTGATGAAGAATCTCTTCCATATGAAATGGCAGCAACGTAGGCCCCTGCAGGACACCGGCCAGGCTTCTATCACCAGAGCTACACAGATGTGAGCTGGTAGCTGAGTGATCGCAGTGTCTGGACACATGCAGCTCATGGATACCACTACACCAGATCAGGGGGCACCTGGAGAAAGCAGAGCTATGGTCCGGCAGCACCGAGACTAGGGCATCTGTTGTGGCAGGCACGGATCGCTGAGAGGGAATGCAATCCAGGTTGACACAGGAGTGAGGAAGAAGCTCTCCTGAACAGCTGGCTTCTCCTCACTTTTAGTTTCCTGGCAAGAATAGGCGATGCTGATTATCCAGGGGACAAGGGAGCATTGGTGGTGTCGACGTGTGGTCAGCCAGTCACAAACAGCTGGCATTTGAGGTTTACTCTTTACCAGGAAAGGATGATGACCCACCCCTCAGTGCTCCAGGATGAGAAGGGAGAATAAAGGCACCACATTTGTGGTTTCTATTTCCTTTCCTGTGTGCGCTCATGCATTATAGATCTTGGGTCGGTTCCTGTCCCTCCTGCCCCACCTTGAG
>NW_005842187.1:999636-1019937 GCF_000455745.1 Alligator sinensis | reverse complement strand
GGATTAGCTGAGATGGAGAAGGGCTGTTTGGATCCAGGAACGCAGGAGAGGCTGATGGAAGAAGCTGCTTGTCAACCAGCGGGAGCAAAAAGGGCATGGTGGGTGGGAGCGGGGGTAGCAGCATTCTCCTGTCCAAGCTTGAGAGGAAGCAGGAAGAAATGAGAAGTATGAACCAGGTACCAGAAGATGTTTGGGTGGCTGCTTCTCCCAATCCACTCTCTTGTTCTTTTAAGGTTGCTCTCTGGCGGTGTGTCTACACTGCCTTGGTGAAGTGCTTGTGACCTTGTGCTGCAGCAGGCCCCTACCTACCTGATCCTATTTGGCATATGCTGAATCCCAGAATTCCCAATCTTAATGCTGCACTCCCCTTGAAATGTGGCACATTTCCAAAGACTAGCCAAGCCACCCAAACATATTGAACTACTGGAATAAAAGAGCACTGAGCCTCTCTCCACCCACCCAGGAATTTTGCCCATGATCAAATCAAAGTTAACATTTCCTTTTTGCAATCAAAACCATCTTTCTTTGACTGGGTCCACGACTTGGACAATACAGTGACTCCCGGACAGATTAGACCCGCACTCTATAACGATAGAAATCTACCTGGATTTGCAGAAGAATAACCAAGCTAAGCCTTGAAAGGCCAACCTGCTTGCATGGTTCAGAAGCAGGAGGGATTTGCATTTGATGAGTTAGGTTGATAATGCAGTAAAGGCAGCGCTGGACTGAAAGGTGAAGATTATTGTGTCCTCTTGAGGACTTTCTAACTCACTGACTAAATACTGGACAGTTCCTATCCACTGCATAGATGCAGACGAACAAGGAGCAAAGGGGACATACTGCTCAAAACAGAACCTTTCTTTCATGCCTCCTAATCACTCACAACGTGGCTGTCAGCCTCCACAAATAACCTCACCTAAACTCAGGATCTAATGTCACATGCCACAATAAAGGATATCAAAGGCCATATTGTCCCTTATACAAAGAGAGACCATGAAGGGAAAGAAACCGTCATGAGTTTCCATCCCATTTTTGGTTCCAGGTTAAGCCCTGAACCCCCAACTTTCCCCATATTTAGAGGATGGAGCCATTTGTCCATGGATTTTTTTGGCTCTCATGGAAACATGATTTCTTAGTGCTTCTCCAGAAGCTGTTATTAGGAGGCCTAGTGGGCTTTGCCTTATGTGGAGATGGGTCTCTATAGTGATAACATTATGCTGAAGACTATTGCTGTTTCTCTCAGTCCCACAGAAAGTGGGAAGATCCATGAGAGGGGTTGCAGGTGCACTTCTCTTTTGTGTTTGCCAGGCCAGATCCCATCAATATGGATCAGGTCTGCTCATGAAGCAGAAGAGAGAATGTGTTTCAGAACGCAGCTGTGTGCACAACACTGGGCTAGTCAGCATGGCTTGAAATCCTGCAGGGACCATAGTAATAGTATGTATAGTAAATTGTGCCAGATCATGGGATGTGTCTCACTGCATCACTAAATGCCTCTCAAGGATTTCTGAACCTGGGTCTCTAGTTACTCTCCCTGGCTACAACCAAGTGGTTTTGGCGACAGGGATGTGATATCCAATGGGGACAGGTGGAGGAATTCCCTTCTTGGTGGCTCCTGTGGTCTGTCAACACTCTGAAGCGTGAGATTTCATTACTGCATGTCCTCCCCTACTCCCAGGTATAATGACATATTCTTAATGGCTGTAAAATTATAGAGCTCCTTTTAACTCCATCTACAGTATATCACTCTGTGACCTCCTGCAGTAGTGAATTATACAAGCTGACTGCACAGTGCATTAGGTGGTGTTTCTTTTAACCTGTATTAAATTTACCTAACCATTAATCTAATGGAGTAACACCCTTGTTCTCTAATTACGAGACAGGGCAAGAAGAGAGATGGATCACTTTTACTATACCTTTTATAATGCTAAATACCCCTGCCATCTATGCTCTTTCCCAGGCTAAATAATCCTACCCAAGTCCTTGCTGTCTCTTGTCATATATAATCCCCATCCAGACTTATAACAATCTCTGGTGCCCTTAGGTGGAACATTTCAGATGCAATTACATCACAATGTCTTCCTTAATATGAAATGACCTGAATGGGATGAAGTGCTCTGCATGATATAGCCAAATCCTTATGCAGGGATTGCCTTCCCTATTGGCTATGTGCCACGATCACTGGCTGTTTGTCAGACACAACACACGAGGGTCCAGATCCTCTGTTGATTTGGGTCAGGTTTTCTTCATATTAATGGAGTGGTACCACTGTGTTGAGAGCGCTGACCGAATCTTCTACTGCTCCTGATTGCCCCGTAACTTAGCATGTTCATGGAGACTTAAGAAACGTAGGACTGGACGGGACCCCATGGGTCTCTGAATCTCATTGCCTGCTATTGAATGTAACTGTACCATATACAGACAAGGTTCCTTGGGTGAATCTGATATCTTCTATTAGACCAACCCAAATAGTTGGAGAATAGTTATTAAGCAACCTACACCACTGTACCATATCATCATTTTCAGTAATCCCTTTTCATGCAGAGGGCTGGTTATCTAGAACACATGGGATGTTGGTTTAATCTGGTAAGGGGGTTTTGGCGGGGCAGGAGGGGGCTTGGATTCCCCATTATTAAAATATTTATGTTGCTTGAATCAAATGTGATGTTAGATTGGTTTAGAGGTAGAAGCTATAGTCATCATCCCTGGCATAGCTGCATTTATACATGCCAAAGGACATCTCCCAGTGTATCTTGGGTGGAAGAACCACTGAAAATTGAGCTCTGAGTGGCTGATGCCATAAACAGAAGCAACTCCACTAACCAACCTTGTTTGAAGTGTCTATTTATGCACCATGCAGCATCAATATTCTGGAATACTACAATCATTACATGCTGCCAGCCTCACTTGTATATCTTTTGACCATTGGTTGCTGTTCTGTTTTGATTTACCACAAAGCCTATATTAAATATTGTAAAATATGTGAGACACCATTTTCAACTGGAGAAAATGATCACAGTCTTTATAACAGAATAGTAGTATTCTATTATAATAATACCCTGTGGGTCTACAGGATCTTAAAATGCTTGGAAAATGTAGAAGAGCAGAGCTGGTAATGAAAGTGCTCGCCCAATATCATCCAGCAAAGCAGTTGGAGAGCCAGGATAGACCCCAGGGGTCCTGATTCCAAGCCCCAGAGAGTCACTAAACTGCTTGCAAAGCTCCCAGGCACAGAAAGCACCAAGAATACTCTAGTGGGCTGGATTTCAACCAGATGGAAAAGGAGATCACATGAAGCCCAGATTAAGCAAATGAAATCCTCTCTGGGACTTCAGATTTAATTGGCTGTTTTATGACCAAAAAACCCGCCCCCAGCAGCATGTCTGGCCATATCCCCGTCCTGCAGCTGAACAAGCTGATAAATTCCAAACTGAGTCCTGTAAACAGGACACCTCTTCTGTCTCCAAAGCTCTTTGTCTTGGCTGGTGCTCAGCAATTCCTGTCTCTCTTTTTATGAGGTTAGGTCGGGCCTTTTTTAAAGATCCAACACAACCAGCTTCAGCTGTTTGTTTCAGTTCAGGGATGTGTGCAGCTGGGATTAGACACCTCCTAAATAAAACCCTCATGTCCTTCCCTAAGGGGCATGACTGAGACGGTATTTGCCAGGATTGCAGGGCCTTCTGTAGGAATCAGGGCAAACAAAAACTTCCTTTTCCCTCACAAAGCCATATAATCAGCTTGGATGCTAGAAATATAGCACTGTGGAGGCAGCCAGACCCCAGAGGCAACAGAGGAGAGGTCTGTTGCTCCCAAAAGATAGGAGCAAGAATAGCATCTGTTTATACCAAGAACATGACATCATTTTCTTCTCTTCTCATATTGACTCCTGCTCATCCTGGGCTGCATGTGCGCTTTATTCTGTATCTACTTGCTTTACTCTTTCTCTATCTTTCTCTCTTTTAGGCTGAAAAATAAAACCTGTTGCCCATGTTGTTGGCTCAACCAGATTTTGGTGGTGCCACAGATTTAGCAGTGTCTTTGGGTTCATGGAATTCTTGGTATTTTTAGGTATTTCCATAGTCACAGAAGTTGGTTGAAGCTGAATTTGATTAGGGGCAGTTTAGCTGCTTGGGTTCAGAGGGGTATTTGTAGTACTGGGGTGACTGATGCTGTAGTATCAGGAGAAGTTGTAGAGAAACTGCAGGCCACCATAAAATGACCTCCCCAGAGCCATTACTCCCTCCCTCCCCTTCCTCCCCACCAAAAAAAAATTAAAAAGGACACAGCCCGAGCCTGATGGTATGAGCTGTGACCTCAATTTAATAACTGACTTTTGCAACGAGTAAAGGCAAGTTGAACAAGGAACCATCATAATCGCTATTGAGAATGCATAGGCTGAATAACATTGAGACAAACATGTAGCGAGAGAGAGAGAGAGAGAGAGAGAGAGAGAACAGGCCATCCACATTGGATGATCATATTATATAGAAGGATATTATTATTGAACATCACAGAAAAAAAATAGAGGCTAAAGGATGCAAACACCTATTCCATTTGTAGCTCAAGTAAACAGCATTGCTCATGCATCGGGTCCCAATCTAAAGGCTATACAGTTATTGTGCTCTGGTCCCATCTAGCCCACCTGATAACTGATTGCCACTTCAGTTTATCTCAGCTCTGGCCCAGGCTCAAGCATGGGAAATAGGGCTGCTGCGAGGATATACTACACATTAAAAAGCCAGACCTATGCACTGAGATGTGCAGATGTTGAGCGTGGCGTAAACAACTGGGCAAGGCAGATCTCTTCCTCTAACAGACCCGAAGGATGAAGAAATCCATGGGCTGTTCCTGCCCCACTGACAGAGCTGCCAATACCATATCTATTCTTTCTTAGATGTAGGGGGGTAACCCGTAGAGCTTCATGATATGAAGGACAGACCGGAGCCTTGTGTCTGTTACTCGTCTCTAGCGGCTCTGGAAATGCCTTAAGTGTTTTTTTCTCTCATTGCTTCTGAAGGCAGCCAACAAGCCAGTTCTGTTAATCTGCCAAGAGAGAAAAATACAAGTAAATATTATGTCAGCATGCATTTGCTGTGGGCTCAGAAAGATCTGGGTGATTATAAAAAGAAGGAGAACTCAGAGGCATACACAACACCTCCTGTCTGATCACAGAGCCCCTTTAAACACGCCAAGCCTCACATTTTACCCCAGGGCTTCTAACAAACCTTAGACCCCCCCGCTCTATTACGATGTCAGGAGAATGATTATTGCTGTTGTTCTTGTCCCCGTTGTAGTTTGGGGCAGCTTATTTTTGAAGATGGATGTTAATTGTGGGGGCTGCCTCTTTTGCGGGGGTCTGACACAAAATACCTGGGGCCTGATTTATAGAAGGGCTGTACAACTCCCATTCTAGTAGAAGTCCATGGGGGCTGCAGATGCTCAGCACCTCTGAAAATCAGCCTGCATCTAAAAGGAAAGAGTTGGCTGCATACAGCTTGCCAATAGTGGACAAGGAAGTTAGTGGCAGGGCGGAAACAAGAGGATCTTGGAGCCTAGCCTATGCTTTAGGCATTAAACAGCAATGCCTCTTCAAGCTGAGAAGGGAACCTGCATCCTGACTCCCAGTACCCTGCTCTAACCACTGGGCCAGGGAGCTGTGCTAATGCAATCAGTGACCTTTAAAGTTTTGGGTCCTTTCAAGTTGCCCATAGCCCTTTCAAAGCCTCAGCATTTGGGTCCTGGGATCTATAGGACCTCTGGAAACATTGCATCTCCTGAAGTGGGAGCGTCGGCAGATTGTCTCTAAGACTCTCTCTTATTTTATATCCCATGCTCACAATGGCCCTGAGTGAGAGGGCTTTTCGGCTGCTCCTCCAGTCACCTCACGATGGAGCTAGAGTGGCATGTGAGCTGGTTCTCCGAGCTGGATGAGCAGTACCTGCCAGGGGTGGGGGCATGGGCATCCGTGCAGCTCGCTGTAATTTCTCTAATGGCTTTCTTCGGCTTGATAGATATTGAAGGAAGGAGCTTGTTGCCGGGGCAATTTCCATGGAGAGATAATAAGAGATCATTTTCAAGTGAGCGAAACTTTAATGGCACATTCTGGTAATGAGGCAGCGAGGAGAGTAATGACCGGAGACCTCAGAGTACGAGCACATCATGAGAGAGGGGGGAGGCACTCCTAGCACAGTGTCTCAGACAGAAATTCAGGACCTGATCTTGGTCCCCTTGATGTTAGTGTGGGATTTGGTCATTGACTGCAGTGAAAGCAGGAGCCAGGTCTAAGAGCTGTTAATAGGCCTGGGTGGTTCTGTTCAGAGGTCACAGTGAATTTGTTCGGAGAGGAAAAGGGCAGTGGTGGGGCCTTTGCAGCAAGCCCTCCCTCCTCCTCGTGCTGCTACCAAAACAGTCAGGATGAAAACAAAGCCCCAGAGAACCTATTATTCGACCGCACGGTATCATTAACTCCCATCTTAAACTGATGCCAGCTGTTCTTAGGCTCTGGGTATTCAGAGTTGGCCTGAGTTCACAGACATCAGAAAAAAAGCATGGGGAAGAGACTCTATGGGAGCAGTTCCTCCCTGTGTTCAATTCGAATGAAAGGATCTCCGAGAATTGAAGGGAAGCAATGAAGGTCTAGGATGCCTGGTTGAAAATGATGAGTAGTCAGAGCTCTGTAAGCCCTGGAAGGTCATTGGAAATGGAGAAAAGGAAGTTGAGAAATATGGAGGGTTTCTTCAGCTTTCATACCGAAGGAGGAAGCAGACATGTCCCTTTGGAAACTTGTGTGACTGTGCAGATGTAACCTGTGGGTTGATGTGAGTGTAAAACAACCTTCTAATGTTAAGCCTACTTCACCCTGGTTGGAAGAAGTGCACAACGCTCGAGGCAGTGGAGAATCTGTTCCTCTCCACCAGCAGCTCTGAAGACACCTTGTGGAAAGCCGGTCTAACATGAACCCCAATTTCTCAAACCCACAGCATTCTGATAAGGTCCCAAGAAGCAGCCAAATATTTTGGGTACTTATCAAAACCTGTGACAGGCCCAATGATCTGGAAAATATGCATCAGACAAAGGTTTGGATCAAATCTTTGGGCTCTGGATTTTGGGTTTGGATGATTCATTATCTAAGGTGGACCCAGGGAGACTTGTCCATGATTTCAACAGATGACAGGGAGTGGGATATTCTCCTATGAGCTGTCTCCATCCCTTTAGTTCCTGGTCCCCTTCTCAGCAGTCTAGTGGTGCCCCTCTCCAGCAGTTGCTTGAGGGCAGCCAAAAGCAAGTTGGTTTGGGATATTGTTTCTCTTCTCTCAGAAAAAGGGAGGTGAAGGGCCTCTTTCCTTCCAGCCTTGTTAACAGTTGTTTCATTAATCACAGTTTTCTCTTCAAAATCGGAGACAATCTGTCCAATTAACATTAAGGCTCCGGCAGCCGCTTGTGACGGTGGGGCTTTTTGCGAGTGGCGCTTTGACAACCATCGCTAATAAGTCTAGCATTTAAAAGCTGCTCGCAAACAAAGCAGCCTGCCTGCGTCTCATTAATGCCTGAGCTCTCCCTGCCTTAATGAGCCATGGAGCCATCCTACTTTTCTTGTCCCCTTCCCACTGGACCTCAGCAGAGTATTCCCTACTTGCCAAAAACACTTGCCCATCCTTGACCAAACCTGACCCCTTCCCTGCCCACCGCACTCCTGAATGCTTTTGGGTCTAGTGACCCACTATGCACTTCCTGGCCTCTCCTTAGGACACATGAATGGAATAATGACCCAGATTTCCTACCACTTTTCTGGCTACTTTGCATCCCCCAGGTGTTTCTAAAGCAACCAACTAAATCCCTCCCCAACTCCATTTATGGTATTTCATGTACAGGGATCAGTGCAGTAATAAAAGGGCTCCATTTGGACTGTAGCAACTGGATCTTTATTAAGTGCATGGTATTCAGTGCTGCTGCTTGCAACTTTGGGGTGCAGTGTGCTTAGCGGTGTTGCCCTCAAAATTGTCCCTCCTATGATTTCTGTTCCCATCTGCAGTTCCCAGTTCCCTGTTACATATGGCTTCCAACCAGGCATGCCTGTAGAAGAGATAAGGCAATCAGGACTCATAGTAAGATGATATCTTTCATTAGACCAACAAGATTTTTCCAAAAAAAATTCTTATTTTTATTTGCAAAAATCTTGTTGGTTTAATAAAAGATATCTCTACTACGAGTCCTGATTGCCTTTTCCTCTAGACCAATACGGCTACAACTTGGATACCTGTAGAAGAGATAGGCACTTGCCTAGTAGCTACTTTGAATCTAGCCAGCATGCATAACAGAAACAGTGAGGTTACAGCAGTGCAGGCTTCAACCCAGGCCAGCAACCAGACCGGACTAATAAACCAGAGCCTTCTGTGGGCTTGTGCTCTGGTTGCTCAACTGTCCTATCATGTCTTCATGGCCATTGTTACTCTTACAGCTTAGTGAGGGTATGGCTACCTGTGCTATCTAGAAAGGCCTAAACTGTGTCCACAAAGTGGGGTTTGAATCATGACAGCTAGCTTAGTTGTTTTGCAAAGCTCATTTCCCCTAGTCTATGTGTCTCTTGTGCCAGCCTGTGAGTCATTTATTCAACCAGCACTTGCATTTTGCTGGTGCTTTATGTTTGCCTTATTTTCAGGCATTTCATGAAAATGGGACAAACATTTGTCTGTGAGCAAATTGCAGCCTCAGAGGCGTTGCTGGGAAAATTGCAGAGGCGTTGCTGGGAAAATATTCCTCTGGTTTGTCCTAGTAGAGCTTGGATCTAAAAGACCCGTTAATACATTGTCCAGCATGTGCCTGAAATGTGGAGGGCTTGGTGTCCCAGTTTGTATTACTGCTGCCAAACATGCTGAGATCCAGGAGGACAGTCTTGGAGGAAATCAGAGTGGGAAACAGCAGGGCTGCTCAAGGTGAGATGCGTTTGGAAAGTGAAGGGGAGGGGTGATGGAGAGCCCCTTGGTTATCATTCCAGGCTTCTTCTCAGGTTTGGATCAGCAGCTCTCAGGTTGTAATTACATGTAAATGCTCAGCACTGTGGGGAGAAAGGTGTTTAAAGAATTTTTTAAAGAGTTTTTGTCTCCTGTTGTGACTATTTCATTAGCTACTGCCAGGCATCCACGAACCTGTAGGGGTCTGAGCAGGGAAGGAGCAGAGCTGGATAATAGGGATTGTTGGTGGCCTGCCACCTCTTAAAAAGGAATCTGTGTATCTGGCTGCATATCAAATGGGACAGGCAGATTGCCTGACCTTTATTGTCTGTGCTGTGTCTGTCTGTCTGTTGGTCCTACACTCATGCTCCCTTTCATATACATACACAGACTGGCACACTTCTGCATGAAGGCATTTACCTATGCTTTTCCTTCCAGCAAATCATCATCATAATCTTTTGCATGTCTAGTGTCCCCTTGTCATCCGCTCTCAGGGATCTTTAATTTATCAGATGCAGCTACTGAGTATTATGGGACTCATTTTGCAAAGAGGGGACTTAGGCACAAAAATGGTTTGGGTAACTTGCCCAAAATCACATGGAGACACAGATTTAGAGTTGGCAAAAGGACCAAGGAGATCAGCTACTCAGGCACTTAGACAAAATCTAGCCCTTCTGACTCTTGCGCTTTAATTGCAAGAGTAGCCTTCCTTGTCCTCATCCTGAAGGGTATCAGCACAGCACATGGGCTCATGCCTGGTATTCTTAATAACTGGTCACTTGGGAGTCACTCATTTCTTTCCCTGAGCTTCCCCTTGCCACTGCAGTTAATGAGCTATTGAAAAAGAGGTGTGTTCTGGCACAAGGCGACTTGGCTAGGGCCAGAAGTCCCTGTATCAGACGTGTGCGTGATGCAGGGAGCCCTCCCTGTGTTTGTGTCGAGCGCCCTCCACCTCCCCACTGCTGAAGGGATCGCAGTGCTGACAGGTTGATGGGAAACCTCAGAATGTCAGCATTTGTTCCCTTTAGAAAAGGTCAAGGCCCCAGCATGACTGGGCTGTGACACCGTGACCTTTTCAAAGCATGGACAGATGGAAAGGGCTCCACTGAGGAAGGCCAGGACATTAGGGCAGCAGGCAGCTTTTCCCAGAGTCAGTTTTAGTGGCAGAACATACAATTCTCCCCACCACCCCCTACCCCCAAGTGCACATACACACGTATGGGCAGGTTTTCAGCTCCAGGAATAGGTCCAGTGATTTCCACCGGGCTGAAGCAGTTTAGGCTAGTCAAGAATGTAGCTCATCTTACCCTCATCTACCTCCCTGGTTTTCAATGGCTGCATTATTTTTTAAAGCCTCCCCAGACACCTATAACCACACCTGGTGTTCCAGTTCTCTCATCTCATTACTCTGCTAGGGTCCAATTCTCCACTTCCCAGGACCCAGTAGAGTAATTTACCTGTGTGGGCGTGAAATGATACAAAATCAGATTTCCCTACTTATATTGCCGGCCATGCTTCCCACCCACATTGCAGAGATGCAAGTAATGACACTATGTGTATATTCAGATAGTCAGACCTGTCACCTTTTATGTGCTGTCAAATGTACTATATTTGCCCATCACCAGACATCCCAAATAGAAATCTGCAGAGCACTGGTTGTCTTGATGGTACCTCCAGCTGGTACATATTCATCACAAAGATGCTGCACCAGAAGTCTGCATGTAGTGATGCTGTCCATGAATTCTAGTGCAGTCTGGGGAACACATTCTCTCCTGGTGAAACTTCAATGAAGTTAAGGTTGTTATGTCAAGGTAATAGCCTACACCTTGGCTGACACCAGGGGTTGACTTGGGGACCTCTGGAGTTAAAAGCAGGAGGTGCTTTCTGTACTTTGCATGCTGATTCAACCATGGTTATGCTAATTCAATGACACTAGCATTGCTTCAGCAGCAAATTTGCCAATACTCAGAGAAAACTAACTAGAAAGAGACCTGAAGTGATTACAACCCTAGAGGCTGAAGTGAAAGAGGGGAGCAGTTTGGGCTCCATGAAGTATAAAATGCTAGCATAAAATGCTATAACTAGAGAGAAGAGAGAAACAGCACAGAAACAGAGCAGAAGGATGGACTGCCACATTCACAGCACTACAGTGAGCTTATTTTTGTCTACTCACTACAGCACAAGTGGTTTATCTTTTTACCAAACACTTTTCTTACTGCACCTACCTGGGAGGCTGGGAGCAGACGATCTCCATTTTAAGAAATGGGTCCCAGCTTTGGCAGCTGATCCCATGAGAGGCACACCTGGAGGCATTAGAAACCAAGAAAGGTCAAACATTGGAAAAATTGTACTAAACCATTCTGCTCCTGTTAGGATGGTGGGATGGCCAGATTAACTAGAAACTTGGCTGCTTTCAGAGGTCTGGAGGCACCTCTGGTAAAGTCTGAGCATCCTATGGTCTAACTATTTGTCGGAGTATTGCAAAGTTGTGTACACTGTGCAAATTTGTGTTAATTCACTAAAGGGCTGGAAGGATAGAAACCAGGTGTTTCCTTCTTAATGAATGGTGAGAGCTGATAAATACAATGCAAGAGCAATTAGCTTCTGGCCTTGTTCTCCCCTAGAGCAACACAACCAGTCGGACGAAGCTCTTATAATACAGGGGAACAAGCGCTTGCAGCTAGACAGAAGAAAGGATTTGGTATGTCCGTTGTGCAGTTTCAGCTCATGTAGCTCTCCTTGTGATTCACTGCAGGCTGAAAAGTCCACAGAGGCTCCTGGGTATATTCAGGTGGCAAATCTGTGCTGAGCTCCATGCAGCCAAAGCTGTTATTGGTTATTTGACCCTGAAGTGGCGAGCGGGGGTGTGCTGACAAAAACAATGAGTGCACTGAGATTGGAAAGTTAGATATACACCATGGCACAGGGAGAAATGCCTCAAACAAGATGAGAGATGTGGGAGAGGCCTTGGATTTTGTTGTGTGAGAACAATGGCCATGAGGTCTCTTGTTTGCAGGTGATGTCCATGTATTTCTAGGGAATGTATAATTTTGTCGCGTGTCTTCGGATGCCAAGTCAAGTGAGTCAGAGTCAATGGCACCTTTGAGCCCCTGACGATCTCCTCAAGGACATCTCTGCTTAGTTTTCAGGGGTCCAACCTTTCCCTCCAGACTTGGGTCTTAGACTGACGACTCTTGCAGTTCTTGCTCATCACCTCAGCATATCTGACTTGATTTCGGTGCCTGCCGTTGTGTTGCTTGACAGGGCTGTGTTGCCAGCTCTTCTGACATAAAGTACTGTTGATCCAGGCCAAAACCATTTCAGAGGAACAATGCAGAGCTTATGTGCATACCTAGCCCTCCTAGTGGGTCAGCCATTCCTACACGGAGACTCGGGCAGGTTTCAAATACCTCCGGGCCTGGGCCTAGTCAGTTCATATTTCCGATAATGGCAATTATTTCCAAGGCATGGCTGTTCTTTTGATGTTGCTTAAAATCTTTTGAATGCAGTCAAATCCATAAGTGTGCTTTTTCTCTGTGGACTTGAGGAGTGAAACCTGAAAAAACCTTCTCACCTGCATGGATGAAGTATTGTGGGTTTGCTTTAATGATGCACCATTGGCACCAGTTTCTGCAGGAAAATTATTTACCTTATCCTGTTAACTAGGAGTACAGTTGTTAGCAAGCCTGTGAAGAGACATATGATATGTATAATATTAATACAGTCTCCAGGTATTCCTCGATTCTACAGCATCTGCCCTAACTGCAGCAGGTTTGATTCTAGATGCCAGTCCTACGACAGGGCCAATCCTGCTTCCATATGGCTGGGTCTTTGCACCCACATGCTACCCATTGAAATCACTGGAGCTGAATATGAAGACATGCCTTCCATAGGGAATATTGAAGGGGGAGGAAACCCTAGAAACAAGTTGAATATAGCCAGACATCCCAGCATGTACTTAACATAAGGTGTGTAAAAAACACCATAGAAAATAATGGGTCTATTAGCATGCTAAATATTAGGTGACCTTACATATGTTGCTGAATTGGGACCTAAATGCAGAACCCAGAGCAACTATGTATGTCTGCTGAGCTACTTCAGAGCCAAGGAAAAAAAGGAAAAAGAAGAAGCCATACCCTCAGGAGAACACAGTCGGGTAAAATTGTCTTACTGGCCAAATGAGATGAAGCGTGGAGCAGGTTTAATTTGTGTGCTACATTCTTGTTAATAACAATATCTAATTAAGGCATCTAGCGACAACTTAATGGGGAGAAAAGGAAAAAAAAAAATCAAGAAGGCTTTATTGAATTTTTCTTTCGACTCCAGCTCTCTGGATTTGAATGAATCCATCATCAGGGACAGAACCATGTTTGCCTAAATCTGTCTCTAGCCTTGCAGTATAAGTTCTAGCTTTATTGTCTGGGACCTATCTCTTAAATTAAACTCGTCATTCTTATGACAATGATTGCTTGAAGGGGGAATTAACCTTTACAATGTGATGATGGTGGTTATTGTTGTTCTTCCTTCCAAGAGCCTGTGAAGGGAGCTGGTAAAACCTGGAAGACATCTTAGGGATGGAGACTGGAGGAATTTTTAGGGGCTGTCTTAGGGATGGAGACTGGGGAGAGCCACCAACACCCTGTTTCAAAAGACTGATTATTCTGGGATTGTTAATACCAAAAAAGGGAATTCAATGGTTGACCTAGGTTTTAAACTCTTTTGCACAGGGGCCATCTATCCAATATATGTGTTGGCAGTACCTAGTACAAAGAGCGGGGAAAAGGGGTGATTCTAGATGTTAGCTCAGTGTGAAAAACACATAATAAAGGATCCAGGCCTGCAAAACCGTATGGTGGGAGGAACAGCCTTACAAAACACTGTGGGCAAGATTCTCAACGGGAATATATTAGTAGAGCTCCTCTGCAGCTGGTGGAGTAATGCTGATTTATCCCAGGCAGAAGGTCTGGCCTCTTGTGTTTAAAGACAAGCTGATTTACTGGTGGACTTCTGGAGTCTGTATTCAAGGTATGTTATACTTTTACCTTTCTCTGATCTCTGTCCCCCTCCAGAGAAGATGGACCCTTTCCCCCCTACACTCTCCAGAAACATCACGTTGGTTCTTTCTTGTTACTTTTTCTTCAAATTACATACATCAGGGTCAATGTTACTACTGGGTTTGCATTTCGGGAATGGCCTCTACATGGAGGTGTACATTGCGGGCAAAATATGTAATTGCAGCCTATCCCGGAGGTAGCTTTAAACTAGCTAACTTGGCTACTGATACCAATGTAGAAGTACAAGTCAACAGAGTATTTTCCTAGGGTCATGGTTGGGTTTTGCAGTCTGTGCTGAAATCCCTGTTTCCACAAACGGTACCATCGTTAGTACCAAACCAGGTACTGGTAGTTTAAAGCTGGCTCTTGTATGTCTACGCAAACTGCAATCATACCATTGGCTAATAACATAGACATTCCTGAAGCATCCAAGCAACTTGTTCTGTCCTCACTTTTGCTTACAGATACTCATCCCTCAAGCTTCCAGGAAGGTTATACGAGCATAAACGAGGACAGAATCTGGCCCTACCTGACTGACTCATATATAAGACTAAGCCCAACTGTTTTGATCTGTACATTTATTCTTAATCAATCTCCCACATTAGGACACATGGAATAAACCAGCAGCAACACTATTCATATCATTGAGTATATTAATAGAACGGCTTGGAGTTTCTCTGCATTATTGCCTTTCTCCATCTGACACCTGTTTAGATGAGTGACACAAAGGGGGAGGAAACAAAAAAAGAATTCTGAAGACTCTGTAATTGAGTGTATATTAGGGTTTGTGAAGACAGCACTGTAATAACTGTATACTTTACCTCAAGGAACAGCTGCTATTTGAACATGCCAGTGGACTAGTTCCTTGGCTATGATCTTACTTCCAAGATGCTTTCTCTATATTAACTTAAAATCACCCTTGCCCCAGAGCCATGAATATAGTCTGAGTAATGATCTGAGTGCAAAATAAAGATAGGAATAAGGAATGAGATGAAGACATAGTCAAAGCCTGCAAACTGAGCGCTGAAATAAAAGTAGCCTGATATTTCAGAAGTACTTTGCTTCCACAGCTTCCAATAAGTATAGTGCCTCTGAAAATCAGGCCACATTGATTTATGTCGTCGGAGCAGCCAGAGAGCTGGGCCTCGTTGTGTTAGGCATTTTCAGACCCAGCGAGAAACAATCTCTATTCTTAAGGGCTTCCAGTCAGATAGATAAGACAGACAAAGCATGGGAAAGGAAACTGGGGCATTGATGGGTGAAATAGTTTGTGGTAAAATGGCAGGCCAGCAGCTCAGCCAGGAGTAGGAGCTCTCAGTCAAGGAGCTCGACCTATCTGGATGGCTTACACTTTAGGCCCCACTGCCTAACGTCAGTTTTAATGCTGAAGTAACTCCTTTCAGGTCACACTGACATGAATCTGGTGTGTGGTGATATTAATCCTGCCCCCCTGGGCTATTTGTAGAGGCAGGACTAGATCCTTTGCTGGAGTATGCTGGCATGGTACTACCACCACCCTCTGAATGTGGACCTGGGGAAGATCTAAAATCTAGAAACTTTGGTCCTGAGAATGACCTCCTTTAGCTTTGTAGGGAATGTGCTGGCAGAAAGGACATTGAGAGTCCCACTTTATCAGGCCTCCTTCCTTACTGAATGCATTATGCAAGATCACTAGCAGGGTCTTGGGGCTCTCCCTTGCTAAGTCCAGCATGCTGCCTCCCCACTCTCTTCCAGCCTAGCTGTCTCACTTTTCCTCTCACCTTTCTTCCCTAGTTTCCCTCTGCCTCTCCTCCTCTCTATCACCCATTGGCCTCTCTTTTGCTTCTCACATGTGCATCACTTTTTCTAACCCTTTCTTTCTCCCTCCCCTTCTCTGTTCCAACTTTTCCTGCCTCTCGCCACCTCTCCTCTTCTCCTTTCCCTCCCGGCCCTCAACCACACTCTCCATTCAGTTTTTTCTCTCACACACCTATGCAGATGTGTGCACACAGACACTGAATCGCTTGTCCACTATGGCCTATGTGTGCTGTGAACAGGTCTGGCTAGCACATAGTATGGATTTAAGTGATGCCCTGTCACCTCCTGCCCATTTTGTGCTCTCCTTCTCCTCTTGGAACAATGATCTATCGCAGAAGACCAGTAACCTCATCCGGGAAGAATGATGTTACAATTATACTCCCCTCAGCAGCTCTTCCCCCCTGCTCTTTCCTGAAGAAAACTGTGGGCAAGAAAAATCTTTTATTACTCTCCAAATCATATCAAATATTTATCAGGGTAATTCTCTAGTTATCACCACTGATCACAATCCTTAGTTATGTAGTAAATCTTGTTAGTGTCATTGCAGGAACGTGCCTCATCTGTCTCCCAGGTCTGGCTCTGAATAAACCAACCGCCTGAGAAACATGGCTTGTGGGATGGTGAGTGAAGAAGGAGTTGTTAGAGATAGTGATGGGTAGTTCCTCTGCTTGTTGGTAGGGATGGATGGGTGCTGCACACCCTGACCCCTTGACTTAGGCTCCAACCACAAAATATGGCTTTGAATTTCAAGTGGCCAGGCTTTTGGATATGAGGAACCTTTGGACACCCTTTGTTTTGACTGAACTCAGGAGAGAAGCACAGAACGTGGCAAAGTAGGGCCCGGAATGATTGGGGTGTTCCACTAGGACTACAGGTCGGAGTCACTTCATTGAACGCCTTCAAGAGACATTTGGATGTCTATCTTGCTGGGATCCTATAACCCCTGCTGACTTCCTGCCCCATAGGCAGGGGGTTGGACTTGATCTTCCGAGGTCCCTTCCAGCTTTAATGTCTATGAATCTATGAATCTATGAATCGGTTAAGTACGGACAGTCAAAAAGCCCGAGGCTGAATCAATTCAGTCTTTGCAGGTTAGTCTAAAAAGTAGAGATTAAACTAAGAAACAACTGGACACATATTTACTTTTGATTCAAGAAATGCAGCCACGTGCCTGCAGTGGCTCAGGCCAGAAGCCAGGGGGTGCTATATCATATTGCTCTGGGCTGTGTGTTTGCTTCCTCTTCCTGTTGCTCCTGAGGTCTCTGGGATTTGCAGTCCAGAATCACAGCAGCAGGACTCTGCAGGGTTGCTCATCACTTCCTCTTCCAGGTGCCTCTGAGATTTGTAGCCCACAGTCACAGCCAGCAGAAAGTTTCAGTAAGCTTAGCAGCAGGGCAGCTCTGTACTCAGGGGAAGATGGGTTTAACTCCTTCCTCTCTGACCCCAGACCCTAGTCCCTGCCTCCTCCCCAACCCTTCTCTGTTGGAGCAGATAGCACAGCCTAGCTCAGGGTTGAAAAGTATGCTGGGGGATTACGATTTAACTTGAACCAGGAAGCAGTCTGAGACAGAAGTTTCATAAACTGGTTTGACCCAAATCAGTTAAGTCTGATACTACATTCAACCAGGTTTATTTTAAACCAGTTTCATTAATTTTGAAACTGGTTTACATGCACTGAGTTTATGTTCGGTTACAGGTGTAAACCAGTTTCTGTTGAGTTAAGCTGGTTATTGTGTAACTTCTGTCCCGAGCCATTGGGGTTAAGGTCATTTATGCTGATAGGAACTGGAGGTTGAGGTTTTAGTCCCAGGTTCAGTCTTCACTGATGGTACATGTTGGAGCTGGTTCTCTAAAGCTAGGAACACATTTAAATCTTGGTGTCCCACATCCCAGGTGAGGGACATCATCCCTAGCCTACAGAGTCACTCTCTCACTGGTCCAATTAGTATTTAATTATTTAATTCAAAATGTAATACCTCTAACAGGCTTGAGGCTTGTGCCAGCCAACAGCATGGCGTTTAGGACCCTCATCTCTGGAGTGTGGGGAAGGACCTTCTCTGAGCTCACCAGGCACTTGGCCATGGGTCTCCTATCTCCTAGATGAGTACGCCGGTTTCCAAGCTACTGGCCATGCTGGAGCCTGTCTGTGTGACTGTTTCTCTTGAGTTTTTCTAGGAATGATTGGAAGATTTCAGTGCCATCCCAGTGCAGAATGAGAATAGATTGTGGAGATGTGAACAGTTTTGTGGGCTACATAGCAATCACTTATTCAGCTTTTGTAACATAGTCCATGGTCACAGTCTCAAGCTCCAGACTCCTCTAGGTGGGTTGTGTACAATAACAGGGGGAAAGAATACGGGCAATTTCACATGCAGTAAAGAATCAGAATAAAAGAGACCTTTCTCATTTAGGAGTGGCCTAAGAGTAATGTCTTCATAGTGTTAACCCATTCACTGCTGACCTCTGTAAAAGGTTCTGTGTAAAGCAATATGGCAGAGTATGGCAGGGTGGTACCAGAAGGATGCCACAAGCTCTGGGACAGCAGCACTCAAATGATCTCTATTTATATTATATAATATAACATTTAGAGGACTCAGCTGATGTCAACTTCCTCCCCACCCCTCCCAAGTGTGCTACACTGTCAAGATAATGAGAGACAGGCTCTGTCCTTAAAAAGCCTGCATCCTAAACAGACTAAGTGAAAGGGAAAGATTATTACCCCCATTTTACAAATGGGCAGATGAAGAACAGAGAGATAAAGTGACATAGCCAAGGTCAAACAAGGAGTCTGTGTCAGAGCTAAGAACAGATCCTGGGCTCCCTGAGTCCACTGCCAGTGCCATAAGGGCAAAGCCATCCCTGTTGACCAGTTAGGCAGTGACAGGTTTTAAATAGAGTTGTTCTTGGTATCAGTGTAAGTCAGTAGTGACCTTTATGTCTGGGAGAACTTTGCCAAGGATTCCCTCTTCTTCCCCTCCCACCCACCCGTGCACGGGATAAAAAGACAGCCACTCTTTAGTTTCTTGGCACTGAAATGCTTCCAGATTGCACCTATTTTTACACTGTTTATTGGGTCAGGTTTGGACAGCTTGGATATTTCAACCCTTTCCTCTCCCCCAGCACACGTAACTCATCACTGCGAGGGGGAAGAGAGAATAGCGAGATTTCTCTGCCAGAGCCAATCAATCTGGCACTTGTCATCAGCATCCAAACGGCTATAAAATATTTAATTTCTTAATGATGAATTGGCAGATTGTTTTAAAAAGACAACAAGGAAACAAAGCAAAGGAAACAGACACCGGCAATCTGCAGCGGTGCTCTCTGCCAGACTGAGCGTTTGAAGCCAATGAAAGGGAATTGGCTTTTCCTCCTACACTACCTGACACTATTGCCCATCAACAAGAAGCTTCCTTTAGCTTTGGGAAGTTTCAATCCAGACGGTCATCGCCCCCTTCCTTTAGTTTTAGTGCCTTTATAGTCTAATAAGGTTGCATTTTGTAACGAAGGCTGTCCAATCATGCAGTTGGTTCAGTACAAGCCATCACCCACAAATATCCTTGTCTCTCACTCTGTAACTAAACTTTCCTTTATTCTGTGCATGCTGGGGGCTTTGGTCAACATCCCATTTTCAAGGAGAGGTCCATGGACATAGGAGGCTGAATCTGGGATGAATCTCCAGTGGAAAAACAGTGTCTAAACCTGAGTCAAACTTTCAAGCCCACATTCATTTTCAAGCCCTGGATGAATTCTCCCAGCTTCACTCATATATGAACTCTCCAAAGCCAATAAAAAAGGGACATTTCCATAAGCTGGCAGAGGAGATTCTACTTAGCTTGGCCTGGCTGACTTGGTACAAAGACAAGGCCAAAGCAAAGCTATCAGAGCTCACTTCAATTCTTGGTTAGCTCTGGAGCTCTGTTTTAGACACAAGGCTTGAAAAGGAAGCTGCCACATTCCTCCTCCTGGTCTAATAACTCGGAGAGCTTTAAATGAAAACCAGTCTGTGTATCTCTACTCAACGCTGTGTCTTTCTCTGCCTGTGAACTGAAACAGCGGAGGAACCTGGCCCCCTTGGAGCGCGGCACTGCCTTAGTCACACTGCGAGCAGGCCACTCCCACTGTGCCATCGATCAGCATGTTTTCCAGATACATAAGCAGGTAATTAGGAAGCCAGCGATTCATATATAAATGATATCTGATTGCACTATATTAAGCTCCAGACAGCAGGAAGATCACTCTCCCACTGCCTGTTGAAATGAAGTGACACACAGCTGAAGACTATGAAGGGCGGATTGAGGGTAGGGTGAAGAGGTGAAGTAGGGTCAGGGGGGTGATAAAAAGAGGCCCTGATTCAGAAGATCACCTAAGAAAATGCTTAAAACACATTGACTTCAATGAGATCTAATATTATAAACAGGCTTAAGTGCTTTCCTGGTGGGGCTGGAGAGAATAGCTCCTGTGCTTGGTATGTAGGAAGATTAAGAGCTTGGTTAGTTGGA
>NW_005842187.1:991421-999626 GCF_000455745.1 Alligator sinensis | reverse complement strand
AAGTGTCCTCAAACTACTGCAGTGAAGACGAGTATCTCCTCTGTGCAACTCCAGGCAAAGAATGGAGGGAATGGTCTCCCTTTTTCACCCATGGCAGACTGGGGTTGGCAGTCCAGGGAAATGCTTTTTGTAGTGCACCAAAGATGACTTCTCCAGCTCAAATACACTATGAATAATTAGCTGGAGAAAAAAGGAAAGAAGAAAAAATGCAGATGAAGGGCTAAATGATATAGTGCCCTGCTCTGTGTGTGGTCATTTATATTAATACAAAGTGAATGTAACACATTGTTCTGATCTCATGCCATTTTACACTTGCTTTGCACAGATGTAAATGAGAACTGCTTCAAATTTTTCCAATTAGATTGTTTTTCAGCAGAAAATTGGGTTTGGACTAAAGTTGATTTGTTTGGTCAAGAGTGTCTGCCTGACATGAGAACACTGATGCATCTTGGCAGATGTAAACTTGACCCGAGAGTTTTGTGTAGAGAGGGGTCAGGGACCATGACCCACCCAACCTAGACCTCCTGTGAGGTCCCTTGGCTTCAGTTCATAAACCAAATAGTTCTGTTTCCATCCATCCCAGCCAGGCTGCTGATCAGTTTGCTGAAAAGTCAGATTTTGCTGGAAAACTTTGATAAAATGAATTTGAAGTGTTCCATAAAACCCATCCCCTCATTTTCTGACTGGCATTATTGTAAAGGTTGGTAGGTGTTTGCAGGGCAATGAGGACTCACTCCCAATCTTTTCTAAGTCTTGGTACCGCATGCCAAGTAAGCCTGTGCAAACTCTGTTATAAACACACAGCCTGAACGAACAGCATGGAGAGAGAAATATGTTTTCTCCATTCACTTTCAGGGGCAATGATGGTGACTCCTGTTGTTTTACAGGGAGCATGTGAACTTTGGTGTGGTTTTAAAGCCCCAGCTCCTGGAGTCATATGAGGAAGGGAACTGGGCCTTTGGTTTTATTTAAAGGAGAAGTTCAGTCCCTAGCCCTCCTGGGTGTGGAGAAAGACCTGAAACTGTAACTGTACCTTAAAATCACACACACACCTCAGAGGATAAACAAGCCTTTATTTCTTAATAAATAAAATCCCGCAGTTTTGGATGAGCTAATTCAAACTCAGGTGCTGGCAAGCCTGCTGCTGAGGTGTTCACTTTGCATATTGTCCCCTCGTGCTGTTTAAATGTCAATGTTGTTCACACGTTTTCCCAGGCAGTGGGGAGAGGAGATGGAAGCAGTGTGAAGATCACCACAAGCAAACAACCCCATGGGGTTGGCAAAGAAGCCTGATCAGGTAGGAAGTTGAGACACAGAGAAACAAATTAGGTGTTTCTTCATTACAGTAACTACAGCTTGGGTCCTCTGAGCAGAGACTGCAAAACTCACCCAAATATCTACCTAATACCTCAAGCAAGCTGTTTCAAACCACACTGATTTCAGTGGCCACACTGCTAGTAGTAGTAGCCCAAGCAGCCTCGGGGAGAGGAAGTAATTGAACCTGGGGGTCATCCAGTACCATAATCACAAGCTCATCCTTCCACAGCCTTGCTATTAACCTTTGCTCCTGAAGGGAATTTGTATTACTCCCGTGTCAGCTTGCCTCTGTTCCAACGTGGCAGTGATGTGAT
Organism: Alligator sinensis; assembly: GCF_000455745.1. Classification (NCBI taxonomy): domain Eukaryota; kingdom Metazoa; phylum Chordata; order Crocodylia; family Alligatoridae; genus Alligator; species Alligator sinensis. The sequence continues at coordinate 997,995 of NW_005842187.1, read as the reverse complement.
CTACCCAGCAGATGGCACTGCCCATCCCAAATTCAGCTGCATTCCAGCTGAGCTTGTTCCACAAGGAAGCTGGTTTAGGAAGAAATGGGTCACAGAACAGCTGGTAATGATCAGAGCAATTCCTATGCAGCTCACCTGTGCGCAAGACAAGCAGGTTATAATGGCTGTAAGTAGCCTGGGTCCTGATGATTTGGCAGGGTTGTCCTGGCTTTTATAACATGCACTGGGTTTGCAGGCTTCAGACTTTTTGTGTGTGGACGGGACCTAGTGCAATGGGGACAGGTTTCATCTGGATTAGGAGCAGAAGATAAATCAGTGGGCTGTCTGGCTGGCCTGGCCTGGCCTCAGTGCTTTTTGACACCTACTAAGGCTGCACAGGGTGAGCTCAAATGCTCAGGGGAGGCTCTTGTCAGTGCTTAGATGTCAACTCCCCAGCCAGAAAGGGCTAGACCCTCTTTGGCTTTCTTTTCCTGTAGCTGCTTTTCAAAAGGGGGTGGGCATGGGTGGAGTAATATGCTACCAAATCAGAATTACTTAGTGCTGGGGTTTTCCCTTTTTTGGCCCTGGGGAAGGATGTAGTGATCATAAGGTTCAATAAACATGCAAACATGAATGAGAAGAACGAAACAGCAACTCTTGATTGTGGAGTAGTAGCAGTGTTGCCAACTCTCATGGTTTTTTGGTATTGTTCTTAAAGTCTACACTTCAGGAATGTGAAAAACATAGTTCTTATATATAAGTGCCTGGGTCAGACAGGATCAAGGGATGCACAGCGGGCCAGACAAACACCCTCTGTGGGCTGGATCTGGCCTGTGGTCCATATTTTGTCCACCCCTCTTCTTAATATTAACTTCTATGACTATATAAGGAGCTTCAGAAGGCCAGATCCTTCCTCCTGTGCCTTGTGGAGCCATTCATACCACTGCAATGAGGATGGAAAGAGCTGCTAAATCAAACTTCTGCACATTTTGCATGGATTAAATGGGCATGTCAGGTGCAAAGCTATGGGGGAATCAGGACCACAAGCTGCAGTGGAGGATTGGGCCTCGGGTACATGCTCCACACCATTCCTGGTGGGGACTCCAGAGATGAGGTTTGTGATTCTGTAAGGCTAGGACCAGACATTCAAAAAGCCTAAGCCTGAATTGATTCAACTTTTGCAGGTTAGTCTAGTTTCCAACCATACAGACAGTCCCTCTGGACTGAGGAAATTCAGGCACATGTCAGCAGTGGCTCAGGCTGGAAGCCGGGGGGGCACTAGAGCAGCCCACCCTTCCATTGCAGAGTTGAGCTGAGACGGGTGTAGCCAGGTCTCAGCAGGAGGCTCTGATTAAGGAGGGGTATAAACCCCTGGCCTGCCTGCAGTCCCAGGCTTTTCCTGGCTTGCTGCTCAAGGGTAAGAGTGTTGCCAGCCCTCAGGTAGCACTGAGGCAAGGTGGGTGCAGTGCATGCATCTGTTGATGATACGGAGCTTTTCAATCTCCCTCCTTGCTTCTGTATACTGTCTGCAGCAAACTGACAGGCAAGCAAGCTGGGGGCGGGGGGAGGCTAATAACAGTGTCACCCCTGTTTCAGTGTTTATCACCCCATTATGAACACAGAGGGACATTACCAGCTACCTGTTGATTCTGCCTGGGACAGACATTGCATAAACTGGTTTGACCCAAATCAGTTGAGTCTGATACTACGTTGGACTAGGTTTATCTCAAACCGGTTTCAGCCATTTTCAAACTGGTTTATGTGCACTGAACATCTGTTCTGTTACAGGTTTAAACCAGTTTCTGATCACTTAAATTGATTTATGTGTAATGTCTGTCCCTAGCCTAAGGGCATTCACTGGATGTCGCTGTTTTACTGCAGTCAGATCTTTCAAACAACAAGGGGCTTCCTCAAGGGGGCTGCTCTGAACAGCACGTTCTGGAAACCTGGGAGTTTTTGGCTGAATACAGAAGAGAAGCCAGAATCAGAAAAGCAGACATAGAGGAGATGAGAGCAGCAAGGGGAATGACAGAGATTCCTCTCTGCCTGTCCAGTTTGATCCCCTGTGGGACACAGACCAAAGGACCTCACCCACCACATGGCTGTCCCCGGGGAATAACAAGAGAAGCTTTTTTAGCCTCATTGCACAAGTGGAGAAACTGAGGCACAGAAAGGCAACGTGCCCTAATTCCTGCTAACACATAGCAATTGAAAATATAGGCCAGGTTTCCTGAGGCCCAGCCCTGAGCTTTAGTCTCTTGGGCAGGCCTCCTTTTGGTGCTGCAGGAGGGATTGTCACATATGGACCCTGAAGTTAGACCTAGAGCAGCCATAACCCAGAGAGACAACCTGTGTGTGATGAAGGAGGTACTGTAGCTCCGAGGGCTAGGGGCAGCCTTGGGAATAACCTTGTTCAAAGGCCTGCTGGACCTGACCAAAGGGAACTGGGCAGGTCCTCTGTGGAGCAGCTTTTCCGCAGCATTGCCTAATTTCTCAGCATTCCCCCTTGCCATGAAGCAGGGGTTTCTCTTCAGCCCCACACTCTCCCTTTCCCTGTCGCCGAAGAGAATCACAGTTGATCCAGCCATTTAAACCATGCTGCAAAGCAAAACCCATCCTTTGAGAGAGCACGGTGATGCTGTCTGCTGGTTTGCCTTCCATTCTTCCCTAAAACCGTAAGGTGTAATCAGGTAGGGAAGGGAGAGTGATTAGGAACAGCAAGTGTCCAGGAGACTCCCCCTGCCAAGCAGAGAAACCCACTCAGAGGAAAAATTTGGGTGCTTAGAGGCAGCAGGTGATGGAAGACCTGCCTCATGCCCCCTGAGGATGGCCGGCTGCCCTTCCTTCCCCAGGGAGACCCCACAGTGGACAGGAAAGATGCACCACTTGTTAGGAGGCAGCTCTCTTGCCTTTTTCAGCACAGGTCTGCCAGGCAAGAGGCCAGGATGCCAGATGGTTCCTGAGCAGACACTGGAGAGAAAACTTGGCAGCAGCTTGGCTGTCCTCTGCTGGACAGGGATGGCTGGATCGTGGGGGCTCCCAGGAGGACAGCATGACTTGCCACTGCCTGCAGGAAAAGCACAGCAATCCAGCCCTACTGCCTCCTTCCCTGGGAGACTGATATCCCACCCTTGGCCCTGACTAATTCCAGCCTCGCTAAACCTTGCAGCAATGGCTTCTTTGCTTTGGGGTTCCTGCCTCTGCCACAACCCAGTCTTTGCCTTGAGAGGAAACATCCTGCTTGCTTTAGCACTGCTTTTATTCAGAGACTTTTCCTGATATTGAAACTGGTAATAACTGAAGCTTCCAGGGCACGCTGAAGAAAACTGGGGAGCCTCGGCACTTAACTTGCTTGGGGCCCCTCTGCAAGCATTAGCAGAGAGAGAGAGAGAGAGAGAGAGAGAGTGTGTGTGTGTGTGTGTGTGTGTGTGTGTAAGGGGCCTTCCCATGCTTTACCTCATCTTAGCACAGAGGCTTGCATTTTGCTACCCTTGATCTAAGTCCCAGACATGCCCCTGTGTAGCCTTAGAAGACAGTAATGACTTTACTACCCTTTCCTTCTCCCTGGCAATTTATTTTTCCCTCTCTCTGTAGCCCCAGGAACCAGAAACAAGTTTTATGGGGCAGTGATCATCTACCCTGTGTTCATGTGGCTGCTAGCATCTTGGGCCTGAAACTAGGGCTCCTGGGAATGACCTCAGTGCACAATAATAATCATAATTCCTGTTAAGTGCCTGCTCTCATGCAGCAAAGCTGGGTTATGTCTATGCCCAGCCTCCTCTGGCCATGGCCTTTAGTGGAGAATGGTGTGCTAAGAGGGGCTTTTACTTTGATCATGATGTGGCCACATTGCCCAGCTGTTCTCCTCCCTCTCATCCCTTTCGCTTGGCTGTGTGGTTGTGCCAGGGCTCTGGACCGCTACTCACACAGGCTCACCTGCAGAGACAGACCCATGCCCAGTCCTGTTTGAACACCTGTCAGTACTGTTACCCTGAGAAGGTGGCTCTGGGGAATAGTGGATGAGGTGGCAGAGAAGCTGTGTCCAGCAGGTAGCTAATACCTCTCTCAAGGCTTCCCAGGGATCAGGGGGATCGGCGTCATCTTGTCCTGCAGGGCTCGGGGGCTGGAGGAAAAGGAAACGCAGAGAGCTGGAGAGCTGCACTGAGAGCATATGAGCACTTCCTGCAGGAGGACATTCATTCCTCTGCTCGCTGAGCATGGCTCCCGCAACCGGGTCTCCTCTCCTCCCTTAGCTGCCCAGACAGCACTCCTGTTCCCAGCTCCACCTGCCCGGCCCTCCTGGGGTGGTGCTGGGGCCAGGCCGGGTGTACAACTTACTGTTGTCGTCACTCACCAGGGCACTTTGCAGCTGTCACCGTAGGTGCTGTCAAGCTCCTGCGATGCCACTTGTTAGGGTTGTTAATGAGCACTTTCTCCCAGGGACTGTTATTAACACAGGAGACTTGCTTAACTCCATGGCACATCTCCGGCTGACATGAGCTGAGGACCTGCCAGTGCTAGATTAGGGCTTTTAAAGATGAGCAAAGGGCTGGTTTGGAAATTTCCAGCACAAAGAACTTTGTAACTAAAACTTGGGGGTGGAAACCAGGGAAGCTTGTGTGATGTCTTCTACCTATGATCTCAGCCTGGCATCTCCTTCCCGAGGGATTCTGCTCTTGGGTGTTGCCTTTTTGCTGAGCAGAAGAGAGGGTCTGCAAGAATTGGCTGGAGGATACTACTTGCTAACCATCAGTCTGTGGACCCAGACATTGGTGCTGGATAGAGTTTGGCTCCTCTAGGTTCCTGGCTAACATAAGAAACATTACTATAAGGCTCAACCCAGAGCCTGGATTTGCACCTGGATTCTAACGCCAAGTGAAGCCTCGCAGTCTGGTTTTAAAGTTTCCACCACTGCTGGTTAGAGAGGCCCTACCTGGATTGTCCATGTAGACCTCACTGTCATATCTGTCAACCGCAGCTATTGAAACTTGTGTCTTCGTGGTCCAAATGCAGCAAAATGACCAGGTGACCTGCCTTGGCCAAAGCAGAGGGGCTGCCTTAAACTCCTCTCTTCCAGGGGTTTCTTTATGCAAATACCCTCAGATCTGAACTCCCTCCACCCTCCCTGTTGGATCAGGGGGTTGATTCACTGTCACCACAGGCAGAAGGGCCAGCTGGGACAGTTGATCCCAGAATTTTGTTACAGGGCCATCTCTGGATTTCACTGATGGCTCCACTCTTCACTCTGGCTCCAGATCAGCTCAGGGGCACCCAATGTTATAACCACTTCTGCAGATGGCAAGTGCTTCCCATCTCTCCCGCCTCCTCTGCCTCATGCAAATCTCCTTAGATTTTTATATTGTCACCCACGCAGCAGCTTAAAGATGTGCAAAGCTGACAGTAAAAGAAAAGACCCCCTGTCACTGCAGAATAGATGCAAGAACATATTGCAAGGATGATTGCATTATGCGAGGCAGGGGATGAGAGGAAGCATGAGGGAATTTTCACTTGATGTCTATAGGATGGGGTTGTGGGTCACAGACCAGTTTTGACCCATGGTTTGAAAATGCCCTAGTGCAGGGTTTGGAAAAGGCATTGGCCTGCTGGTTCCCAGGGTGATTGACCAGAGGTTTTAAAAGAAAAGATGCCAGAATTCAAACCCTCAGCCAACAGAGTGTAATTTTCCTGGGCCTGTGTGGTCTCAGATACCACATACTGGCGTGGTCTCATACTGGAACTTTTGGCCTTCAACAAATTATGCAGGAAAGACATTTGTGTTATGTTTCTCCAAGACCCTTCCAGCCTTTATGTTCATAAGGCCAAGGACTGAACGCTAGAGAGGGGGGCCAGGGAGGCCAGGCAGGATGTGCAGGTGTCTGGCCTTGTTCACACAACAAGACCTGCACTAAAACTTTCCCAAAGCACCTGTGACCCCTGAGGCTGAAGTTCTAGAGTTGTGTTCAGGTACAGACACCAGCTGAAATTATCCTCCCCTTTTGAGAAGTGTCACTTGGGCCCTGCTGAGCTATGCAGAGTAGCATTAGCCAGGCACCCAGAGCTGGACATCAGCACTCACCTTGCAGCTGCCCCCGCTGTCACTGAGGCACGTTAGGGACTGTAGTGACAAGACCCAGCACATGAAGCAGCCAGATCCTTCCCATCCAGGTAGACTATCACATTCTGGGACTTGTCTGTGAGGCTGCTTGGTGGAGCAGGGAGGGAAGAGGGGGACACGGTTTTTATTGGGCTCTATTTGCTCACCACTTGTGGGAGGGAGATGGGCATGAGCGGGACTAGAGACATGCTGCCTTCAGGTGAGATGCAAGGAGAACAGGGACCTGGATGGGGCTCTGCCAGACCATGCAAGGCTCTGGTAGTGACAAATTCTTTCCCACTTCCTTTGCTCCTCTTGAAACAGGCTGGGAAGCTTTTGGCGGTGCATACATCAGCCACACGATGGCACTGCAAGAGCACAAAAGTGCCCTGGTGCCTGTGACTCAGATGTCCGGCTGGATCAAGTTTATTAACCCCTGGAAGGAGGTGAATTTGCTGTGGGTGCCCCGGCTCAGCACAGTTTGAGAAGTGGAGTGTAGGG
>NW_005842187.1:965017-991390 GCF_000455745.1 Alligator sinensis | reverse complement strand
GAGGGGAGAGGATGCTCATGTGGCCTGCAGCGGATGGTAATGGTGTTGCTGCCACAGCCAGGGCAGAGCCAGGAGTCTTTTCCTAGCTGCTGGTCCAGCTCTGCATCAGTGAAGATGTGCAGGGCACCCTGGGGTCTGTATCTGGGGGCCGGGGGGTACATCAGTACAGACATGCCCGTTTCTGTTCTCAGGTCAAGGAGCTGTGTGCATCATTGCCAGAGGCAGGAGGAACCTTCTCACTGATGCTGGGGTGTGCGTGTGCGTGTGCCTGTATCAGTGCCTGATGTGCCTAACAACTTTTTGCAGGGGATACTAGAAAGGTAGACTCCAGCCTTTTTAGCCAAAACAGCCACCACTTTTCCATCACATGCTCTGAGCGGGCCACCAGCATACCCTGGGAACAATAGGTCTCTAAACATAGGTAGTATTGCATGAGGGTTAATAATTTCTATCCATGTTCCCACTTTCCAAAGTCCTTTCCCCAGATCCTTTCTATTACCACAAGTGGGAGAGTTTTCTTCATTTCCATCCTGGCCTCAGGCAGGTGGACAGAAGAGTTTCACATTGTGAAGGAGGAGGCTAGGTGAGCTGCAGATCCAGTGGGGAGCACTTTGGGGGGCTCAATATACAAAGGATTTACTTTAAGTAATACTTATAAATAGTTTTCTGTGTGGGACAGCTATATGCCCTTTTCACCCTAGGGGCAGATGGCAGTCTGGGTCTGGCAGCAGGGCCCAGAGACTGCTCCTTGATTTGTCCCTATGACTTCACATTTCATTGTGTTGGGTAACTGTTGTCCCAGGTTAAAACTATAGTTTTTTTTTCTAACTTTTTTTGTTACAAGTGTGGCTGACTGATCCTGAGGAGAACGAACGAAGCTCTGAGACAGAGATGGACTGGGAGAGAAAGTCCCAGGGCAGAGAAAGAAAAGCAATGGTCCCAGTGAGGACAGAGTAAAGTCTGAGCAAGGACGGAGGGAGCTGGAATGGCACAATAAAGACTGTTGGTTTTGCAGCAGTGATTGTTGTGCTTTTGGAGACTATCAGCGCTCTGATAACACTCTTTTAAAGAAGAAAACACCCCCTGCTCCTCCTTCCCAGGAGCTGACTGAAAAGAAGGAGCTCCCAGAGATGGGGGTGCTAAAGATCATCGGGGAAGCCAGGGTCTGAGAAGAGCCAGGGTCTCACAGCCAAAGGCTTGCTCCTTGTGGAGCTACACTAGGGCTGGCTACAAGGGGTCTTGGAGGGAGAGGGGAGGGAGACCTAATAAAAGTGCTTTGGGGATGCTCTAGTGCAAGTTGCCTATGAAAATGCTCTGTTGGTTGGCAACTAAGTTTAGGAAAAGACCAAGTTGATTTATTAGTTTGCTGGTTCCTGATGTTTCTGGCTTTCAGCTAAAGCTCAGAAAGACCAGAAGGACCTAGCTGAAGGGCTATAATGGTTTTCCCTATGGAGTAGTTGCCCTGACATTCCCAATTAGAGAGAGAGAGATCTCCCTAAAAAGATGTCCGTGTATCCTTATTTAAGCCCATCATTGAACTAATAGATTCCATCACTGAACCAATCTCCTCACTTACACAATCTCTAAATCCTATAAAATCAAATAGGGATTAAACCAAATGATTACCAAGACCTGTGCAATTCAGGAAGCAAAGAGATGTCTGTTCTGTAGGCTGGCTAGAAACCTACTGCAGGCACAAAGACATGTATTAAATTCTGCAGGATGGTCCCAAAAGAAAAGTACTTTGTGGTGTTTCTGTAGGCCTTTGCCATAAGAGGTCATCAGGAACAACCACAACCACAGCCACCAGGAGACGATCTGTTTGTGAAGAGCAGTTGAAGATTTCTGTGGCAACCTTTTCTTCAGCTCTCGTTCCACAGCTCAGTATGGAGCCTTTTTAGCAGAAGGTCTGCGTGCATTAAAGGTTGTTGATTTGAGGTTTTCTTTTTTTCTCTCTCTCTCCTTTTATTCCCATTTATTTTAATATAGATTTTTTTTTCCACCAGAAAAGATGCTGTGATGCCACCATCTGTCCCAGCACTGGAAGGTTCTGATAGTTATTACAGTCACCTTAATTTGCTTCCTGCTTGTCCTGCTGCGCTGAAGTGTGAGGAGCAATATTTAAAGCAGTTGATTTTTTTTTTCTTTTCCCTATTTATTTGGAAGGGGGGAAGCAAGAGGCTGGGGTTGGTGTGTGGAGGAGGGCAAGGTGGATTTCAGACAGAATGCATTTTAATCTACTAGCCTATTTCTTTTTCAAGGTTACAGTAAAAAAAGTAACATCTGTCACACAATCACTTACTGCTAGAAGACCATAAAGAATTGGTTGCCATTTCTCAGGCAGAATAGTGGGAAGTGACACGATCTCAGGGATATGGGCACAAGGCAGGGTAGCATACTGGATTTCAATGCAACTTTGAAGCCTGCTTACACAAGAGTGAAGCATTGTTATAGCTGTTTTGCCACTGGGGAAACTGAGGCACAGAGATAGGGATTGAATCCTCCCAGGTCAGAGCTTCAAAAGGAGGTTTGAACTCAGATATTTTGATTTTCATGAGAGTAACAACCATCCAGTAGTTAGGTTCCTAACAGCCGGTTCCTAGAGCCAGCCAGGTCTCTTCATTTGCTTCTGCTAATAGAAGAACATGTTCTGAAGGTGGCCCAAGCTGCAGACTCCCACAGGAGTTAGGGATTTCAGGGTTAATTCTCACGTCTAGCACCTTGTGACATTCTTCAGCAGCATTGTCCAGGGCAATTCTAGCTAGGACATGATGGGAGAGCACACTTGAAGCTCACAGTCAATTAGGAGGCACTACTGTGCCAGATATAAGCAATCAGGAGTAGAGGCACCCATGTTGGAAAGGCCAGGTGTGCTGATTTCCTAAAGTGAAGAGCACCCACAGCTCTTCCTGGCTCCAGCTGGAGCCATACATTTTTGGTATCTTGGCAAAGCAGGGTATGAGTGGTTGGGTACTGAAAAAGGTGGCAGCTGCCCTTGGAACTAAAGGAGGTCAAGAATGTATGTTGAATTTCAGCACTAAGGGCATCCTGTAATGAGTTATTTAGTCCCAAGCCAGACAAGTCCAGTGGCCATCACCCTCAGGGTACCCAGTCAATCCAGACTATCAGCCATGACCATAAAGATAGGCAGTTTTTCAAACATGACCCATGCAAAAAACCTTTTTAGCCAATGCAGAACCTTGGAAGGAAATGGGAATCCAAGGCCTTCCAGTGGGTGACTGCTCCAGATGTATTATTAAGTAGTCTGGCAGCTGCTTTCTGCACTAGCTGGTCTGCAGGGCCCCTGCAGTAACAGTCTGAAGGTGGTTAAGGCTTATGTGAGTGTAGTGGGGCACCCATGTTTGAGAGAGGAGGCTCTTGCCAGCCCTTGAAGGTTAAGGTCTGATGGTTCACCTTCACATCACCCACATGGGCAGTCCGGTACATGCCAGAGTGCTGCTAAGCTGGTTCCTCCCTATCTAGCAAAACAAACCACAGATGTGCAGCTTCAGCCCCCATCACAGCGATGACTGTACTTGTGCTGGGCACTGCAGACACAGGTGCAGCAAACAGTGCCCAAATGCAAATGAGACCTGTAGGCACTAATGCAAGACAAATTCTCATTGTGGAGTTCCCTGGTGGGATGCAGGGTTGGCTATTTGACTGGTCAAATAAAGTTCAGTGAATTGATCGATCAAGTATCAGTCAAAAACTGATACTGGTAAAAAAATTGCCAATAGGTCCAAATAATACACAGAAGAAGCACAAATTTTCCATCAAGAAATGTGTACGAAAACCCCAATTAAAAATCATATTTCTGTCAAGAAAACTACAAAAATGTAGGGGTTTTTTGTACAATTGCTATAATTTTTAGTAAAACAATATGCAGTTAATTGATTGGCTTGCCAACCTTAGTGGGAAGTATAAGCATCCTTAGTTGGCTATGGCAGGAGCAGTTTGTAAGAGACTTCCAATTCAAGGGACCAGAATACTTATCCTTCAAGTGAAGTCAAACAGCAGCATTTAATTTTACTTCGGGGTAGATTTCCTGATCCAGCCCTCAGCCAGGTCCATTGACATAAGATTAGATTTGGACCCCAACAACTCCATTGTGATTTCCTTTAAGTAAGGGAAACCCCTATATTACATTTGGTCTGATTTTGCTACTTTCTACTTAGGACCAGATTCCTAAGACATTGGCTGGGTTAGCACAAAGAAATAGAGACTGCTTGTATAAAGAGCTTGCCTCTGATTTAACACTTAATCAAGCAACGGATTTTCCTTAGTGTTCAGTACCCAGCAGTCCCCGTGATGATGCTTGCAGCTAGATTTCCACAAGTGCTTGACAACACCCAGGGCTCTGGGCACATTGAAGGACAAAAGCAGCTTCTTTGGGAGTCTAAATGGGAACATTAGAGCTTTTTTGCAAAATCTAGCCCTTAATTTATAGGCACAGAATAAAAAATAGACAATTTATTTTAAAGAAACAAGGTTTTTTATTCCCACCCCCCGGATTGTGGTGGCTTCTGGGGTGGAGGCAAGTCATGGCTTGTGTGTGCACCTGAAGATAATTGCTTTACTAAATTATTTTTCACTTTTTAAAAAAATAGATAAATTGGCTGTTGTACAGTTTACATTTCCCGCTGTGGAGACAAATACTTTAATTAAAGAAAAAACCCCAAACAAACAAAAAGAAAGAAAAAAGAAAGAAAAAAAAACTTCTATTAAAACTGTGCTGAGCCTAGCATGCAGGGCTGGAGAGAAAGAGAAAGGGGCAAAGAGAAAACTTTGGTGCAAGCAGGAGATAATATGATTGATTTTTCTTGAGCATTTTATGATTTTTTTTGCCTCCTCCTTCTTGCTAAATCCTAAGAGTCACCTTCTGCTAGAAGCCCAGCTGCTTGGGAGTTAGGGAACTCAATTACCTTTCTGAGAAGGAAAGCAAGTATTTTCCTTGACCTGTGTCCTCAACCTTTTAGAAGCCCCATAAGTCTGCTGAAGCCTTTGTGTATGGGACTGAAGACTACATTTGGTGCCACTGCATTGCTAGCAAACTCAGCAGGGTCTGATGCTACCCTGACAGAGGTCCTGATGCTATAGTCTTCCCTTGACAGTGATGGAGAGGATCATCTTCTGATATGTCCACCAGATGGAAAGAAGAACAACTGAGATGAGGGAGGTTTAGAAAACTAGACACTTTATTTGCAAGGATCTCCTTGTCGGCAGAGCCCCCCATGCTGGTGAACAGGTGCATATGGCAGCTCACTAGAAGTCAGGGCCTCAGTGTGGTGGTATGAGCGGATGGGTTTGCTAGGCCAGAGGGAGAGGTGCGATTAGTGTAATCCGCTATGGACTTGTGTGTTGGGAGTTTAGGCTCTCACACAGCAGCCCTCTTCTTGCTGTACTTTGCTGTATGGAAGACCTCAGAAGGCTCCACATGTAGAGGGCGAGCATGAGAAGTGCGTGGCTGTGGGGCTGGTTGTAACCCTGGGGCCAGCCTTGCCGAACCAAACGGCTATGGGTGCTGCCTTTCCGACCTGGGGTACTGCTCCATTTGTCGGCAACGAGATGGCATGTAGCCTTGTCTGCAGAACTCAGCGACGATGCAGGGGAAGGAAAGACCTGATTCATGGTCAGAACCTAGGGGCATTTGCAGGGCTGCCGTTTGGATGGTGCAGATCTGTGGAGCGCTGAGAAAGAAACTCAGAGACCCAACCTTGCTGCTGGTTTCAGGAGCCCTTCCCCTCTGCAGGGCTGCCTATGAGCAGTTCTGTCAGTTGGGGGCTGCTTATGTATCTCCACCCCATGAGGCTTCTCCAGCTCCTGGCAGGGAGGCACTTAAACCTATTTCTTTTAAACAATTACCTCCTATTGAGTCCAGAGCAATTGCCTTTCTCCACCTGCAACAGGCTGAAGCCCAGCTGACAGCAAGGGAGGCAGCTGAGAGGGCGCAAGCTCCCCTCCCCAAGCCTGCAGCCTTAAGTACAAGTGCCCTGGTGAGATCTGGCACCTGCAGGAGGTGCACTAGATGCTCTTGCTTTCAAACCAGTCAACACCCCTTCCCTCCCCAGCATGGCCTGAGATTGCAAGAGATGCCAGTGCAGCCAAGGGGGGCTCTTAGCTGGATGTTGTGCAGCTTTGGAGCAGCCAGTTGATGCTGAATAAGGAGCTTTGCTTTACCCAAACTAATCAGCCTTACAAGGGCCACGTTCCAGATGCCGAGGGGGGATGAATGCAAAACACCTCAAGTCGCAGAGCCCTTCCTCCCGCTGAGCTGGAATTTGTATCGCCTGCTCAATGGGGATAATTAGATGATGGTCCTCAGATGGGGAAGCCAAGCTCTCACTTCCTGTACTGCTGCTTGAAGAGAGGAGCGTATTACGGTTGTGTTCCCAGCCTGTGCTTGCAATTGTCTGCTTGAGCCGCAGAGCTGTCCCTGTATAATTAAGGCTGTCAGTCAAGCTCAGGCGCCTAAACACTTACAAACTCTGCGGCTTGCCAGGATTGCGCCCAGGATTTTAGTGCTTTGCAGGCAAAAGCGCTGCTCTTTCTGCTCTTAGGATCTAATAGCTATGATTGGAAGAGAGTACGGGGAGGAAGCAACTTGGAAAGGCTTTAAATGACTCCTGGTTGAGGCACTCTTTTACTCTGTCTTAGTTGAAGTGGACTGTTGAAATCATTTGTGTCCATGTTAGGGTGTCCTGAACTGGACTTGCACACGTGAAGCAGCCCACAGGGATTCAGGGGAAGGGACAAGGCTTAGGGCACAGCCTTTATTCTGTCTTGGGGATCTCAGCAGTTGAGGCAGTGTCGGATATATCCTAGAGGCTTGTAGGCACCCAAGGTTAGGCACTGCCTGCAATTCTGGGTCAGTGCAGCCAGGACAAATGCCTGCCTATGGTTCTGGCAGAGACTACTGTCGCCTTTCCTTGTCACCCCTTTGAGAGTGATGCGTCACCTGCATCAATTTTCCTTACTCCCCTGCAGGCTGGGAATGTAGGACCTGAGGCCATGAATATCAAAGCTCTGTATACAGGCTTTCCTTTTCCTTTCTCAGGAAGATGTGGAAAGTGCTGATGCTCCTAAGTACAGGTAAGAGTGCCAGCGGTGTTGCATGCTTACTCTTTCCAGTACCTACCCACTTCTTATGTGCACCATGATGTTTCTGAGGGGTTTCAATAGGGAAGGAGGTCTCTCTGCCCTAGGTGCCCATGCGCATGTGTGTGTGTGGAGAGATAGCGAGAGAAAGAGCCTGTGCCCCCAAACAGTTTGTACTTTAAGTATAGAGGATACCTCTAAGAGGTGTGACAAATATGGAAGAGACGAAAGAATTTGGTTAAAAATATATCAGATACATAAAGCCTTAGAAGGCTTCACAAAGTTTGATACCTATGAGGTTTCTGGACTTGCTCATATTTTAGATGGCAGTGGATAATTCAGATTGGGCCCTATTTCCTTCTCACTCGCACTGATTTAAACTAACATGACTGATATAAATGAATAGCAAATTAGCCTAAAGATGTTGGAGTAGATTAAAAATAATGCATTGAGCAAGAGGCCTTTGCCATCATACAGTGGTGGGCTCCTACTTAGATGAGTGTTCCCTTCAACTTCAGCAGCGCCTCTTGGACTAAATGATTCTCTGGGTAAGCGCGAGCTCAACAATGTGGCCCTCAAGGTGCTACTACTTTAGTTAGTGCATATAGAACTGTTATAGCCACATATTTCACAACCGGGTATGTTTTCTAAACCCACATCCCCAATCGTTCACACACTTTCTAGCAGAGAAAGCACTTAAAACTCTAAGCAGTTCCATTTTTGTTCTTGGAAGTGCTTGTAATAGTAAGCATTATACCCCATACTAATAATTTCCATTGTAATCATCAAGCACTTAGTAAAGATGCATTTCTCACTATGTATGCATTTGTACACTATGTATATGCCTAGTTTGGAGATTATTTTTAGAGTAGTAAGTCATCTTAGCTTTATTTGAATGGGTTAAGGGGAGGAAAAGCATTCTAATTTTTTTTTTCTTTTTCCTTTAAGTGTTGTTTTTAACATTTGGCACTGAATAGATGGAATTGAGTGGGATTCCCCTCCCATTCCTTAAAAATGTTATTTTTAGGCAGAGATAAACAACGACTCCTTCAAAATAGTTGAGACTCAAAGATGGCAGTATTGGGCTTTCACTAGCCATGGCCTCTGTGCTTTGGACCTCTGCACTACCAAAGTTTTGACAAAGAGCGCTGTGTGTGTGTGTGTGTGTGTGTGTGTGTGTGTGTGTGTGTGGCAGGTCTTGGGGAAATCCTCCAGGAGGACCAGCGTACTGATCATGAACTTCTACAAAGTAAACCTATCATATTTTATTATAGTCATTAGAAAGGCTAATTGTCACGGGAAGATTGCTGCTGCTTACTGACAAAAAAAATACAACCATTCTCATTTTAGTATCAAAGAAAAAACCACTGTGGTGCCCAGTCGTGTAATAACCACTGTTCTGTTTGACAAGGGGAATTATGAGCAGAGTCAAATTAAAATCTTCTATCTGCAACTAAAATTGGTTCTTAACTAATAGTTTGAACATCTGCAAATCTACATTCTGCTCACTCACCAGAGAGATATCCAAGATCTTTAGAAAGATTTCTGGAGGGATTTTGTTTTGCCAAAGACTGACTGGGGTGACAAAGGACTGGTCCTTGTTAATGAAGGATCCTTTTTGGTAACAAGGGGAATTTTGGCTCCAGTTAAGTCAATGGAAAAACTCCCATTGCCTTCTCAGAGCCAGTATTTTTTGCATTTTTTCAGGCTGATTTCTCATGTGTTTGGCTGGAAGCCATAATTGTGGAAACAGTTTTCTGCATGTTTTCTTAAAGTGGCTTTTTGGTGCGCAACTTCATACCTACGCACCCAGAGGCCTGATATTCAGAAGTGTTAAGCTCCACTACATCAAGTTTTTGCACTGAGCACATTACTTTGGTTTTGGAGTGTCTCATATTCTTGCATGTTGGCGCTCCCCCATGGACTTCAGTAGAAATTTGAGTCCTCAGTGCTTCTGGAGGTCAGGTCCTGGGTCTGCATGGTTGGTTATGAAAAAATGAGGCACAATAGTGACTACTTTTGGAAACATTGGCAGCTGATCAGAGAGGCCTGGCTTTAGTATTCTCAGGTTGGTTGGTCTGCTCAGACTGGACTGGGAACACCCATCTTGAGCCATTGACTCCCACTGAGTTTATCCAACCATACCCCAGACAAGTCTATCAGAATTGGCCTTGGCACCTTCACTGTCCTTTTGCACAGATGTAACCAACTTTTGTTCACTAAAGTCAAATATCTAGGCTGATGGCCATGCAAAGTATGTGGTAGGCCTTTTTCCCTGGCACCTTCCTCTGTGTTTCCTGTTCCCTTGGGACTGATATTGTGGGGGGTGCGTGCTGGGGAGGACATATCACTTGGTAACTTCATTCTGTGACTTTTCTTGAGCTAATGAGAGAGTCTTAGGCTTCAACAGTAGAAGAGAGGCATCCAGGTCTGCTGCCGGGAGTTTTCCTAATTGTATATACTGTCAGCAGCAATGGAGCTGCCAGGGTTTCTTAGGCATACTCAGGCATGACCATCTGACTGAAGTTGGGTTTTTTTTGCCCAGGAGTTCTCATGATAGGGCTGGTTCTGCAGGCAAAGGCTCGGTGCTTGGGTTTGATGTACACCAAGCTATAACAGTATTATGGCTGGACAGAGGATGGTATGAGATTCTGAGTGGATCTCCTACGCTGAAAGAAGGGGTGAGGAGCAAGGAGTGATCATGTCTAGGGGCACCCTAGGTCCCTGGCAATCTGTGGCTGCTCTTCTATACTTACCCTGTCCCCCCATCCTTCTTTCTTCAGAGAGATACCCTTTGTTGTCCTTTTGAATCTCCAGTGGTGGATGGGAAATAGCAAAATTGTTGGATTTCTTGATCCCTCTCCAGTCTGGGAACAAGTGCTGCCAGTCACATTATTTCACTTACTGAGGGAAATGGTATGAGATGGAGGGGACATGGGAGGGGACTCCCCTCAACCCACAACTATTTTCTGGATTGTATCTTCCATCCCCTAAAGGTCTCTTCCTTTTTTGGCGAGGATCTAGCATAGAATCAGTCTAGTACATCTGATAGACCTTGCACTTTGGGTGTGCTTGTCCTTCCAAAAGATGGTCTCAGCAGTTTGCTGGTGGCTTTTCACCTTCTTCCCCAGATTCTGGAAACCCATCAGTTTGGGGAAGCAGCGACCCTTAGAACAGATGAGTCATTGTGTCTGTGCAATGCTTTGCACAACAGGATCCCAACTCTTGCTGCTCTCTAGGCACTTGCCTAATAAACACATGCTTGGGTTCAGCCTAGTTTCACTGCCCATGTGAAGTGAAGCTTAAAGCAGCAATACAGCTCAGAAGAACATGAAATATCTAACAGGCTGCCTTCCTCACTCCTCCAAAGCACCATAGTTATTAGTTGTATGGATAGCATGCATTTCTTTTGCAAGGGCCCTTATTCTTACTGCAACCAGGTGGAGCATCTTTGCACTTTGCTCCAGTCGGCCCTTCTTTGTTTTCCACCCACATTTTATTTTATTTTTTTTGCCACTCTTAGGGGTGCTGTTTGCAGAGTCCTGCTCCTTGCTGTGCTTGGGATAATGGATCACTTGCTATAATAGAAACATGAATGGGTTAAAGATACCTTTACCCTGTTTTCCTATCAAACCATTCAGCATCCCATGGATGCAAGGCATAATGCAGTAGAGAGGAGGGGGGCAGAGATTAACTGCACTCATCTAAATGCAACTCCTTCCAGTAATTCCCAGAAAAAGGGCATAGTCAGGACTGCGGATGGAATTCGGACTTTGACTTGTACTTGAGCAAAAGGGGTGAGTCTGTGAATCAGAGCTCCTGGGCTGTGATCCTGGCTCTTCAAACGAGGGTGCTTCATTGCTTAAAACAGTGGGTTCATAATCAGGGCTTTTGCCAATTCTGCCACTAGCTCACATGGTGGTATAGTAAATCACTTAGCCACTCTTTGCCACTGTCAACTGGGAAAAAATGCCTACCTCAGAAAGCATGTCACAAGATTTAATGTTTGCAAGGTGCCCTGGGACCCCAGGCTGGAAGAAAATGTAAAACTACTAAGGATCATTCACAAAAAGTGCCATTTAATTCTGTCTGGCTCAGGGCTGGGTTTAATACAGCCACTAGGGGGCTTGCATGCTCTGAAATGATATCTAATGATCTCTAGGCTTGAGGGCTGACGCACAGTTTATGAACTTTTGAGGGGTTGGGGCTTTTCCAGCAGTGGGCTGTGCAGCGGGTAGTCTGAAGGAGGGTGCCGTGTGGAGGATGTGTGTTTTCTGTGTCGATGTGTCTGCCTCGTGTCTCTTTTCACTGCCTGCTCTGCGCGTGCATGTTTTGTACCACAATTCTAGGAAGTTGCATGGACTTTGCTCTACATCACTCCACTTCCTCCCTTACTCTTGTTTTGATGTTAAGATGTTACGGTCAGGATTGCAACAGATGGTGAATCAGTCAGAACGGCACAGTAGAGTTCAAGCCTTCCCTCACTGTGATAGAGGAGACAGCTCCTTCCCAGCATGGGACATAAGGACTAAGCCTGTGCAAATAGAGAAGTATTCGATTTGGATTGGGATTCGGCTGTTTTGGAGGACAGTGATTCAATTTGGAGATTTGGATCACTGTCCTGAATCAATTTGGCCAAATCAGCTTTGGAAGATTCGGCGCTGATTTGGAGAGATTCGACCATAGACTATAACAGGGAGTCACTGAAATACCTATAACTTTGTCAGGTTTTGGTTGTTTCAGCTAAAAATTGTAGAGATGATAGATCCTTCTGAGAGCATGAAGTCTGCCAAGTTTAAAGGACATAGGTATAGGGATTTCTGGGAAACTGCACCTCAAACTGCTGAAAGCTAAAATCATTTCATGTGTGTGTCTGAAGGCAGATTTGGATGAAAACAGCAAGAATGGTTGCCCCTTCTGAGAGCATGAAGCTTACTAAGTTTCAAGGAGATAGGTGCAGGGGTTTCTGGGAAACTGTACCTCAAAGTCTTGAAAGCAAAACTTATGTCACGTATATATGTTAAGCTACATCAGGGTGAAAACTGCAGGAGTGATAGTCCCTTCTAAGGGCGTGACACCTGCCAAGTTTCAAGGAGATAGATTCAGGGGTTTCTGGGAAACTGCACCTCAGACTGCTGACAAGCAAAACTTGTGATTTGTGACACTGTGTGTGTGTTCAGGCGCACCTTCACTGGAGCTGAGGCCTCGACACGACATGGTAGCGTGCCCCAGTGAGGTCTCCTCCTCCCCTAAAGCCTCATCTCAGTCCACCACTTTAAATAACAACAGGTAAGCAGTGCACTGCAGCACAGTAGCACCAGCAGCATCTCATGCAGCCAAAATGTGAGAGAGCCCTTCTTTCCTTTTCTGCAGGAGCTTCTCCTCCAGCAGCTGCCAAAGAACTCTCCCTGCCAGCCCCAGCCCCAGCCCTGGGGCTTTGATGGGCCCAGGGCCCTGCTTCCTTCCAGTCAGGTGCTAGGGGTGTTGGTCTAAGGATATGGCACTGGAAGACAAGGTTCTTTGGGTCAATTTGGTATCTTTTAGTAGAGCAACTAAATAGAGAAATATATCTTAGCAAGCTTTCGAAGCTAGGTAAGAAGCCAAGCCAGTCCAGGACCTTTCAGACACGGTTGTTCAGGCAGAAACACCTCACAAAAGGCACAGAAAGCCTGAAGAAAGAGGCTTATATGCTGTTTTTACATCCATCCCCCAGAGCACTGTGATTGGAAGGGGACTCAGGGAAAGATCACAGTCACTGGCCCGCTAGAGATGTCAGTCTTTTCTCCCCTGCTTCCCCTCCCTCGTCTCAGTTTCTGTTCCCCTGAAAGACTGCCTTCCGAATCTCCAAATTTCTGAATCTTTTGTGAATCAATTCAGAGTTTATTTCCTTCTCCCAATTCGATTCGGATTTGGTCATTTGGCCTCTGAATTGGGCCAAATCTTCTCTGAATAGAATCACATACCCCTAATAAGGACGTCTTTGTGGGATAAGTCCAGAGGTGGCCCTAAGGGTTTTGAGAGAGCTCTGTTGATGATATAGCTGAATTGTGTGGAGTCGCTCATAGGGAAGGAAGGGGAAAAGAAAGTGAAAAGTAGCAGGAAAGAGAAATACTGGAAAGGCTTAATTATAATTCTAGTTTCCAACAGACTGGAACTTGTGGGGGAAGTAGAAGTGGTGTGGTAATGGGCATTTATAGTACAAAATCACACAGGGCTAGCAGTAGCTGGAGGGAATGGTGTGGAGAGTGTTAAGAAGAGACACTCATATATTAGCTTTTATGCATCAGTATATCTGTGGCACTGTTTAACTGATAATGAAATCTGAGGTTTGATTTTTCAGTAAGAGTGTCAGCATTTGCAGGGCATGCTTTGAATTTCTGCTAGTTGCTTTCTGTTCATCCGGGGACTTTTGCAGAGGGAGTGCTGGGTTGATTTTGGCAATGGGTGTAGTGGCCAGGGAAATCTGGAGTGCCTCCAGCAGACAGGAAGAGAGATGCAGATGCGTTTAATTGACCAGTGCACAATGAGCCCTGGTACTGTCATGAATTAAATATACAAGACCAGGACAGCCTAATATCAGTGTACATCTAGGACTGAGTAGAAATGTAGGCAACAGGAAGAGAGGCAGAGCCTGGTTAGTTGGTGAATGGTGATGTCTTGGTACTCCTGTGAAGTAAATGAGCAAGCCAACATAAGAGCCAAAGAGGAAACACAAGTGGAAATGGAGTCTGAGCCTCCACCCCTGGGGTAGAGAAATCAGAACCTGACTCAGCATTTTCCAGTCCCCTAGTTACACATGCGTGGGGAAGAAATAGCAGAACCGATCAAAGAGGTGATTTCACCATCACAGCTGAACTGAAACAAAAGCAGAGCCAGCAAACGTTCAATCTGAGGGTCACAGCTGGTAGCCTGGGCATATCCAAGCAGAGCAAAGAAGCATTCAAATGCCCTATGTCCAGCAGTGTTTAAAGGCCTTTTGGAGAAATTGGTGCCTTCTTCCTGGGAGATGCCCTGAGTCTCTCTTCTTAGGTTTGAACCTCATGGGATCCCTTCTTGATCAGCAGAGAGTTATTCTGGATGAAAAACAGCTTGCCAAGGGACAGCTGAATAATGGTCTCCAGTTTCATAGGCTTCCTTTTGGACTGCGATGCTCAGGTACAGCATTTCCTTCTTCCTGGGGCCCTCTTGGTTTATAATTAACCTGCAGGATTGTGGAGTAAATCTGTGCTTTAGAAAAGCTTCTCCTTACACAGCCACCCAATTTACAGGGACTGCTAGGTTGGAAGAGGGGTTGGAAGTACCCTAGGGCCCATTAGACCCAAGGCCTAGAAGTTCATAAGCAGGAGGTTAGAGTCTAGGAGAGTCAGCTCTCCATCGGTGGATGGGAACTTTTTCAAAGGACTATGGTAGTTGGCAGAGATCAAGAAAAGGGCTAATTCACTGATTCCATTTCCCACCTATGCCAGGAGGAGCACAGGGGAAGCATTCTGCTGTTAAAGCCTTAGCTTGCTTGCACTGCAGTGAATGGCCAATATCCTAGTGACCCCTTGATGGAGCTGCAATGAGATCTTTCTTCTGTGCTGGTCCAGGGGTGGCATGGTAAATGCTATTTACAACATGGAGCAATAGAAAAGGGAGGAGAAAGGCTACTTTGACTCAAGCACTTGTAAAAGGGGCTGGATCAGTATTTGGCCCAGCTCTCCAGTGCAAGGTATGTATCTGTATATCTGTGGTACTGTTTAACTCCTAATGAAATGTGAAGCTCGCTTGTCCCAGAAGAGGAGGAAGGTACTTGGTGGGATGGGCCGTGGTGGTGGGAAGTCATGGAGTTGTTCTGGGGAGACGTATCAGACAATGCCAACAATGAACAGTTTGAGGCTGTAGATTTCAACTCACCAAGGGAGGGTCCACTGAGGGAAGGGAATGAAGCGATGGTCTTTTATTGAGTTTGGGGGATCCAGGTCACCTGAGATAATGGTAAACTTATTTATAAAGAACTGGGGAGCATCTCCACCTCACTAGAATTACAAATGGGCGCGGGGGGGAGGGTTAGGGGGGATGTTTGGGGAGTGGTCCTTCAAATGTTGGGGTACTTCAAACCATCCTACCAGGAACAGTGGGGTGACCTAAGAATCTTGCCCAGTCTTCTCCCAGTTTCATCTTCCCTGTTAATGGCTTACTCGCTGTGTAGTACCTAAACCTACAATGCTGAACCCACTGAGAATAGGAAATGAGATGTTGGATGAGGATCCTTCCTCTGTGGCTAACCCCATTGACGTTCATAGGACTGCTCACAGAGCAAAGGGTGGCTGAGTTTGAGCGTGGGAACCTTTGGTAACAGGGAGAGATGGAGGCTGAGAAATCTTCAGTTACCAGCTCCCATTTGCATCTTTGGAAATGTTGTCGTTGTGAACTTGCCACTTGCGTGTTACCCAATGGAATTAGTGTACCACATCCCATAGGCCTCATGTTGCCTCAGTATTTATTATCCACAGGGATTATAGCTTTTTATGTGTGCTAACTGTCTGCCTTCTGTTCTGTTGCTTGGGGTATTGAAACTTGTCTGAAATCTCCATCTCTGCCCTCCCTGTACAGGCAGTTAAAGGGTCTTTGCACCCGCCCTATCACAAATGGAACTGGAATACCTCCCCCATGAGGAACTTTCCACCCCTCCATCTTCTGTGATGTATCATACAAGCTGCTTTAACTGAATAAACTGGACAAGGTATGGACCTGACCCTGGATCACATCTGGCTATGACAAATGTCTCTAGCCTCCACATGCCCTCATTGACTCGGTGCATTAATGCTTCAGTGCAATACACTGTTGCCTAAGGGAGACTCCTAGAAAGCAGAGAAGGGAAAGAAAAAGACCTAATTACTTAAATCATTAGCATCACTTCCTGCCAGTGCAAGGTGTTGTCCTGAAGCCTGACATCCAGGGCTCTGGCCAGTCTAGCTCTAAATGATTCCATTATATCCCTTGGGAAAAAGAACCAAAA
Organism: Alligator sinensis; assembly: GCF_000455745.1. Lineage (NCBI taxonomy): Eukaryota > Metazoa > Chordata > Crocodylia > Alligatoridae > Alligator > Alligator sinensis. The sequence goes on along the minus strand of NW_005842187.1, from coordinate 975,291 downwards.
AACAGGCTGGTTTGGAGGTAGTATTGATATCCAACTTATATTTCCCTTTCTCAGTTTTACCCCATCACTCTTTGTCATGCAACATTTAATAATCTTTCCTCCACTTGGTGAGTGCTACCTCAAGAAAGCCACAGGAACTTGGCAGGGATCTCCTGGCTCTTTGAATCCTGCCCCCTGCTATACTGGGCAAACGTATCATGTAATTCCTTTTATGCACACTTAAGTTTTCTCTCTTCCCAGCATACGGACGTGTACAAATAACAGGCTACTCCAAGAAGGGGCAAATTTAGGTTGCCAATCCTCAAAGCAATGTGATATGAAAGAGAATTCAAGTTGAATGCTGCTTGATGCCAACTCCTTCTGTAACATTTGTTTCCCATTCATTGGGGCACTGAGGATTATTTTGTTAATAAGTACGATAATATGCTGTCTTTTGTCCTGATGATCTTTGAGATGGTGCCTGAAAACCATTAATTAAGATTAAGCCTCCTAGACACCACTATGAGGTAGGGAAGTATTACTATCTGCATTAATTGTGGGGAAAAGTTGAGGTGCAGTGTGACTAAACGACTTGTTCAAGGTCACCCAATGATTCTCAGCCAGAGCTGGAATTAAGTCTCCTGACTTCCAAACCTGAGGCTTCAAAAACGCTTATCCCTGCTAAATGTCTTGAAAGGTGGTGTAATCCAGGCAAAAAGTGCTAAGTGTTTACTTAGATGCTGGAAAAATGGAGGGTATGTTCCCTGCTGAGCAGAGCTCTGAGGCTGTTCCACTTGATCTCATTCTTTTAATGTAGGTGTGTGTTTGTCAATGCCCATGTTGTCCATAAATGAACGAATGGGGTTTTGTAACACTTAGGCTACGAACAAGAATTTAATGCACACACCAGAATTTAGCATGATGCTGATACCCCGGAGCATATTCACAAACAAGACATGTCCAGAAGTCAGGAGAGGACAGAAGCACTGAATGCTCAGGGTGGTGTGCAGATGTTGTTTGCAAGCACAACAATTCTTTCCAAATGCTCCTTTATATGCCCCGTAGTTAAGGCGTTACCTTTCCTAAGGCCTTATTTTCCCCACTAGCTACACTGTTCTGCACAATGTCACCTTAAGCGGGCGCACCTTGTTTATGTGTCATCGGAAAGGTTTGATCTGGAAACTGCTCAGCACTTTTTCTTGTCTTTTTAGGCTAAGGGGGAACGAAGGGGGGCAGTTGGTCATAAATGTGGCAGGTTGCTTAGTGCTGGGATTGTGAAGTTGAATTCAACATTCATAGTGTAATTTCAGAATGTGTTTGTATCTTTTTTATCCAGAAATATGCTACCACCAGAATCTCTCCTTTATCTCAGCCCCCTGTATGAGCTGAGAGGTCAGTGCTGTAGGATTTGGATACCTGAACAACGAAGCAGTAGATTTACACTTTTTGGAATAAGCTGCTCCTTTAGGTGATGCTTCTTGGATGAAACTGGAGCTGCCACCATTCTTATACCATTCCCCATAATAATTTCTTCCTTTTTCTTTTCTTTTCTTTTCTTTTCCAATCAGATTATCCAGTCATGGAATTGTTCAGAAATGGATATTGCTCTTTCTACTTGCACTTAACCTTAAATCCAAATCCACTTTTTTAAGTGGATGAAGCTAAACTGAAATAAATCACTGCTTTTTGGAATAAGAGTGGTGACACACGGAGTTATTGTGTGCAATATAATAGATATCGTATCTAACAGGCATTGTTGTGTATACATTAAGTTGTTTCAGTTTAGTTAATGTCACATAGGGAGAGGTTTAAGATATATCGGAAAAGCTACTCGTCTATCACAATAAGAACATGGCTGAGAAGTCTTTCCTATAACAAGCCTTTAAAACTGGTAAAGCCCCAAAGAGATAAGGCCTTATTTTACTTTTTCCTCCCCTTGTCACAGGACCTCCCCCTCCCCGCCCCGTCACTACAGCTAGTTTGCTATGGCACTTCCTATTCCATGACTGTCATCCTTTGTCCGAGTTACTTCTCTTTTTTGACTCAGTTCCATCTCCCTGCCGGAGGCTTTTTGTGTACTTCACTCGGTATCATCAGCTCACGTGCTTTAGGAGTAAATGGAAGAGCCCGAGAAGTTGGCTGCTAAAGCAGAAATGGGTAGACAGAAGAGGGGCTCTGGGAAGCATTCTATGCATGCTTATCTAGAGAGCTGAGTAGAGAAGTCAGCAGTAAAGCAAGGCAGGCAGTCTCATGATTATATGTTTAAGCGTCCATCCCATCTTTTGCTCAGTGCCGGGGTGTGACATCCTTGCTTTCTTTGCAACATTAACAGTAGGTAGTAACCACACGGCCACAGTAATGTTCTAAATAACAGTGATCACTAGATACATACAAAGATATAAGCCTTGGTGCATTCATGTGCTGCTGGTCTGTTGCTTCCTTGCTGTAACAGAACTTCTGTCCTGGAAAACAAGAATCGTGACCCACTGCTAGTGCTTTGTATCACTTAAATTCATTCAGTATACCTCAGGCCATATAAATAGAACATCTACTGCAATCAAAAACACGTGCTTCATCAGTGGGCCAGGATAGTTTATGTAGATTTGTCGCCATGGCATAATTGAGTGTCCCCAAGTTTGCAAAAGAGCACCGTAGGTATTTGCTACTCTTGTTGACAACTGAGAGGCTGTTTTGTTGTTTCCCCTCTCATATTTCATTTGCTGGGTCCTGGCCATGACGTTTATTTTACAATACCCAGATAGCTTTTGCATAATTCTTGGGACGTATATGAATTCAGCTTTGTTAGAATAATCATTCTAGTGCTATACTAGGTAACCTTGATATATGCTTACCCATTGTTTTCATGCAAAACGCTGGGCACAGTTGTTTATGTGCATAAACCCATTGTAATGTCAGCCACTATAGCTGCACTGGATCGTTTCAGTTTTGTGTTGTGCCATGGCATTTGTCTCTGGCAAGGGTTCACAGTTTGTGCCATATAGAACATATCGACTGTCTCTTGTTCCACGGCATGATGCTTATCTCCCACTTTCAATGACAGGCATGACAAGCAATTTGCTTTTGCCTGCTGATTGAACCTTTTGAACTCAATATTGTAACACCAAGTGCCTAAGAAGACTGCTGTATTTGCACTGCAGCCATTGCTAGTGCTGTTTTTCTGGTTTAAAAAATAGGAAGTGTGTAGTTTAATGATCTGTAACAAGAGTAAATCATTCTTCATACAGATATTGGTAAAACTTCTTCACACCCTGGACTAAACTCAGAGCTTCTCTATCAATTTATGTATAGTTCCATTCTACAAAGGTAAGAGATCTAGAAACAAAGGCAATAGGCCCTTTGCTATGATCTTCCATCAAGTGTGAAATTACTGCACCTATTCCATATGGGGAAGTGTCACAAGCTAACTTTATAGGCACAGGTGCACTGTAGTGTGTCAGGGCCCTTTCAGATAATATTAGATTTTTGGCTGCATCACAAGCCTGGGTGCTCTGTGTGGGTTAACACTATTTCTGTCCATTGTAGCTGTTCATTCAAGTGATATTGCATAGAGGCTATGTTAGTTATTGCCATACATTTCTAATTGAATGTCTGCAAGTAGGAGTGTCATTGTGACACATTTTGAGTTTAGTTTCCTTAAGGATATCTCCTGCTTTTTTCTTGTGCTTCATACACATCCTTTGTCAATATTACAGCCTCCATATGCAACTGCTTCTTTGAAAAATTTACATTTTCCCTTATTTGCACTCAAACTGTACTCAGAGACTTTCACAAGTACTTTTTGCAGGTTCTCAAGGTGTTCTTCTTTGCTAGCTCCCACCACAGTATATCACTCAAATAACACTGAGTTCCAGGAATGCCCTGTGGTATCTGGTCCATGGACCATTGCCAAATGGTGGGAACAGATGTTATTCCAAACACTAATCTGTTATATTGAAATAAGATCTTTTTGTGTAAATCACAAGCTGTGTCTTGTCACAATCTTCAATCTCCATTTGCAGCCAGGCTTAGAGAAATGCTTAGCACCCACTAATGAAGCAAATATATCCTCTATTCTTGGCAAAGGATATTGATCTCCATGAAGTACTGGGTGAATTGTGACCTTGGAATCATCATGGATGCGGACACCCATATTTGTTTTTATCACTACCAGTATGTGGGTGTTTCATTCACCACAGTTACCCTTAAATATAATTCCAACATTTTGTAAGAGCTGCTTTGCTGTTCAGTCTCTGTCCTTGCAAAGCTCATCCAATACCTTTTGCAACATGCCCAAAGTTTAGGACTTGCTCCCTCTTTGAGCACAAGCTTTTGCTTCTGTATGTGCCATGTTTCCAGCAAACATTAGCTCTCTTGTCCAAAAGTTCAACTGAATTTTATTTTGGACTAGAGGTCATAGTATTTTTGAAGGCTTGAAGAGACTTCACACTTCTTTAGTCCAGCTAAATCTCTCTTAGCCATTCTTTACTAGATAATGCATGACCTCTTGGCTTTACCACATATAGGTTTAGCATGTTTATAATTGTATATTCCCCTCTGGATTTTCTCTTTATAAGTTTTTAGAGGTTTTATGAGGGTTTTTTTGCAACTTGATTCTTTAAAGTGGTCTCATATAATCCTGCCAGGAAATTTACAGAACCAACAGGTCCAAAATCAAGCTTTATTTTGAGTACTCTTTAAATACAAATAATAATCACTAGAGGATAATCCAATAATAATCAAACTGAGGGGCTGGGACCTGGGGGCAGGGGGCAGTGGGTTGGGAGTGAGGGGTACTAGGTCAGGACTGGCTGTCAATGTTTACAAATGGGTCCTGGTACAAGAAAGGTTGAGAAGCACTCTTCTACGTTAAAGAGTGGAAGAGATTTACAGATTTCTTGCTGGACTCCACATTGACCAGATGACTTACTATTATTTGGTATTGTCCTTGTAAGATGATGGTGGTGCATTTGCGCTCACCTGCATGTTTCTGGTATATGTCCAGTTTCTAGTTTGCTCAGCAATCTTTTGCATGCCGAGACAATTTCCTGCAAAGAGACCACAGTCTTTCAGTGCGCTGCATGCTGTGCTTTCTCTTGGACTCCCAGTTTATATTTTGCATGGATTTCATGATGCCTTTACAACTCTCTGGCCTCTTTAGTAGTAGTTTCTATTGAAACAGTGATCTCTAGGGCATGCTTAAATGTCAAATTAGCGTCAGTCAATAGCCATTTTTAGGTTGCTTCTGTTTACAGACTTAATACCTAACTGGACCCTTTACATGTCAGTTAAACTCTCTAAACCATCAATGTTCTGTTAATGTCTTAATCCAGTCACATATTCAGCCACTGTTTCATTACCCCTTGGATTCCATCTGTAAAAGATGAAATGCTCAGTGATCCCTATCGACTTTGGGGATGGGTTTCTGTGGAGTTTACACAATCTTGGCTGGTTGAATAGGACAGAAGCTGCTAGGCTGTGGAGCAGGTTATACATTCTAGCTCGCTAACACTACCACCTCTTTTTCAGCACTGCTATCACAAGCGATTATGGACTGTTCCAGGCCCTCAGTAGTCCTCTGCTGAACTATGGAAGAAGTCTAATTTCCCCAAAGAGCCAGACCTTTTAAACCTCTTTCCTTCTACAATAGCAGGTGACTCATTGCCCCGGTGTTGCAATCTGCATTTTTATAGTTTCACTTTTAGGTCTCTATAGTTATGCTGTGTTCCATCATTTTCCTGAATTAGGATCCCATCATTGTCACCAACATTAGTTATACGCAGAAACCACACAGGCATAGGTAGGTTCCAAAATAATGGTGCTTACTATGTGCAAATGCACAGGCCTAGCAAGGTGTGGATGCTGATGCTCTAGCAGGGATAGTTACTGAACAGAAAACAAGGAGGTTCACTAGAGGAATTCTACTTTTGTGAAAGGATTTCAATTCCTATAGACTACAAAGGGTTACCCAGAAACAGTGGGTATGAACAAATCATTAAATGACAATGAGCTAAAAGTGGGGGTGAGGACTCAGCTCAGAGAAGCCTAACCAAGGCCCCGTTACATTGAGAGTTACATTGGCCCCGTTTAGATTTCACACAACACTGAGAGTGGGCACACAACTATTACCATGCGTCTCCTGCTCGGCTCTAACTCCCTGCTTCTTTGGCCTTGCTACAGTTCCACTGTTTGCCCAAATCTGCTGGCTCTGGTTCGGAAAGTTCTTCCTGTCTTTATTTGGGCTGAGGGTTTGTTGTGTCCTCTTCAATAGGCAACAGCTCTTCCCACTGTGTTTCTTATTTACGCTTTTCTGTTGGGCAATTAAGCAAGATGTCTGCAGTGGTTTTGTTCACAAGCTGCTGCTCTGGAATTTGCAGCCCCTTGCTTATACCTGGATTATTGCAAAACTGCTGCCCAGTAAACCATGTAAATGCTTTATCAACTAAGGACATTTACCCCTTCTGAAATCTCATCTATATTTCATTCAGATTGTAACACAGTGGCTTGGAAGGTCTCACTGTTGCGGTGAAGGGAAAAGCCCAGAAAATGTTTGATGGTCATTGCTCAAGGTAGATTTCATAGATTTCATAGACATCAGGGCTGGAAGGGACCTCGGAAGATCATCGAGTCCAGCCCCCCGCCCAAAGGGCAGGAAGTCAGCTGGGGTCATAGGATCCCAGCAAGATAAGCATCCAGTTTCATCTTGAAGGTGTTCAATGAAGGCGCTTGAACCACCTCTGGTGGCAGGCTGTTCCAGACCTTGGGGGCTCGGACAGTAAAGAAATTCTTCCTTATGTCCAGCCTGAAACGATCTTGAAGTAGTTTGTGACCATTCGACCTCGTCATCCCTTGGGGCGCTCTGGTGAACAAACGTTCCCCCAGATGCTGGTGGTCACCCCTGATAAACTTGTAGGTGGCCATCAGATCACCCCTGAGCCTGCGCTTTTTCAGGCTAAAGAGCCCCAGGGCGCTTAGCCTGTCATCGTAGGGTCTGCTTCCCTGACCTCTGATCATGCGCGTGGCTCTTCTCTGGACTCTCTCAAGCTTCTCCACATCCTTTTTGAATTGTGGAGCCCAAAACTGGACACAGTACTCCAGCTGCGGCCTCACTAAGGCCGAGTACAGGGGGAGAACGACATCCCGGGATTTGCTTGAGAATTATCTATGGATGCAAGCCAGCGTTTTGGTCGCTTTACTAGCCGCCGCATCGCATTGCAGGCTAATGTTCATCTTGTGGTCAGTGATGACCCCCAAGTCTCTTTCTTCCATAGTGCTAGCCAACATAGCACTGCCGAGCCTATAAGGATGCTGCGGGTTTTTTTTCCCAAGGTGGAGAACCTTGCATTTATCGGCGTTGAACACCATCAGATTCTCGTCTGCCCACTTGCTGAGCCTGTCCAGGTCAGCCTGGATAACCTGCCTGTCTTCTGGTGTGGATGCTTTGCCCCAAAGTTTGGTGTCATCAGCGAACTTGGCCAGTCCGCTTCTGACTCCAGTGTCCACATCATTAATGAAGATGTTGAACAGTATGGGTCCAAGGACAGAGCCTTGGGGGACCCCACTGGTCACAGGACACCACGATGAGTGACTTCCATCAATTACTACCCTCTGGGTCCGACCCCGGAGCCAATTTTCCAGCCAGCGGATCGTGGAGGACCCAAGGTGACAATTGGCCAGGTAGAAGAACTATTCACTGTCTGTCTTCTCTGATCCAAAGCACAGGAGTGGCAGGTTCTCAGCAAGGGATGTATCTTATAACTGCATGATACAGGGTATGGAAGAGCACGTGGGAAGAGCACACCAGTCTCAGGCTGGACTCCTGGGTTCTCTTTCCAGCTCTGCCACTGACTTACTGTATCACTGTGAGGATGGGGTTGTTTGCACGGCACCCTGTAGCATTGCTGTTAAGCAACGCCCCACTCACTCACACCTGGAAATGAAGCAATGTAGCTGTCTTCGAGTGTCGCTGAGTGAACTCCAGTAAGCACACCTGAGACACTGTGCCTAAGAGCACCTCTAGGTGTGCTTGCTTATGGCCTAAATCAGAGGTTCCCAACCACCGGGCTCCGGTCCAGTACCAGGCCACGAAGGGTTGGCTGCCAGGCTGCCGGCAATCACATGCGGGGTTAAGAAAGATGGGCAGCGGGGCATCCCTGGGAGGGAGGCAGCCAGCTCTGGTGCTCCCCATCCCACTCCCGCTGCCATGGCCATGCCCGGCAAGGTGCTGCCTGCGTAGCAGGTACCAGGGCCCATGCCAGGCCAGGCAGGATCTGCCAGCCCCATCCGTGGCTGGGAGTGAGGGGATGCAGGCAAGGAAATGCTCGGGGTGGAGGGTGGGGAGCCAGCTCGGCTGCTTGCTCTTAGGGAAGGCAGTGGAGACCCTTCTTCCTGGGCAGCCCCAGCTGGGTTCCCCCGCGCCACCACCTGCACAGTCCCCTCCCCTGTAGGGCTCTCTGGTGCCCATGGCTGCAGTTCCCCAACCTGATCCAATTTTTGCAACCCTCCCCCAATTAAATTTAAATATGTAAATATAAATTTAAATATTCAAATTTAAACAAGCAAATTCAATTTAAATATGCTTGCCAGTCCGCAGTTTTGAAAATGTTGGGAACCACTGGCCTAAAGGTTGACTACATCCCAGAGTTGATTCACGCAGGATTGAATGGCACACAAGCAGCATGCATATGCCATCACTCATGACTTCTGGGTGCCTCAGGAGAAGTGGGGATAACATTTACCCGTCTCATAGAGGACTTATGAGGGCTGCTTCATATCTGCAACTTGCTTTGAGATCTGTTGGTGGAAAGTACCTTGACAGCATTTATTGTATCAGGATAGGAAGGAAGTGTCAAAACCAGAACTTTCCAAACATGGATGAACTTTCAACCCCTGAATGAACTACATTGCCTCCTTACTGGCATGGCCAGAGTCACTGTATCTAGGGGCAAAATGTTTCTGTAGTGTTGTGCAGGATTTCAGGAGGGAGGAGAAATTAAAGATCTTGGAGACATGCAGCAGGAGGATAAAGGGGCATGGCTTTGTCCCACTGGACCTGAAAAAGCAGCAGGGATGGCTTACAAAGGTAGCTTTGCATTCTGTGCACCGGAGCAGCCACAGCTCTTCTGTGTTCATTATCCCACTATATCACTTCCCAGCCCATTGTGATTTTTAAAACTCCAGCGCTTACCTAGCGCCATGCTCATCCCTGTTCTGCTAGAGCTGGAAACAGGGCACAGGGACCAGAAAACACCTTGGTAATTCTCTAGCTTTTATGGGAAAACAAAGCACACGATGGTAACTGCTGTGCAAACATGCGGTGCGTCTAATTCATTGAAACATAGCAGTGTTACCGTATTGGAACATCTGACCTGTCTTCCTCATAAAGTCTGGGTGTTGATGCAATGGCTGGTTTCCATGCAATCTTCTGTTTTCATTCAATTTACTCCAAGCAAGGCTGAGGTACTAGTCAAATGACTTCCTCTGAAGATATTTTGGTTCCTCTTGGCTTCATGCCTTCCCATGATTTATATATATTTTTCGTGTTAGCAAGTCACTGAAAAGAAGATCACTGTACAGCGAGCATGTCTTGGAGATGATTAATTTTCAGTTTCACTTCCCCTGCCTCTTCCATTTGCACTTGGGAACACATCAGGACGAGGAGAATGAGATGCAGCATTTTAGGAGTTTTCCTTAGCCAGATTTTTTGATTTTCAGTCATGGTTATTTCTACCGGACTTTCACATCAAGATGCTCAGGAGAGGGGTTTGCTCCCCATCAACACTCTTCACGCTCTCTTTGGTCATGCCTTTCCTGTCACAGTGCGCAGCTGGCAACTTCAATCCCTGCTTGGAGGTACGTGATCTCTGCATAAGTGTAACATCTTATTTTTTTCCAGGGGACCTTTCTTTTGCCTGTGGGACCTGTGCCTCTAGCAGCCTAAAGCTTCTGTAGTCTGCTGGGTTTTTTTTTCCCAACAAGTGTCATCAAACTTTGTTTAATGTAAGTAACAGATCATGAAATCTCTGGCTTCAGAGCCTGCAGAGAATTTAGCCATTAGCTTAGGAGATAGGAATATCACTATAAGAGCAGAAGCAGATGTTGGAAGCCATGAGGCACAATTCAGCTCATATAGTAAAGATGGTGAATGTGTTTGCTATACAGTTAGGTAGGCTACCTTGTCATTTTCTGATGGTATCATTGTCTTACACTTTGAGGAAAAGCATGTTAATTTGTGAATTGGGTTTGTGAATGTTGCAGGTGGTTCCTGGCCTGACTTACAGATGCATGGATTTGAATCT
>NW_005842187.1:954708-964986 GCF_000455745.1 Alligator sinensis | reverse complement strand
CTGCTGAAATCCCACCTTCCACCCAGAACCTAGATCTGAGTTTCAATCCACTGGGATCGCTGGGCTCAAATAACTTCTCAGCAGTCCCTGCATTGAAGTTTCTGGATCTTGCTCGGTAATGATCCTTTCGTATTACTATTCAGGAAGATGCAGTAAACATATTACATTTTGAAAATGTTAGATTGCAGTGTTCCATCTTTTCCAACTTCATTCTTTTTTTATTTTTGGCTGAAAACTATTTACAACGTTTGAATATGCAAATCATTTCAGCCCCCCCCCCCCCCCCCATTGCCTTTTTCAATGAATAAACTATTTAACCAACACAGTTTTTTGAGCTTTGCGTGGCATAGGTGAAATGGTGTTGGGTGACATGGTGGGCCTCTTATATTCTTTTAGATGCTCTCTTTTGGTTGAGAAGTTAAATTACTTTCACCACAAAAACTGATTCTGTTTTGAAAAGTGGACTAGGTAAATTAGATTAACATTTTCTTTCTTACTAAATAAATCTGCTTTATGGGAGCATCCCATTTTTTTTTTTATTTTTTTTTTCTTCTATTGGCCCTGCAAAAACAACTCAGAGGGAGTGAATGGGATTTTCTTTCTTGTGCATCATCAACAGAATTATTTACTGAGCCCTGAGCCCCAGTCAATGACTCCTAGGGTTTGACAGCATAGCGGAGACAAAGGGTGGCTGCAGGCATAATTTAAAGGCCATTAGGAAGTGCAGGTAGAAGTGAAGGTCCTGTTGGACTTGCAGAATCTTAAGTGCTGGTGACCACACATAGGATGGATGCACAAGATTGAAAGTCCTAGCTTGGCTCTTGGGTAGTGTTTTATAGCCTGGCAGTAATGAAATGAACATTTTTCTACTTGTAAATACAGCATGTTTGTTCTGTACCTCATCTAGAGGTAATAAATACAGCAACCCACAGCTGTCCCCCTTGCAGAATAAGATTGCACTTTACAGATCTAATGGGAACAATGAATAATAATAATAGTAATGATTATATATGTGGTGGCATTGGTATGCATGGCACTCTGTAGACATGGGTAAATTAAGATTCCCTACCCATAGAGCCTGCCAGTAAGAACCTACCATTCAGACTGTGTCCTTTCTGAACCATGTCCTCTTCTGAAGGAATTCTGTCTACTGGCAGAGGGCCCATGTCTGGCTGTACAAGTCACTAGAGTCTCACATGGACCTTGAACTATAGTGACAGGGGATGCCTAAGGGCCTTGCATGACAGATCTGCCCTGGGCAGAATTTCACTCTTCTACAGAGCACATCCAAAGATGTCGAGCAACTGCTGCCTTCCACATTTGCCCAGGGTATGCCCTAGTCTCTATATTTTATTCCCATCTGAATTCAGGTATCTGCCCCATACATTGTTACAGTGCTCAGGTTTACAAGTGGATGTCTGCATATCTGTAATCTAATTACTTGTGAACTCTCATTGCTTGAGTGAGTGCTTGACCTTGGTTTTCTATTGGGACAGTGGCTGCCAATTAGCAGCACATGTGCCACAAGTGGCACATGCAGCAGCTTTGTGTGGCATCTAGAACATCCTGCAGGGAGAACGGCAGCACATAGAGCAAGGAGAAGAGTGCAGAGCAATGGATCAGGGAGGGGAAAGGGACTGGAGTGGCACTAAGAGAGGGGACAGGTCTTACTTTGTGGCATGGCTGCCAAAAAAGGTTGCCCCCTTCCTCCACTGTATTAGGATATTAGGAGTTGCGGGTCATGTTCTGTCCTATTCTATGCGTAGTTTTCTTTAGATTACTAGGACCTCAACTTTCATATCTCATTAAATGCATGTGCCTGACTTCACATATACCCCTGTTGCTTGAATTGAAAAACTGAGGCTCTAGTTCCACAAAATCTTTGAACACGTTTAGGCATACCCCATATTCAACTAAGTGCTTAAATACAGACCTAAGTGCAGGCTGAAGTTTTTCAGATGGACAGCTCAAATTAGGCCAAAATCTTTTAGGCTAGTGGGGGCCAGTATTTTTGGCAGGCATGCTATAAAGCCCCATGCCCTCCCTGAGTGCCACTCTGATTCCCTTCCCATGCCCAACCGCCAATCTGCCACTCTGCATCTGTGCTTCCTGCCCTGTCTTCTCTATGTGATCTGCTTGTCTGCTTTCTGCTCCCTGCCTTTCTGTTCCCTGCTTGATCTGTTGCTCTGCTTTTTATTTCCCACCCTATCTGCCACTGTGTTCCCTGTTTCCTTCCTTTCCTTCCATACACAGAGGCTGCTCTCATACCACTTGTGGTACATATGCTACAAGTTGGCCAGCCTCGTTTTAGACCAAGCTTTAGAAGTTTATGGTTATAGAGACCAAGCTCCTGAGCTTAAACTTTACTGCGTACCTAAGTTGGTTGGTTGTAGTAGGTTGGTTGTAGTAGTGCCAAACATCAGTCTGGTGTCTATACATGTGCTCCAGGGTGGGGGTGGGGGCTGAGTGTTTTAATTAGAGCAGCTCCTGGACAGTCTCTCTAATTAAAACGTTGCAGAGTCATGTGTATTCAGCATCCCATGTTTCAAAATGGCCACAGGGGTGTTTTTAATTAAAGCTCGTTCAACGAGTTTTAATTAAAGTGCCCCCGCCACCATTTTGAAACAAGGAACGCTGAATACACGTGACACTGCAGCATGCTGGAGTGTTCCAATTAGAAAACTGCAGCAGACACAATAAATCTAATCTAATTAGAACACATCAGAGCACGTGCATAGGCACCCTTGGTGCTCAGGTCAAATATATAACCTCCTGCTAAGGGAATATGGGGAGTTTGCACAAAGGATTTCTGAGTCTGCTACTGTTTTCAGCTAATGGGTTTGGTCTGTTAGAACAAATGACTGAAGAATTTGGGTTCAAATCATGCTGTGCAGTCCAGGCAGATTCCTTTACATATGCACCACAGAATTTCCCTGCAGGAATCCTGATGAAGATCTTTGGTTTGTTTGTAACTCCACTGTATTCCTGTGGGTCCTTAAAAATAATGTAAGCTCAGTGCCAAACTGAGCACCCCATTCCAATGAAAATAAATAGGAGCTTGGTATTCAAATCTCCTAGGTGCTTTCTAAAATCCCAGTCAGGCACGTTTGATTATGCAGAAACCTTGGAGCATCTTTGCATGCTGCTGATGAGGACTGAGAGATGTTAAATGAAGCCTGCACTATGTCTGACTCTAACCAGAGTAGTAAATCCCACTCTTTTATATTTAATTCCAGATTTAGGCAGGAGAGGTGAGATGTGAAAGATCCTTACTATGTGTCAATGCTCATATGCTTTCCCTAAACTGATTTCCTCTTGCCTGATTGGGCAATTATGCATCTGTAGGTGATAATGTTGTGTTCTCACATAGGGCTAGGTGATAATACTGCCCTGACTTAATAATGTTGTGCTAGTAATGTTACTTTGTTTGGTAATGCTGCATACGGGGAACTTCACCTGCCATGATAACCCTGCATCTGTGCCCAGTGCAGTTCCCTGGCACCTGTGTACATGCATATTGGAAGTGACAACATTTCGTGTATGTCATTCTTCTTTCTTGTATAACAGGTGTTGCCTCCAGACAATTGAAAATTATGCCTTTGAGGATCTTTGTAACCTGTCCACCTTGATTTTGACTGGAAATCCCCTCTGGTACCTTGGTCCATCAGCCTTCTTTGGTTTGTCATCCCTGCGAAGACTGATAGCTGTAGAAACCAACATATTCTCTCTGGCTGACCTCCCCATCAGACACTTACATACCCTGGAGGAGTTGAATGTGGGCAACAACCACATAGAGTCTTTGACACTACCAAAATATTTCACCAACCTGACCTCCCTCAGATTCCTGAGCCTTCAATCAAATAGGATCTCGTACATCTCCAAAGGACAGCTGGATGTCCTGCAGGAAAGAAAGGGACCCTATCTCACATTAGTGCTGTCTTTGAATGATATAAAATATATTCAGCCAGGTGCCTTTGAAGGCATTCAGCTCCATGAGCTGTCCTTGAGAGCTTGTTTTAACAATTTCACAGTTATGAAGGATTGCCTCCAGGGTCTTGCTGGTTTGCAGGTCAATAGACTCATCCTGGGGGAGTTCCGTAATATTTGGAGAGTGGAGAACTTTCAAAATGGGCTCCTGGATGGACTGTGTCAAGTACAGATGCAGGAGTTTGTGTTCATCTGCTTCAAAAGGTTCAAAAATAACACAGACACGCTCTTCGAGTGCCTTCTCAATGTCTCCACTATCCGATTCGTGGACCTCTACCTCCGCCAAGTGTCAGCGGTTCCTGAGTTCTCCCAAGTACAAAGCCTGGAATGCAAATTGTGCAAGTTTGAGGAGGTTCCTGCAGTGAAGCTGTCCCTCTTCAAGAAGCTAAGAGTGCTCCGGATTACCAAGAGCAAGTACCTCACTAACTTCCTGAAGGGCTTTAAGGATCTGCCTAGCCTAGAGGTGCTAGATCTGAGTGAGAATGAGCTCAGTTTCACCATGCACTGCTCCTTTCTTTTGGCTGGAACCCCAAATTTGAGGCACTTGAACCTAAGTTTCAATAATCTCATCAGCTTGAAGGACCCTTTTAGTTGCCCGAATGGACTGTTATCCCTGGATTTTCAGCACTCGATACTAAAAAACTTTGGTATAATACCTCTCTTCCGCTTCTTCACAAATCTCACCTACCTTGATATTTCCTACACTAGTGTTCAGATCTTGTGCGAATGTGTCTTTTGGGGCCTGGAATCCCTGCAGGTGCTCAAGATGGCTGGCAACTCCTTTAAGGACAACAGCCTGGCCGACAACTTCAGGAATCTAACCCAGCTGCGCACCCTGGATGTTTCCAATTGCAAATTGTTGCAGGTGTCTTCAAGCACATTTGCAAACCTCCGGAACCTGCGAGATCTCAACATCAGCAACAACAGGTTGAAGACTCTTGACAGCATGACCTACCTGCCTCTGCAGGCCCTCACTGTCTTGGATTTCAGCAACAACCAGCTAACATTCCTGATGCATACAGCTCTGAAGAGCCTGACAGACAGGCTGATCTACCTGGACCTCTCTCACAACATGTTTGATTGTTCCTGCACCCATTTAAGCTTCTTTGAGTGGGTCAAGGAACAGGAGCAGTTGCTTCAAAACATTGAAAGGATGGTTTGTAGTAGCCCTGTTAACATGAAGAATGTGAGTGTGCTGAACTTTGATCTGTCCTACTGTCAGCTCAGCATAACCCTGGTGGTTGTTTCAGCAAGTATGGCCCTTGTTGCAGTCCTGATCATGTTCCTGATTTACAAGTACTATTTCCACCTGTACTATGCGGTGGTGCTGCTCAGTGGGTGTAAGCATTCCTCTGAGAGGGGAGACACCTATGATGCTTTCGTCATCCACTCCAGCAAAGATGTTGACTGGGTTAAAGAGGAGCTGGTGAAAACCATAGAGGAGGGAGTTCCCCCCTTCCGCCTCTGCATCCACTACAGAGACTTTGTGCCCGGGGTGCCCATTGTCTCCAACATTGTCCAGGAAGGATTCCTGAGCAGCAGAAAGGTCATTGCTGTCATCTCCAGCCACTTCCTAGAGAGCCACTGGTGTAAGTTTGAGTTTGAGATTGCCCAGTCCTGGCAGTTCGTGGAGGGCAAAGCTGGAATCATCCTGATTGTTCTGGAGGAAGTGGATAAGGCAATGCAGCGGCGTCTGCTGGGGTTGTCCCGGTACCTGAGGAGGAACACCTACCTGGAGTGGAAGGACAAAGAGGTCAGCAAGCACGTCTTCTGGAGGCAACTGAGGACAGCCTTGCTAGATGGCAAAACATGGACCCACAAAGAGGTCAGACTAATGTGAACAGGCCACCACAGGCTTCTCTACATCCTGTTCCTTCTCTCTCCATCTGGTTCTGGCTGAAAGCCAGTGTTATGGTGCTGGTTCTGCAGGAGGCATGACTCTCAAGCAGCCTGTTACAGTTGGAGGAATTTAATTGGAAGAGGAGAGTGGCAGATCCTGCAAAATGCTTGCTGTTGGTTCTGTTGCACCCTTTAAAGCAGGGGTTGGTTGGCAACCTACAGCCTGTAGGCTGGATCCAGCTTGTGAAACTATTGGATCCAGAGTATGCATGCGGAGGTTCAGCTACATTTGAAGGTGGGGAGTTTTGGCCAGGGGTGATCTCCCCATACTGCTGTGGAGATGAGCAGAGTTGGCTGCTGGGTCCCAGCAGCTGCTTGGCTCTAGGCAGACTTTCCCTGGGCCGAGGACCGCAGGACTCCAGAGTCCCCTGTTGGGAGACAGACAGCCATGCTGGAGCTTCCAAGCCATATCTTTTTGAGCTGGTATGCCAAAAGCCCTAGGAGCCCCAGCTCTAATTGTGGCAAAATTACTTGCAAGGTGGAAGCCCTGTTTTTTGGCTTGTGCTGCTACCATGCTTTCCATCTTTGGTCCTGAGCACTTGTGGTCAATGAAATCAGTGAGTCACTGAAAACCAATGGAAGTCACTTGCGTTCAGCAGCTCTAAAAATCAAACTATTCCTTTTCTGCGATTGCTTCCGGCCTTTCTACTGTGGCTATTTAAGGGGGTGTCACCAGAGACTGCCCTACTTGCATAGGCTTAGGGTTGATTATGTTCACGGCACTTGTATGTGCTGGCCAAAGTTAGTCCGTGGGTAAGCAAGTGCCACTCTCTGATTATCACTGCTTACACCAGTGTCTGTAAAGTGCTCTGGTAGCCTATGGGGTCAAATGAGCTGTAGACATTTTAACTGATGAAGTTGTTGTTTTCCAGAGTTCTGATGATAAATTATTAGGGCCAGCTCCTGAGAGTTTTGCCTTTGGTTTATTGGGAGCAGGTTTGACCTTTAGTATTGCCATGTAGTGGAATTTCTGCCTCTAATAAATGAATGAAGGAGGGGAGGTACATAGGTTAATGCAGTGGAGAACTGAATGTATCCCTGCCTTGAGAAAAGTCCTCTTTTGGACAAAGTGTTTGGGAGCGTTCTTAGGGGATGTATTGCTAAATAACAGATTGCCCTTTTTATATAACTATTTGGAAGGCCTCAGGTATGATTAATCAGTGAGTCAGCCAGCTCTTTTTTAAACTAGCACAACCCTAATGAAATCAGTGACACTATCCTAATGTAAAACAGGAGCAATGCAGTCATGAATCAGATCTGTTATTTATTCAAGAAGAGAGGCCTGATGCTCCTCTCTCTCCCATGGGCACAGGTCAAGAATATCTCCATTCCAGCCAAGTATAATTGATAACAGAATGAGGCAAAAGCCTGCTCAGAGATCATTTTAGACTTTGTGGCTTGTGCCATCCTTATGTGGTGGATGAATACTCACTGCTGGAAAAAAAATAGTTCACTCTGGTGTCTTTTGTTTCAAGGGAGGAACTGTAAACGACTAATAAAACGGGGATCCACTCTGCATTTGCATTCTCTAGTGAGTTTGTCTTCATTTTGTATTTGCTAAGTATTGTTGCAGTAATTTCCAAAGTGCTGTGTCTTTTATGTCAGGTGTGATTGACAGCCCTTAAGCACGGGGTCTTGCCAAACAAACCTGCCTCCTCACCCTGGGGTGGAGGCACCTGAAGCCCAGGGAGGGGCTCTCCTCTTTGAAATGACTCCAAGGTTCAGTAAACAAGGGCATTTCTCAAGGTACCTGGGACTGAGGCTAAAGGAGAGTAGAGGACAAAGTAAATATTAGTCTGGATTTCAGCAGCTACAATTTAAATTAGAAAATGAAAGGGGAAAAATTAAATGGCGTGGGAGTTACTGCTCCTGAATTTAACGACACTGAAGCAGCATCTTCCTCCCGCTCTGTGGCTCCTCCACAAACAATTCACTGTATAAATGTATTTCTGGCACAAATAGCAGTGTCCTAAGATTCTTGATTATAATGATAATAATGGGTTTCTGAAAGCCTGCAAGTAGTTCCGGGAATTATAATAAGGGTTTAGGACAGATGTGTTGTTTCGACAGTGAGTGTTTGTTGATTATTGAAACAAGCTGAACAGAATAGCTGGGGCTGTGCCCATAAGAAGCTTGGAGATACACAGTTTAAACACAAGCATTCAGTCATCATCATCCTCCTCCACTTCAAATACACACAGCATCCCCCTTGCTGAGACAGATTCACAAACTGCTCCAGTTGCTGGCTGGGAGCATGTGCAAAGACCATAAGTGCTTTTGGAAGGTGTAAGCAGAAACCAAACCCAACAAGCTGGGACCTGGAGACAGGCTATGCCTTTCCAAGGGCTTGCAGAGCCCTGGGACAGTGTCAAACACATGTTCTCAGGCTTTTTTTTTTTTTTAATTAAATTTAATTATTATTTATCTTCAAGCAAGGAAATTACTCTGTCCCCTGGTAGCCCCTCACGATCTAACCTTCCAGTTTTCTCAAACACATGCAAGTTGGACTTAGTGTCACTTGGCTTTCATACTGGTTTGGCTTCTGAGAACATGGCAAGTTGATTTCTCGACCTGCAGAGATCTTGGGCAATACACTCTGGTATAGATGGTAGCTGTTTCCTTAGTGGTTAGAGTGAGCATCATTTGCAAAGGGTAATAGGAGATGCTATGTGGAGCACCAGTGCTCAAAGGGAGACAACCTGGTGACATGAACATCTCTAGATGGGCTCTGGTCTCCACCATGGGCAAAAATTACCCATGCAAATGTAAAAGTAGGCAGCACTTGTGCCAGATAGGAGCACACAGATCCTCCAAGTTGGAAACAGCAGCACCGGCTGTCCATGCTGAAGTGCTTTGTGGACAAGGTAAAGAGTATTTCTGCCTCTCTCAGAGCAGCTCCAGCTCCTAAAATATCCTATGACCAGTGAGGAGAAGATACTCCATGTGTCTGGCCTCAGAAACATTGTGCATTTGTTGCCCTGGGACAGAAAGGTGGCCAACCAGAGTCTTGTGTGAAAAACTGATTCTTGCATCCACAGGCTACACTGAAAAATAAAAACAAATAATTTCATTCAAAATTAGTATTATATATTTCTGGGTGAAGCAAACAAAGAAAAGAAATTTGAGGTTGATCAAAATGTTATTTCATTTTTGTTTTGTTTTTTAAGACCCTTTTTTAAAAAAAATGAATTTTGGGAATTTTCCAAATGAATTATCAAAATAAAGAGACCTCCCTCCCCCGAAAATACATTTATTTCAGTTCAAAAGTGCCTATTAAATTCACACTGAATTTGGTAAATATATTTTGGTTGTGCCCAAGACTACATTTCTCTGTGATTAGACTGGTGTAAAAAATGTCACCTATCTCTGTTGCCTGCCCCCACTTCTACAAGGTGTACATAACTAGAGATGTCTGCCTGCTGTACCTGTCCCTGGTTCAAGTCATTGCACTCAAGCCACTGAGTGCAAAATCAAGCATTTCCCATTGAATCTCGATCATTAAGTCTTGTCTGCAGCTGCATGTGCTCACATTTGAATCAAGTACAGCTGATCAGCGCAAGCCCTAAGTGTAGACAAAGCTACTGCTTGTTCTGATGGATTTTCCCCTTTTTATTTACAATGCAGATTCCCAAAATCTTCAGGCCAGCATGGGCATAGTGATTTGACCACAGGGCACTGGAGCTGATTCTGTGTAGAGAAGGGAAATGGCAAAAAAATTGGTCCCCTAATGGTAAGGCTGGCTCTGCTTGTTCTGATCATTACTGGTAAGGTTATTTCTTCACTTAAACATTTGATCTGAGTGAGGCCCTTGCTACTGTGAAGTAGTGATCTCCATGTTATTGCAAAACTGCTTTTATCTTGAGGATTTCTTGGATGCTGACTCCTGGAGTGGTGCAAGGTGAGTGATGCTCTACATTACTTTTACCCTGTTCCTTCCAATGCATTAGTAAATACTGTCAATGCCAGCAAGAAAAAAAAAATGGTTTTTGGGTGGGGGGGTTTGTTGTTGGGTTTTTTTGGGTTTTTTTTTGGAGTAACTGGTTCTTGACAAGAGCTACTGGAGAATGCTGCTTTTTCTAAACAAAAGCTTCCTTTTGTTGTGGGAACATATTGGCTTGGATGATTTTGGGGGCAGGGCATTTCAACAGAGTTGAAATATTCCACTTCACCGTGTTCTGAAAGGCAGGTTCGGGCGGTTTGGCTTGACTCTTATACCATTTCTTTTCTTTCCTATTACCAAGACAATAAAAAAGCTAGAATCAAAATGTTGTCCATGCAGAATGTCTGGGTTGAGCCCAAGCATTCAGTCCTTTTGTTTCATGGGAAATTTCAGAATCTTTTGGTTTTGCTCCAGATCAGCAGTTTCTCACAAAATGCACATTTATGTGTCTA
>NW_005842187.1:940004-954677 GCF_000455745.1 Alligator sinensis | reverse complement strand
TCCCTGACTTTGTGCTCGTTTGTACACAGGGTGCGGGTAGCTCTGTACATGAAGCAGACTTCCCTGACAATTGGGAACCATTTGTAAAATATACCAGATAAAGTGCCTTTTGCAAAATATCTTGGATCATGCACGGTTGATCAATACAAACTGTCTGGGGTCAAGAGCAATGGAATGCGGCAGCAAGCAAACGCTTCTTTAACCTGCTTTGAAATCCTAACTTGGGCTGAGAGTTATGACTAGCAGTACGAACACACAATCTGCAGAGGAGGGGGCCCAGTAACTAAAATCCCAACCTCCCTCTGCTTCAAGGTTGTATCCAGGGCATATTCAGTCACCTGCTCTGACCACACCAGTCCGGTGGGAAGAGATAGGAATCAGACAAGTCCGAGGGGGCTGTTTTATTAAGGGCTCTGAAAATCAAAAGGAGACCTGGGGGAAAAAATCGATGCAGGATTTACCTGGAAGCTAATATAAAAATGTAACTGTGCTGTGGCTGCATAAATGCAGACTGAAGAGGGGCTACAGCCTGGGACCTTGAGCCCTCAGGATGAAACTCACTTCTAACCAGGGTGCATATGGGCCAGTGAAGCTACTAGTGGCCAGCACAAAGACAAGGCAGCACCTCAGCTCTTAAGATCTTCATTAACATTGAGATGAGAGGGTGAGTTGCTTTTGAAAGTAGTATCCCTGATAATGTGTTATCTTAACACCAGGTTTTGGTGCATGTGCATGGAGCTATGAGTCGTATCTATGCAGAAAGTCCTCCACCAGTAGCTGTTAGAGGTAAACTGGGACTGCAGTGACTTCTCTAATGCTTTAACACCATGCTCTACAATGACTTCCGGAGGTTGAAACTGGAAGTGGAGGTGCTGACATTCACAGCATTACCTGCTGTGATTTCTGCTGGGAGAGGCTGAGATTGCAAGAGCAGAGGGCTTTTGCTTAGCATCTCTACACTTCTCCCTGCATTGCCTCGCACAGGGGTGGGCAGTGGGGACTGAGCATTGGTCTGTGCAGAGCCTTCCTCTAAAAATCCCAGCTCCAGACAATATACAGCAATGTAGTTTGCATGATTCTCTCCTTGTCCCGAGTATCAGCAGTTACAGGAGAACAGATTCGTTTGAACAATTTTTCATTACCTGCAGTCATCAGCCTGTTCTTTTCCACATGGTGAATGGGACAAGAGAGGGACTGAGTCACTGTTTAAATCTATTTAAATGCAAATGAAACTCTTGTCCTGAAGCCCCATTATGTGTGCAGTCCATACTATGTTGCAAGATCCTCTCATACATTCTGAAATACTCCGGTTACCCATGATTCGAGTGTTTGCAATAAGCACCACTGTCTTTCTAGTCATCTAATCACATACATATTAGAGAAGCAAAAACAGCATCTTAGGTAACCAGAGTCTCCACAATCTTAACCGCTTCATCCCAGTGACTCCTCCATTCTCAGAAAACCCTGATGTCTTCTACCAGGCCATGATTGAGGTTGTCCAGAACCCAGACTGGGTATGGTATGCTTTATAGGGAAAAGGGGAAGGGAAAAGTCAGTGTTGCTTGGTTACCAGACCTCTTTTCAGTGTGTAAACTGCTGGTACTAGCTTTCATTTGGGATTGCAGCAGGTCACAGCTTTACCAGACAGATAGCTGGAATCAACCAAGCTCAGCATCCTCCAGAGAGTCACAGCCTGGAAAGGTGAAGGCCTCCCTTCTCTGCTCCATATCTATGTCTGTCACTGTTTCTTGCACGTTGGCGGGTCTGCATGCATGTGAGCCTTTAAAGGATGTTTATCTTTCCTTATCATACATCTAAGAAGCACCACTGGAAAGACACAGTCCAATGTTATACACAAATCCAGACCTGCCATAGTTGGTTATTCTCCTTCCCATGGTACAGATACAAAACTATTCATGCATATAAAATCCCATGGGAATGGATAGTTGCTCAGTCAAGTCAAATCTCTACTTGTAGTGTAAATACCTCTGAACATCATAATGTTGCTGTGTCCGTAATCCTCAGCTGACCTCCTTTCACTAAAGCCAGGGTTCTTTGTCAAATGAGCTGAGGATCAACATGTTTGGACTTTCTCACCAAACCATAGTTACAGAGTATTGGGGGTAGGGGATGGGGTGGACCCATAGGAAGGTACCTATAATATATAACATGACCTGGGATCCTCAGTGTGGTTCTAGTGGGAAGATGTCTCCACATCACATAAAATATTACCACACATTGGACCCCATGTTATGAAGAATATTATTAGATTAATCACTACAGTGCCTTTTCCCACAGTACTAGCTGGTGGTCTCAGCTAGGATGGAAGGGTCTGGAGACCAAGCTCCCCTTCTTCTCTTTGGGTTGCTTTTTCTCAGATAGTGCTTATCAATGTTTTCATGGAAGCTCATGGAAAACTTGATGTGCTGCTGCCTATCTATGCAGGCCCTAATTCAAAAAGTTGTTTAAGCACAATCCTAACCTTAGGCACATCAGGAAGCCCCATATGACATCAATAAGTTTGTATAGTGGAACATAGTCTGAGGCTATGTTCTTCTTTCATCTGCCCCAAAACTTCCTCAACAATGGTATTCAAAAGAAAGGCTAATATGTTTAAACAAACCCATTGGAACTGAAACTCCCATTAGCTCATGTTACCATGGCACCACTGGCAGTAGTGACAGTCCCTTGATTTGAGGATGATTTCTACCCTGGCTCATTGATGGGTCTTGAGGTGACTTAAGACTCCAATCCTTGAGTTACAGTCTCGTCCACAGAAGTTGCAGATCTTTCCACAGAGGAGAGTAAGCTGTAGACTAGTATTTCTCTTCTTTTCCTTCCTCTGTTCTCTCTCTTCTGCTTCAAGAGCAAGATGCTTTATCTCAAAACAAGCAACCACTTGATTAAATTTGCAGTGCCATTGGAATTGGTTGACAGCCAGCTTCTCTCAGCTCTTGATGTTGGCATCCATTTTTTTGAGGTATGCCTTCAATATGTCCTTGTAGGATTTCCTTTGGCCACTGCAAGATTTCAGGCAATTACTAAGTTGAGAGTAGAGCACTTGTTTTGGGAGTCCAGAGTAGGGCATCTGTACACAATGTCTGGTCCAGGGAAGTTGGTTCTTGAGGATCATCCACCCAATGCTGGTAACACTGGCTTCAGCAAGGATACTGGCATCTGTGCAGTGATCTTCCCATTTGATGTGGAGGATTTTCTGCAGACATTGTTGGTGATACTCTCCAGGATCTTGATATGACGATAGTAGATCACCCACATTTCACATCCATAGGGAAGAGTGGGATGTGCATCAAAGTGCTCTTTCCATCTAGCTTGGATAGATCAATTGCATCTGAGAAGCATTGAGCCATCCAGGGATCTCAGGAAAGTAGGAACATGTGAAGTTGGGCCATAGATTGCTTTCATTGCCTAGAAAAAGCTGTATGTGTCATAATTGTCAGCGTAGCACTAGGTCTCATTGACTTTATTTTGCCAACACTAATTTTTGATTTTCCAGATCCTCCTTTGAACTTTGATTTTGAAGAGCGGATTTGTCTGCTTTTTTGACAATATGAGGTATCATCTTGCCAAGCAGAATGAGCTCTTCTCTTCTAGTCAAGGAGGGCTTGGTCTTGGTGTCACTCTCATTGAACCAGTCTGGGTGTTGACTGGTGGTATAGCCAGTGGATTCAGCAAAGGTCACATGAATGGTGGTTTTAAACTTCTTCCAGAGTTCTTTCATTTCTGGGCAGGGCAGAGAGCTTTACGTGGAGATACTGTTGGAGATCCTTACAGACTTTGGGGCTTTGAAGAGATTTAGTGTTCAGAGTCCTTCACATTGCTTTTGGCCATTTTTAATGTTTTGAAGCAAGCTGGATATTCATAATGGATCTGAGAAGAGTGATCTGTCCAGCAGTCACTGGTTCTTTGCATGGTTTGCATAATACAGACATCCATTTGATCACAGGCTCTAACAGTAACATAGTCAAGGAGGGTGTGCATAGACAAAACGAGGGGCATGTGTGCACAACACTTTAAAGCGGGTTTAATGCTTATGCACCACTTTAATGACGTTGGTGTTTGCACGTGTTGGTGGCATATTGTGCATTAATTCCAGCCGCTGTAGCACATTCAGTGTTATAATGTGTCTTAAATGACTTTGGGGTGCAGCAAACTAAAACACTTGTCTACAAACTCATCGGGAGGCGGGGAGGGGCAGCAGGGAATAGGGGGCACTCTGTTTACCAGGGATCCCCTTGGGGTCACCAGAAATAATGGCCACAAACTGAAGGAGAATAGGTTTAGATTGGACATAAGGAAGAAATTCTTTACAGTGAGGGTTGCCAAAATATGGAATGGGCTTCCAAGGGAGGTGGTGCTTCCCCTTATCACGGAGGTGTTCAAGAAGAGATTGGATAGACATCTGGCTGGAGTTACTTAACCCCAGCACTCTTGCCTGCCTGGAGCAGGGTGGTGGACCCGGTGATCTGCCAGGTCCCTTCCAACCCTAGAAATCTATGAAATCTATGAAATCTACCTCCGAGGAGTTTTAGTTTGCTGTCCTACAGCCGCAGAACAAAGCACGGGGCTCTGTGCGGCTCAGGGGCTCTGCAGGCAGCCTGTGCAGGCAGCCTGGCAGCAGCCCAGGAAGGCAGACTCCACCAAAGAGAAAAAAGAAAAAAATGGTGAGCCTGATCTTTGTTGTTTTTATTTTTTTCTCTTGGAGCCTCCCGAGCTGCATGGGGACCCGGTCCTTCCCTCCGTGGCTGTGGAGCTCCCTGGGACTGTCCAAGCTGGGTGCTGCCAGGGGGAGCTGGAGGGAGCCATCGCTGCCACGGAGGGAAGCACCAGCCCCCCACAACCCAGGGACCGCTCTGCCTGCTGGCAGCTCGCCCTCCCCTCCCCACCGTCAGAGAGGGAGGTAAGACATGGATGTACACAACATGGGGGTTTACTTCGCCTTTTTAAAAACCCACCGCTTCAATTTAGAGCAAAGTAAACTCTCATTTTGTCTACACACGCCTGGAGGTGCCAGTGCTTAAAGTGAACATGTGTCCTTGTATTTGTCACTGTCTGAAGATGGTGTTCAGGATGACAATACCACGCTGTGCACATTTGCACAGGAGAAGCATGCCATCACAGTTGGCAGGGCCTTTGGAGGTTTGTGTAGGAAAGCATGTTGTTTCCTGTGGCAGAAGCTTGCACATGACTTTGTTTAATGTGAGGAAGCTGGTGTGTGGAAACAGCAACCACAGACTGTTGACAAGGTAGAAACTTAAGCCCACTGACAAGGGAGAACCCTAGATGACAGGAGACATCCATCTTGCTACAGCCTTCTTCTGTCTTTGCAGCTGTTGAGATCCTGATATCTTTTCCCACCTGATCTGCTGTTGAGGATTTGGAGTTTGAACTGTGGTTTGACTGGAACATCCCCTCAGGCCTGTTTGCCATGGATGACTCTGGCAGGAGTGTAAGACTCTGGGCCACGTAACTCTGAGTGTCATTGGGACATACAAGCCTCCCCACCACTGCATGGTCTCGGTCCATGATGAGGGCCGAGCATGCTTATTATGATGAAAAAGGGAAAAATACAACCTGGTCAGAAAGGCAGCACAAGGGCCAAGTAACCTGTTGCAGGAGCAGCTATTTGATGTTCTCTCTCCTTCCTGCTTGTGCTTTTCATGCCAAAGGAAGCAAATCCTGGGAAGCCTCTACAGTGGCTTAGCAGGGGTATAGAAATCTGGACACACACTGAAGGCTTGGTCATAGACCTGGAAAAATGAGTGTATTTTCTTCTGACCAATTAACACTGCTGCAATGCTGTTAATTAACAACTTGGAGGGTTGATTGCCAGCTGGTGCCAATGGAAATAAATGGTTTGCTTCAGTGAACCCATGCTGATCTACATCAACTGGGGATCAGGCCTCATCACCATAGCCCCTCATGTGTCAAATAACACCCAGCTGTTATGTGGTAATATACTGACTGCAATCTCTCTCTGTCTCTCTTTTCTGTCTCTCTCCTCTCCAGGTGGTGACACCATGTGCATTTATCTCACTGTCTTGGGTTCTGTGTAACTCACAATGGCGTATTGTGGGGAGGAGAAAATTGAATTGGAGTTTACTCTCCCAGAGTGGGTAACCTGGAGCCTCTGTCCAAATCTAATCTCCTGTCTTTATCTTTTCTCTTCTTTCTCTTCCCCTGCATTCCTCCTCTCTTCATTCTTTGCATATCTCTGCTTGCCGTTTGGTGACCAGGAAAAGGGAACAATCTGTGCTGGGGTTTATGAAAAGAAGGTGTCTTTTTATTATTATTTTTAAATGCTCTTTAATTCCTTTGGAGTGTTTGGGCCCTGAAGTAGGATTAGCCATAATTCCCCTGTCATCGTTCGCTTCCGATTAGCTGACAATTCATTCCTCCAAGAGTCCTTAAACTCACTGCTGAATACATTAGCCAAAGGACAATGGAGCGGGCCTGATTAGATTGTAATAAGTGCAGGTGGTTTCACTATTGTCTGGATATTCAGTTTAATGTAACTGCCAGGGACCAGTGGATGCACGTTGCCTTTCCTATTAAACTGATCAGAAAACAGCATGGAGGCCTCTGCAGTCAGACTGCAGTGTCGAGTGGCAGCCCAGGCTTGTTCATGGTGCATGTATTTGAAAATCAAACTGTTTTGTTAAAAGAATCGTAACCACACAATTTTTCCCCTCCTCTGTTGTCAGCAGCGTGGCCACTAGTCTTTTTTTTTTGGTTTGTTTATGCTCCTTTGGCAAGTGCAGTTACTGGAGCTGCCAGGACTGGACCAACAGCCAGCTTGTTCCCTCTCCCCCGGAGGTTAGTGGCAGCTGGAGGTCTTGTTCTCTTGCCTTGTGCAAACTGCATCGCTCTGGCAGCTCCCGTTCTCTGTGTGCGCACTGTTGCTCTCTGATATCTTCCCGTCTATCTTGCAGAGGCCAGGCGGGCAGCTTGCCCAGAGCACAAAATGTTTCCCCTGCCCCAGATGGAAACTGAGGATGACAATATCACTTAGTGAGATGGGACCTCCAAGGAATAACAGGCACCAGCTGGGTGCTGGGGCATTGGTGGTTGCAACAGTCAGCCACAGGGAGCTGGCAAGGAGCACAGCTTGCCTTCAGATCCTGAGGGACTAGTCGCCCATTAAAACCTGCTGGGGCAAACCCAGACCCCTCTCCTTCCCTTATGGATGGCGTCTTTGCAGTGGAGCCCCAATACTAGGGGAGAGAGATGGATGCAGCCTCCTGATATTTCCCCAGTATGAAGCCATGTAAGCCCCCTGCATTGGCAGCATTAGCCAGTGGACTGTAACAGCCACCCTCTAGTAGCTCCAGAGCTGCCCCATGACCTTGCTGCTCCCTGTTTTCTGCTTATCTAACACTCAGCCGGCCTCAGCTGAGCTCTGGAAGTTGGCTGCTTCCCATCCTCTCCCTTGCCAAAAGCTGGAGGGCAAGTGCTGTGAATGGAAAGGGCTGAGCAAGTCTGAGGGACTGATCACCCTGAGTGATAGCTGCTTTCCTGGAGAAAGGGAATATTTTATAAGAGCTTTGTAAAAGCGAAGGCACGGCGGCCCTCAGCAAGCAGAGACTAAGAGCGATAGAGGAGCATCCCCCTGGATTCATCTGCCAGAGGTTATTCACCTCAGGAACTGGCAAATAAAAGCTACAAAAGCCCAGTAAAAGGGGGCGTATTATTTGCTCCCTTCAAAACAGGCTGGGAAGCAAAAATAAAAGAGGCGGCTCCTTAGGTCCCAGTTGGCTGCATTTGTCAAGGACAAAGATTTCATGGAGATCTCCCTGGGTGACCCAGTTTTTCACACACATGCACACACGCACTGTGCTGCAATCCACAACTTTAATAATGCTGTGACATACAAAGGAGATTTTGATGCAAAGTGAACCTGACAGATGTAGGGAAGTTTCTGCCTTTTTCAGAGCCATGCCAGGATTACATCCAAGGTGGCTGTAACCTTCAGCAAGGGCTGTTGTTGTGTTTTATTTTTTCAGCTGGTTTGCTTTTAATGGTATTTAACAAGAAATGGGATCATGTTTTGTCTTGTCTTTTTTCTGAGAGAGTTTACTAGGACTGTCAGGATTAAGTGTGCAAGGAGTGAGGAGCTGGGGAGAGGGAGAAGCTCTGCTGCTCCTATCCACAGAGAAGAGGATGGTGTGCATGTGTGGCCATGTCTCTGCGGTGATACAGACTGGATGAAACATCTGTGCAGGTAGACACGATCATGAGGCTGTGTGCATGGCAAGATGGCTGTACAGGAATAATTGTACAGTCATAACTGTTTGTCTACCTATAAACACACATGGAGAAGGGTGTTTAAAGGCATGTCTGACACAGTTGTGTCAACATTAAACCATATGAATTTAAGAAGCTGCAGATGTGACTGCCTGTAAGGTCATTTCCTTGATTCTGTGTGAGCACATGTGGACATGTGGCTGCAAACACAGCTGAATGTGCACTGACTGTCCTCATATGTGGATAGCATCCATAAAGGATGGACTTCTTTTGAAATTCACAGACACTGTACGATATGAGGAGAGGTTTTATGTGGACTTCAAGACACTTGGTATGCCTCATTTCACTGTTGGGTTCTGGAAGTTGCATCCACCTCAGTATCAAGGGAATCTTCTTGTTACAGAGACTGCAGGGGTCGGGTGAAGTCGTTTGACAGCTTTAAGAGATGATATATCTAGTCCCACCTGCGATGCAGTTGGCTCATCTTACCAGGTGGAGAAAATGAGCAAAGTCACATGATAAGCAGGTCATTTGGTTAAATCCAGCTGTCTGCAGTAGAGGAAGGATAGAAAGCTTAAAAAGGAGGTGTGGAGTGGGTTTGGTGTTCAGGTGAAGGCGGTTGTTGTTTGCTGTGTCTGACCTCATCCTAGTTTTACCTTGGCCAATGGAAGATGTTAGACTTTGGCCAGCTGTACTCAAGTGCACTAATCCCTGAGTATTTGCAGCATCTGTAAGGGAAGAGTGTTCATCAGTGTGTTGTGGGCATGCTGGAGTGCTGCTCAGAGAAGGAGTTAGGATTGAAAAACTAACAGAAGAAACTCATAAAGAGCAAGGCGCACACATGATGCATGTCCTCTGTAACCCCTCATGGGCAGGGCTCCAACTCATGTGGCACCTTAGATTTGCTGACCTTATAAGGCATGCTATTCTGAGTCACTTGATTACTCTGACAAAGGGCTGCCTGCATGTTTCTGGCTTCAGCAGATTTCTAATGTTTCTGGCTTATACATAGGTTTTCTTTGCTGTGTGTCTCAGCTTGGTATGCCTCAACCTGCAATTGCAAAGTTTATCTTTGCAAGCTTTTCAACATAGCTTCTCCAAAGGGGCAGTGGGTATGCTCTAGCTATGATACACCCTGACCAGCTAAGATCAGTCTGGGTGGGGATCAATGAATAGTGTGACCCTCCCCTTCCCGTCCCCCCACGCGCACACACAGTAGGAGAACCAGGTGTCTTTGTAAAGTGCTGTTTTTAGGGAGAGATAACTTGTGAACCCTGCCACCAAATGATCCCGAGCATGGATCAATCACACTATCCAGTGCCCCCAGAAGTCTCAGGAAATCTTAGGTCTGAGTAGCCATGTATATACTGGCAGTAGAGAGAGAAAAATTGAGTGCTGCTTTCTGCTTAAAGGCCAATCTTCACTATAATGGAGCTAGTGCTCCTATGAGGCAGCCAAGGGAAAGAGGAATATTCGTCTGTGTGTGTGTGTGCATGTAAATATAGGATTATGGATGTGTGTGTGCAGGAGAAACAAGAAATCAACCTAGATGGAAATTTGTCATTTAATTCCACTTTTTTTTTTTTTGCAGAGCAAATAATAAAAGACAGCATATTCCCCCTGTACTCCATGCTCCCAGGAGTCAGTCTCAAGTTGATAGGAGCTGGGGAAGGCTGGGTACATTCAATGGAAGGGGAGAGTATGAAACAGAGTATATGAATAATTCTGTGACTGCATGTGATACGCCTGTTCCGGCCTGCAGCACTAGCTATAGTTATGTCCTGGTGAAGCTGGGAGCAGACTTTTTTGGGATACGTGAAATGGGCTCATTTCCACTAGCTTAGTAGGATGCATCCATGATGGGCATACACTTTACTACTGCTGTTTGTATCTGAAACCCAAATTGCTGGCAGTGCAGTACAGAGAAATGATGATAACTGTATGTGCACCCCTGACATCTACAGAATATAGCTATTTCTGTGAAAATGGGGCCACTGCCTCCCAGCTACACTCTGAACTTCTCTTTAAGTAAAGGAGCCGTGATTAGAATCGTCTATGTTTTATATCACATTGCACCTGAAAATCCCCCTCAGAGCAGCATTTTGAAAGACCTCCTTCCTATGGCAGCATGACAGGGCTGCTATACAATGACAGAAACCCTATAGTTATTGTGGCTTGCTTTCTAAACCCTTACAGTACTCCTGTTGCATGCATGATAGGGGAAGATGCTGTGTAGACCTAGGCAATACAGTTCATAAAAGGAGCTAGTTAATTCATATTGCCCAGTTTCAAGCTCACAAGAATGTTTTGCTTAGAAGCTTAAATTCAAAGGTTGTTTGGGCTGTTTTTCAGTAAGAGGATTATACAGGGACAAGGGAGAGATAGTGAGCAAGACTAATGGAAGCAAAAGATACAGAGTAACATTTTGAAAAAAACCCACCTACATGATTTAGGAGCCTAAATTTCATTGACTTTCAATGCAAGTTAAATACCCAAATGCCCAAGGAGCAGATTTGCAAAGGTGTTCGTTTCACTGTGCTGCAGGTTGGTGTCTAGTGAGACGTTTCCAAAGCACCAAACTCCCCTTGAAATCAGCACCTTTGAAAATCCCACTAGGAGTTTTAAGGTCTTTTGTAAGTCCATGGGATTTAGCTTCCAAATTACTGAAATGACTTAAGTTCTTTTGAAAATATCATCCACAGTCTGTGAAACATGGACAGGACTTCTGGTAACCAGTCCAGCTCCTGTATGTGGAGAATGCAGGTTCTTTTCTAATGGTGGCAATGGTTGTGTTTTGAAAAGTAAATTCAGGTTGAACCTACTGGAGAAAAAAAAGCTACAGACTTGGGTCAGATTTCTGAATTTCACAAGAAGTAGTCTGTGTGATTCCCAAAACTGTGTTTTTGGAGATTCATCCATGTGTGGTTTAAATGTATATGACACCTAAATTGATATAACTAATATAGTATAGGGTTTGTGTTGGAATCTAGAAACCAGGCGTGGTGGGTGTTGTTGAAAGATTTCCTGCGAAAAAGTGAATTTATAAAGATTTTCTAGAATGAAAAACAAGAGGCTGTTTCCCATGTTATATAATGGGTTGTTGGACTGGATAGAGAGCTTCAGGTGGGAGTGTGGGGGAGAGCTGTAGAAGAAAGTGCCAGGGTAAAAATAGGAGACAGATTCATTTCATGCTCCTTCTTGATCCTTCTACCTGCTAACTCCATTCATATTCTATGTGCTGCAGAAATCAGGAACCTTGGCTATAAAATCATAAGCATCCATGCCTTTAGATAAAAGGCAGAAATTGTAGTTGCTTGCCACCAGTATTGAGCCTTTTTCCCTGAGAGTGGTGAACCAACCCCCTGAGCCTGTTTGTAGTATGCAAGAGGCCCAACAGGAGGAGGAAGATGAGTCCAGCCCCTGCCCTTGCTTAGGGTAGCTATGCAGCTGGCATAAAGTAGTCAGGATAGTGTACACCTATATAATGGGGTTTTCCAACCCCTCATATATATGCAGAAAGAAGCGTTCTTGGAGTCTGGGTCGAATGGGACTCTAAAATCAGTAAACCAGAGAAGGGAGTTCAGTACTGACTGGGTTGTCAAAGAAAACAGTGTTGTCCAGGCCTGGCGGGTGTTAGCTCCCAGTGGGGGTGAAGGAGTGGCTATTGCAGGCTGCTAATACAGTGAACCTGAGAGGTCCGGAGACAATGGTGCAACAGCAACCATGAATGGCGGAATAAAACTCTATCCCAAGATGAGGACAGAACTGGGGCTTGCAGATGGACTAAGGTAGGAAAGGGCATAAGGTTATGTGTAGAGCTGTGAGAGGAGAATGGCCTTATTATCTAGCACTGCTTACAGCCATTTAGTGGTATGGACTAAGTAGTAGTGGAGCAGGGTGTATGTAGGTCCTCCACCTTATTCCTACCCATTGGGACTGCAGACACTTACCATGAGGAGGTAAGGTAGTGGAATGAATGTTTGGCTTGATATATCTCCCTTGTCTTGTACACTCTAATTTTTCTCACCTTACAGTCTGCTTTCTGCACGTCCTTTCACAGCATCTGGTAAAGTGAACTTTAGTTCATGAAAGCTTGCACTCTCTATATGTACCTCATTTAGTTAGCCATGTTAACCTGAAGTCAGTGAGAAGGCAGGGTAGATACGCACCTTCCTAGACTAACTCACACTGGCTTGGTACGCACCGCAGGAGAAACATCACTGTTTGGTGAAGGGGCTGTGCCAACAGCCTGTGGACTCTGCTGACAGAAGTACCCACTTCCAAACTCATCCCAATCTGACATTAAATCTAGAGGGCCAGAGCTTTTTTTTTAAATGCAGACACATTCAGCTCTCAGCACTGCCTCATTATGCAGAGACCTGTTTCAAAAAGACCTCCCCAGCTTTCTACCACCCCGGTTAATAGGTCTCTTGGAAAACAGCTGAAGCACCACTGGAAAACCACTTGGAAAACCACTGAAGCACAGCCTCTTGGGAAATCACTGAAGCACAGACCACATGGCCTTGTTTCTGCCTTCTGATTTATTGATTGAACCTTTACCACAGTTGCACCCCTGTCTAATCATTAGTCTTACTGGGGCACACAAAAAACTTCTACCTTTAAAAGAATCTTGTCTGTGGGCCTCAAAATGGCCATTTTCAAGCAATCGTGTGAACAAAACGCTGGCTACATGAATGTTTGCCAAGTGCAAACATCAAAGGGATGGAGGGAACAAAGTCAAAAGCCAGTCTTTGAATGGTTTGCTATTCATGAACAGATTTTTACCCTATTCAAATATAACTCTTTCATTCTCTAAATAGCATGGGCTAGGTGCATTCTAGTTCTCTTAAGAAAAGGAAGCAAATTAGTCTAAGCAGAATTGACATGGGATCATTCATGCCCCTCTAATCATTAGTGCCTCTATACCACAATGACTTCAGCCAACATGTATGTATGCACATGTGTTTGCAGGTGTAATTAAGGGCCTTACAATATGTCTGGGAGTAGAATGCTCTGTTAACATTTAGAAAGCATGTCTTGATTCAATACATACCAAAGCAGCCTATAGTTTACATGATCGCACTGTGAATACTCTGCAATATTAAACTGACTTATCCAGTTGCCAAGCCAGTTCTCACTTTGTTCAATGCAGGCCACCAGGGATTTGAAAGCTGTTCCATTTTGGTATGAAAGTACTATTTTTAAAGCTGAACATTAAGTTAGCCCTTTATTGACTTTCAATTTCTATCCTCTTACATTTCCATGGCAACTCTGGCCATTTATCTCTGTGTTTAACTTTCCCCTTTCATTTTGTTGCAAGATGATTTGAGTGGTGCTAAAGGGTTAAACCATCCTCTTAAAAATGCCCAATTCCAAGCAATTATTTGAATTTTTTTTTTTTTTTTAGACTAAATTGCCGAGTTTGTGGTTTAATGAAAACTGTCTCTGGAATATTTGCCCTGAAGAATCCTTCAGGGTGATAACAAGTACAAGTCACAAACTCGCTCCCTCTCACCCGGACTTCTATTATTACTGCATTCCAAATTCTAATATAGCATCTGAGGTTGCAAATGCAGTAGCTATAGCAATAAAGTAGGTTGCAGGCAAGATTTTACTCTGGTAACAATGGCATTTTGTTTAGAGTTTACATGTGGCCTTGTTGTGGGAAATGTTGGCTTTCATTGCTTCCAAAGTTTGGGGAAAAGAGGATAGCTCTACTCACTCTGAGCTCAGCTGTGTCATTCACATAAGGTCTACATGGAGGGAAGAGGCGGGGTGATGGGGGACACAAAATAGCTGTATCACTACTGCTAGAAAGCGCATCAAGGAATGTGCTTTGTGCAGACATGATCTCTCCTTCAGCTGAGGGATATACACATATCCATATGGCTGGAACCAATTCCCTGCTCTCTTCATTGCCAAATCTTCCCACCCTGTGAAGTAGTACATAGATAGACAAAGCCATGCCTTTGCCCCTTTCTGGGGGATTATATCCCTGGAGGAAGCCATTTTGTGATGTCCTGATGAAGAGGGGCACGCTGAGCCATGCCTGCCTTCATGTGCAAAGTGGGATCACAATGTAACTCCCATTAATTTCCATTGAATGAATTATTGGGCTAAGTACAGACAGTCAAAAACCTGAGGTTGAATCTATTCAGTCTTCACAGGCTAGTCTAAGCTGCATAGATTGAACTGATAATCGGCTAGTATTCGCATCGGATTCAGATTCAGCTGATTCAGGGGACAGTGATTCGATTCAGTGATTTGAATCACTGTCCCAGTTCAATTTGGCCGAATCTCCCAACCCCACAATGGCTGCCCCGCCTGCCCCCCACCCCGGGGCCCTCGCCCGGGCCAGGTCCCGCCCTTTAAGGAAAAAAAAAAGGAAAAAATCCCGAGAACCGCTGTTCC